>NC_064640.1:1090318950-1090621980 GCF_023864345.2 Schistocerca serialis cubense | reverse complement strand
CAATTTCTGTGTTTCATCGTCAATGTGAAGGTCCACGGGATAGAGTAAAGCTGCAGTAGCATATCGGAATCTAATACTGATCTCCAAGGAAAAGCTGAAAGCCAACCAGAAACAATGAGAAGATTAACTCTTCCTGTACATAAGTCGGCATTGTGCCTTTTGTATTTAATCCCGACGCAATTTCTGCCTCTCATCGTCAATGTGGAGGTCTAAGGGATAGAGTAAATCTGCAGTAGTGCATCGCAATGTATAACTGATCTCTCAGGAAACGCTCAAAGCAACCATAAACATTGAGAAGATTTCATCTTCTCGCAGGTCAGTCGGCACTGTGCCATTTGTATTAAATCCCGACGCAATTTCTGTGTTTCATCGTCAAAGTGGAGGTCCGAGGTATATAGTAAAGCTGCAGTAGTGCATCGGAATCTAACACTTTTCTGCCAGGAAACACTCAAACCAAATCACAAACAATGAGATGATCTACTATTTTTGTACTTAAGTCTGCATTGCGCATTTTTGTATTATATCCCGACGCAATTACTGTGTTTCATCGTCAATGTGAAGGTCCAATAGATAGAGTAAAGCTGCAGTATTGCATCGGAATCAAATACTTATCTCCCAGGAAACGCTCAAACCAAACCTCAAACAATGAGAAGATTTACCCTTCTTGTACTTAAGTCGGCTTTGTGCCATTTGTATTACATCCCGACGCAATTTCTGTGTTTCATCGTCAATGTGAAGGTCCACGGTATAGAGTGAAGCTGCAGTTGCACATCGGAATCTAATACTGATCTCCAAGGAAACGCTCAAAGCCAACCAGAAACAATGAGAAGATTAACTGTTCTTTTACATAAGTCGGCATTGTGCCTTATGTATTAAATCCCGACGCAATTTCTGTATTTCCTCGTCAATGTGAAGGTCCAAGGGATACAGGAAAGCTGCAGTAGCGCATCGGAATCTAATTCTGATCACACAATAAACGTTCAAAGCAAACCACAAACAATGAGAAGATTTTCTCGTCCTTTACATAAGTCAGCATTGTGCCTTTTGTATTAAATCCCAACGCAATTTCTGTGTTTCTTCGTTAATGTGAAGCTTGAAGGGATAGAGTAAAGCTGCAGTAGTGCATCGGAATCTAATACTGATCTCCCAGGATACGCTCAAAGCAATCCACAAACAATGCGAAGATTACTCTTCTTGTACATAAGTCGGCATTGTGCCTTTTGCATTAAATCCTGACGCAATTTCTGTGTTTCATCGTCAATATGAAGGTCCAAGGGATAGAGTATAGCTGGAGTAGTGCATCGGAAACTAATACTGATCTCCCAGGAAACGCTCAAAGCAAACCAGAAAAATGTGAAGATTTACTCTTCTTGTACTTAAGTCGGCATTGTGCCTTTTGCATGAAATCCTGACGCAATTTCTGTGTTGCAACGTCAATGTGGATGTCCGAGGGATAAAGTAGAGCTGCAGTAGTGCATCGGAATCTAATACTGATCCCCCAGGAAACTCTCAAAGCAAACCACAAACAATGAGAAAATTTACTCTTCTTGTAAATGTCGCATTGTGCCTTTCGTATTAAATCCCGACGCAATTTCTGTGTTTCATCGTCAATGTGAAGGTTCAAGGGATAGATTAAATCTGCAGTGGTGCATCGGAATCTATTACTGATCTCCCAGGAAACACTCAAAGTAAACCACAAACAATGAGAACATACACTCTTCTTATACTTATGTCGACATTGTGCATTTTGTATTGATTCCCGACGCAATTTCTGTGTTTCATCGTCAATGTGAAGGTCTAAGGGATAGAGTAAAGCTGCAGTAGTGCATCGCAATCTAATACTGATCTCCCAGGAAACGCTCAAAGCAAACCAGAAACATTGAGAAGGTATACTCTTCTTGCAGTTAAGACGACATTGTGCCTTTAGTATTAAATCACGACGAAATCTCTGTGTTTCATCATCAATGTGAAGGTCCAGGTGATTGAGTAAAGCTGCAGTAGCACATCGGAATCTAATACTGATCTCTAAGGAAACGTTTAAAGCGATCCAGAAGCAATGAGAAGATTAACTCTTCTTGTACTTTAGTCGGCATTGTGCCTTTTGTATTAAATCCCTATGCAATTTCTGTGTCTCATGGTCAATGTGGAGGTCTAAGGGATAGAGTAAAGCTGCAGTAGTGCATCGCAATCTAATTCTTATCTCCCAGGAAACGCTCAAACCAAACCACAAACCATGAGAAGATTTTACATTCTTGTACTTAAGTCAGCTTTGTGCCTTTTGTATTAAATACCGACGCAAATTCTGTGTTTAATCGTCAATGACTAGGTCCAAGGGATAGAGTAAAGCTGCAGTAGTGCATCCGAATCTAGAACTGATCTCCTAGGAAACGATCAAAGCAAACCACAAACGATAAGAAGAATTACTCTTCTTGTTCTTAAGTTGGCATTATGCCATTTGTATTATATGCCGACGCAATTTCTGTGTTTCATCGTCAATGTGAATGTCCATGGGATAGAGTAAAGCTGCAGTAGTGCATCGGAATCTAATACTGATCTCCCAGGTAACACTCAAAGGAAACCAGAAACAATGACAAGAATTACTAATCTTGTACTTATGTCGGCATTGTGCCTTTTTATTAAATCCAGACGGAATTTCTGTGTTTCATCGTCAATAAGAAGGTCCAAGGGATAGAATAAAGCTGCAGTAGTGCATCGGAATCTAGTATTGATCTTCCAGAAAACGCTCAAAGCAGACCACAAACAATGAGAAGATTAACTCTTCTTGTAATTAAGTCGGCATTGTGCCTTTGTATTAATTCCCGACGCAATTTCTGTGTTTCATCGCCAATGTTGATGTCCCAGGGATAGAGTGAAGCTGCAGTAGTGCATCGGAATCTATTACTGATCTCCCAGGAAACGCTCAAAGCAAACCAGAAACATTGGGAAGATTTACTCATTTTTGCAGTTAAGTCGAAATTGTTCCTTTTGTATTAAATCCCGAAGTAATTTCTGTGTTACACCGTCAATGTGAAGGTCCAAGGGATAGAGTAAATCTGCAGTAGTGCATCGGAATCTAATACTGATCTCCCAGGAAACGCTCAATGCAAACCACAAACAATGAGAAGATTTACTCTTCTTGTACGTAAGTAGGTATTATGCCTTTTTTTATTAAATCCCGACGCAATATCTGAGTTTCATTGTCAATGTGAAGGTCAAAGGGATAGAGTAAATCTGCAGTAGTGCATCGGAATCTAATACTGATCTCCCAGGAAACGCTCAAAGCCAACCAGAAACAATGAGAAGATTTACTCTTGTTGATTTTAAGTCGGCATTGTGCCTTTTGTATTAAATCCCGACGCAATTTCTGTGTCCATCATCAATGTGGAGGTCCAAGGGATAAAGTAAAGCTGCAGTAGTCCATCAGAATCTAATACTGATTCCCGAGGAAACTCTCAAAGCAAACCACCATGAGAAAATTTACTCTTCTTGTACATAAGTCACATTGTGCCTTTCGTATTAAATCCCGACGCAATTTCTGTGTTTCACCGTCAATGTGAACGTCCAAGGGATAGAGTAAATCTGCAGTTGTGCATCGGAACCTAATACTAATCTCCCAGAAAACGCTCAAAACAAACCACAAACAATGAGAAGTTTTACTCTTCTTGTACTTAAGTCGGCATGTGCCTTTTGAATTAAATCCAGACGCTATGTCTGTGTTTCATCGTCTATTTGAAGGTCCAAGGGATAAAGTAATGCTGCAGTAGTGCATCGGAATCTAATACTGATCTTCCAGGAAACGCTCAAGGCAAACCACAAACAATGAGAAGATTTACACTTCTTGTACTTAATTCGGAATTGTTCCTTTTGCATTAAATACCGACGCAATTTCTGTGTTTCAACGTTAATGTGAAGGTTGAAGGGCCAGAGTAAAGCTGCAGTAGCACATCGGAATCTAATACTGATCTCCAAGGAAACGCTCAAAGCGAACCAGAAACAATGAGAAGATTAACTCTTCTTGTACATAAGTCGGCATTGTGCCTCTTGTATTAAATCCCGACGCAATCTCTGTGTCTTTTTGTCAATGTGGAGGTCCAAGGGATAAAGTAAAGCTGCAGTAGTGCATCGCAAACTCTTCTTGTACATAAGTCGGCATTGTGCCTTTTGTATTAAAACCCGACGCAATCTCTGTGTCTTTTTGTCAATGTGGAGGTCTAAGGGATAAAGTAAAGCTGCAGTAGTGCATCGCAATCTAATACTGATCTCCTAGGAAACGCTCAAAGCAAACCAGAAACATTGGGAAGATTTACTCTTCTTGCAGTTACGTCGACATTGTGCCTTTACTATTAAATCCCGACGAAATCTCTGTGTTTCATCGTCAATGTGAAGGTCCAAGGGATAGAGTAAAGCTGCAGTAGTACATCGGAATCTGATACTGATCTCCCAGTAAACGCTCAAAGCAAACCATAAACATTGAGAAGATATACTCTTCTTGCAGTTAAGTCGACATAGTGCCTTTAGTATTAAATCCCGACGAAATCTCTGTGTTTCATCATCAATGTGAAGGTCCAGGGGATAGAGAAAAGCTGCAGTTGCACATCGGAATCTAATACTGATCTCTAAGGAAACGTTTAAGGCGATCCAGAAGCAATGAGAAGATTAACTCCTCTTGTACTTAAGTCGGCATTGTGCCTTTTGTATTATATCCCGACGCAATTTCTGTGTCTCATCGTCAATGTGGAGGTCTACGGGAGAGAGTAAAGCTGCAGTAGTGCATCGCAATCTAATTCTTATCTCCCAGGAAACGCTCAAACCAAACCACAAACCATGAGAAGATTTTACATTCTTGTACTTAAGTCAGCTTTGTGCCTTTTGTATTAAATACCGACGCAAATTCTGTGTTTAATCGTCAATGACTAGGTCCAAGGGATAGAGTAAAGCTGCAGTAGTGCATCCGAATCTAGAACTGATCTCCTAGGAAACGATCAAAGCAAACCACAAACGATAAGAAGAATTACTCTTCTTGTTCTTAAGTTGGCATTATGCCATTTGTATTATATCCCGACGCAATTTCTGTGTTTCATCGTCAATGTGAAAGTCCATGGGATAGAGTAAAGCTGCAGTAGTGCATCGGAATCTAATACTGATCTCCCAGGTAACACTCAAAGGAAACCAGAAACAATGACAAGAATTACTAATCTTGTACTTATGTCGGCATTGTGCCTTTTTATTAAATCCAGACGGAATTTCTGTATTTCATCGTCAATAAGAAGGTCCTAGGGATAGAATAAAGCTGCAGTAGTGCATCGGAATCTAGTATTGATCTTCCAGAAAACGCTCAAAGCAGACCACAAACAATGAGAAGATTAACTCTTCCTGTAATTAAGTCGGCATTGTGCCTTTGTATTAATTCCCGACGCAATTTCTGTGTTTCATCGCCAATGTTGATGTCCCAGGGATAGAGTGAAGCTGCAGTAGTGCATCGGAATCTATTACTGAAATCCCAGGAAACGCTCAAAGCAAACCAGAAACATTGGGAAGATTTACTCATTTTTGCAGTTAAGTCGAAATTGTTCCTTTTGTATTAAATCCCGAAGTAATTTCTGTGTTACACCGTCAATGTGAAGGTCCAAGGGATAGAGTAAATCTGCAGTAGTGCATCGGAATCTAATACTGATCTCCCAGGAAACGCTCAATGCAAACCACAAACAATGAGAAGATTTACTCTTCTTGTACGTAAGTAGGTATTATGCCTTTTTTTATTAAATCCCGACGCAATATCTGAGTTTCATTGTCAATGTGAAGGTCAAAGGGATAGAGTAAATCTGCAGTAGTGCATCGGAATCTAATACTGATCTCCCAGGAAACGCTCAAAGCCAACCAGAAACAATGAGAAGATTTACTCTTGTTGATTTTAAGTCGGCATTGTGCCTTTTGTATTAAATCCCGACGCAATTTCTGTGTCCATCATCAATGTGGAGGTCCAAGGGATAAAGTAAAGCTGCGGTAGTCCATCAGAATCTAATACTGATTCCCGAGGAAACTCTCAAAGCAAACCACAATGAGAAAATTTACTCTTCTTGTACATAAGTCACATTGTGCCTTTCGTATTAAATCCCGACGCAATTTCTGTGTTTCACCGTCTATGTGAACGTCCAAGGGATAGAGTAAATCTGCAGTTGTGCATCGGAACCTAATACTAATCTCCCAGAAAACGCTCAAAACAAACCACAAACAATGAGAAGTTTTACTCTTCTTGTACTTAAGTCGGCATGTGCCTTTTGAATTAAATCCAGACGCTATGTCTGTGTTTCATCGTCTATTTGAAGGTCCAAGGGATAAAGTAATGCTGCAGTAGTGCATCGGAATCTAATACTGATCTTCCAGGAAACGCTCAAGGCAAACCACAAACAATGAGAAGATTTACACTTCTTGTACTTAATTCGGAATTGTTCCTTTTGCATTAAATCCCGACGCAATTTCTGTGTTTCATCGTTAATGTGAAGGTTGAAGGGCCAGAGTAAAGCTGCAGTAGCACATCGGAATCTAATACTGATCTCCAAGGAAACGCTCAAAGCGAACCAGAAACAATGAGAAGATTAACTCTTCTTGTACATAAGTCGGCATTGTGCCTCTTGTATTAAATCCCGACGCAATCTCTGTGTCTTTTTGTCAATGTGGAGGTCCAAGGGATAAAGTAAAGCTGCAGTAGTGCATCGCAAACTCTTCTTGTACATAAGTCGGCATTGTGCCTTTTGTATTAAATCCCGACGCAATCTCTGTGTCTTTTTGTCAATGTGGAGGTCTAAGGGATAAAGTAAAGCTGCAGTAGTGCATCGCAATCTAATACTGATCTCCTAGGAAACGCTCAAAGCAAACCAGAAACATTGGGAAGATTTACTCTTCTTGCAGTTACGTCGACATTGTGCCTTTACTATTAAATCCCGACGAAATCTCTGTGTTTCATCGTCAATGTGAAGGTCCAAGGGATAGAGTAAAGCTGCAGTAGTACATCGGAATCTGATACTGATCTCCCAGTAAACGCTCAAAGCAAACCATAAACATTGAGAAGATATACTCTTCTTGCAGTTAAGTCGACATAGTGCCTTTAGTATTAAATCCCGACGAAATCTCTGTGTTTCATCATCAATGTGAAGGTCCAGGGGATAGAGAAAAGCTGCAGTTGCACATCGGAATCTAATACTGATCTCTAAGGAAACGTTTAAGGCGATCCAGAAGCAATGAGAAGATTAACTCCTCATGTACTTAAGTCGGCATTGTGCCTTTTGTATTATATCCCGACGCAATTTCTGTGTCTCATCGTCAATGTGGAGGTCTACGGGAGAGAGTAAAGCTGCAGTAGTGCATCGCAATCTAATTCTTATCTCCCAGGAAACGCTCAAACCAAACCACAAACCATGAGAAGATTTTACTTTCTTGTACTTAAGTCAGCTTTGTGCCCTTTGTATTAAATCCCCACGCAACTTCTGTGTTTAATCGTCAATGACTAGGTCCAAGGGATAGAGTAAAGCTGCAGTAGTGCATCCGAATCTAGTACTGATCTCCCAGGAAACGATCAAAGCAAACCACAAGCGATAAGAAGAATTACTCTTCTTCTTCTTAAGTCGGCATTATGCCATTTGTATTAAATCCCGACGCAATTTCTGTGATTCATCGTCAATGTGAAAGTCCATGGGATAGAGTAAAGCTGCAGTAGTGCATCGGAATCTAATACTGATCTCCCAGGTAACACTCAAAGGAAACCAGAAACAATAAGAAGAATTACTCATCTTGTACTTAAGTCGGCATTGTGCATTTTTTATTAAATACAGACGGAATTTCTGTGTTTCATCGTCAATAAGAAGGTCCAAGGGATAGAATAAAGCTGCAGTAGTGCATCGGAATCTAGTATTGATCTTCCAGGAAACGCTCAAAGCAGACTACAAACAATGAGAAGATTAACTCTTCTTGTAATGAAGTCGGCATTGTGCCTTTGTATTAATTCCCGACGCAATTTCAGTGTTTCATCGCCAATGTTGATGTCCCAGGGGTAGAGTGAAGCTGCAGTAGTGCAACGGAATCTATTACTGATCTCCCAGGAAACGCTCAAAGCAAACCAGAAACATTGGGAAGATTTACTCATCTTGCAGTTAAGTCGACATTGTGCCTTTTGTATTAAATCCAGAAGCAATATCTGTGTTACATCGTTAATGTGAAGGTTGAAGAGACAGAGTAAAGCTGCAGTAGCACATCGGAATCTAATACTGATCTCCAAGGAAACGCTCAAAGCGAACCAGAAACAATGAGAAGATTAACTCTTCTTGTACATAAGTCGGCATTGTGCCTTTTGTATTAAATCCCGACGCAATCTCTGTGTCTTTTTGTCAATGTGGAGGTCTATGGGATAAAGTAAAGCTGCAGTAGTGCATCGCAATCTAATACTGATCTCCCAGGAAACGCTCAAAGCAAACCAGAAACATTGGGAAGATTTACTCGTCTTGCAGTTACGTCGACATTGTGCCTTTACTATTGAATCCCGACGAGATCTCTGTGTTTCGTCGTCAATGTGAAGGTCCAAGGGATAGAGTAAAGCTGCAGTAGTACATCGGAATCTGATACTGATCCCCCAGGAAACGCTCAAAGCAAACCATAAACAATGAGAAGTTTGGTTCTTCTTGTATTTAAGTCGGCATTGTGCCTTTTGTATTAAATCCCGACGCAATTTCTGTGATTCATCATCAATGTGGAGGTCCAAGGGATAAAGTAAAGCTGCAGTAGTCCATCGGAGTCTAATACTGATCCCCCAGGAAACTCTCAAAGCAAACCACAATGAGTAAATTTACTCTTCTTGTACATAAGTCACATTGTGCCTTTCGTATTAAATCCCGACGCAATAACTGTGTTTCATCGTCAATGTGAAGGTCCAAGCGATAGAGTATATCTGCAATAGTGCATCGGAATCTAATACTGATCTCCCAGGTATCGCTCAAAGCAAACCAGAAAAATGAGAAGATTTACTCTTCCTGTACTTAAGTCTGCATTGTGCCATTTGTATTAAATCCCGACGCAATTTCTGTGATTCATCGTTAATGTGGAGGTCCGAGGGATAAAGTTAAGCTGCAGTAGTGCATCGGAATATAAGACTGATCCCCCAGGAAACTCTCAAAGCAAACCACAAACAATGAGAAAATTTACTCTTCTTGTACGTAAGTAGGTATTATGCCTTTTTTTATTAAATCCCGACGCAATATCTGAGTTTCATCGTCAATGTGGAGGTCTACGGGAGAGAGTAAAGCTGCAGTAGTGCATCGCAATCTAATTCTTATCTCCCAGGAAACGCTCAAACCAAACCACAAACCATGAGAAGATTTTACTTTCTTGTACTTAAGTCAGCTTTGTGCCTTTTGTATTAAATCCCGACGCAACTTCTGTGTTTAATCGTCAATGACTAGGTCCAAGGGATAGAGTAAAGTTGCAGTAGTGCATCCGAATCTAGTACTGATCTCCCAGGAAACGATCAAAGCAAACCACAAGCGATAAGAAGAATTACTCTTCTTCTTCTTAAGTCGGCATTATGCCATTTGTATTAAATCCCGACGCAATTTCTGTGATTCATCGTCAATGTGAAAGTCCATGGGATAGAGTAAAGCTGCAGTAGTGCATCGGAATCTAATACTGATCTCCCAGGAAACGCTCAAAGCAAACCAGAAACATTGGGAAGATTTACTCATCTTGCAGTTAAGTCGACATTGTGCCTTTTGTATTAAATCCCGAAGCAATTTCTGTGTTACATTGTTAATGTGAAGGTTGAAGGGGCAGAGTGAAGCTGCAGTAGCACATCGGAATCTAATACTGATCTCCAAGGAAACGCTCAAAGCGAACCAGAAACAATGAGAAGATTAACTCTTCTTGTACATAAGTCGGCATTGTGCCTTTTGTATTAAATCCCGACGCAATCTCAGTGTCTTTTTGTCAATGTGGAGGTCTATGGGATAAAGTAAAGCTGCAGTAGTGCATCGCAATCTAATACTGATCTCCCAGGAAACGCTCAAAGCAAACCAGAAACATTGGGAAGATTTACTCGTCTTGCAGTTACGTCGACATTGTGCCTTTACTATTAAATCCCGACGAGATCTCTGTGTTTCATCGTCAATGTGAAGGTCCAAGGGATAGAGTAAAGCTGCAGTAGTACATCGGAATCTGATACTGATCTCCCAGGAAACGCTCAAAACAAACCAGAAACAATGAGAAGTTTTACTCTTCTTGTACATATGTCGGCATTGTGCCTTTTGTATTAAGTCGCTTAGTAAATTCTGTGTTTAATCGTCAATGTGAAGGTCCAAGCGATAGAGTATATCTGCAATAGTGCATCGGAATCTAATACTGATCTCCCAGGTATCGCTCAAAGCAAACCAGAAAAATGAGAAGATTTACTCTTCCTGTACTTAAGTCTGCATTGTGCCATTTGTATTAAATCCCGACGCAATTTCTGTGTTTCATCGTTAATGTGGAGGTCCGAGGGATAAAGTAAAGCTGCAGTAGTGCATCGGAATATAAGACTGATCCCCCAGGAAACTCTCAAAGCAAACCACAAACAATGAGAAAATTTACTCTTCTTGTACGTAAGTAGGTATTATGCCTTTTTTTATTAAATCCCGACGCAATATCTGAGTTTCATTGTCAATGTGAAGGTCAAAGGGATAGAGTAAATCTGCAGTAGTGCATCGGAATCTAATACTGATCTCCCAGGAAACGCTCAAAGCCAACCAGAAACAGTGAGAAGATTTACTCTTGTTGAACATAAGTCGGCATTGTGCCTTTTGTATTAAATCCCGACGCAATTTCTGTGATTCATCATCAATGTGGAGGTCCAAGGGATAAAGTAAAGCTGCAGTAGTCCATCGGAATCTAATACTGATCCCCCAGGAAACTCACAAAGCAAACCACAATGAGAAAATTTACTCTTCGTGTACATAAGTCACATTGTGCCTTTCGTATTAAATCTCGACGCAGTATCTGTGTTTCATCGTCAATGTGAACGTCCAAGGGATAGAGTAAATCTGCAGTAGTGCATCGGAACCTAATACTGATCTCCCAGGAAGCGCTCAAAGGCAACCAGAAAAAATGAGAAGATTTACTCTTGTTGAACTTAAGTCGGCATTGTGCCTTTTGTATTAAATCCCGACGCAATATCTGTGTTTCATCGTCAATGTGAACGTCCAAGGGATAGAGTATATCTGCTGTAGTGCATCGGAACCTAATACTGATCCCCCAGGAAACGCTCAAATCATACCACAAACAATGAGAAGATTTTCACTTCCTTTACTTAAGTCAGCATTGTGCCTTTTGTACTAAATCGCGACGCAATCTCTGTGTTTCATCGTTAATGTGAAGGTCGAAGAGACAGAGTAAAGCTGCAGTAGTGCATCGGAATCTAATACTGATCTCCCAGGAAACGCTCAAAGCAATCCACAAACAATGAGAAGATTTACACTTCTTGTACTTAATTCGGAATTGTACCTTTTGCATTAAATCCTGACGAAATGTCTGTGTTTCATCGTTAATGTGAAAGTGGAAGGGACTGAGTAAAGCTGCAGTAGCACATCGGAATCTAATACTGATCTCCCAGGAAACGCTCAAAGCAAACCATAAACAATGAGAAGTTTGGTTCTTCTTGTATTTAAGTCGGCATTGTGCCTTTTGTATTAAATCCCGACGCAATTTCTGTGATTCATCATCAATGTGGAGGTCCAAGGGATAAAGTAAAGCTGCAGTAGTCCATCGGAGTCTAATACTGATCCCCCAGGAAACTCTCAAAGCAAACCACAATGAGTAAATTTACTCTTCTTGTACATAAGTCACATTGTGCCTTTCGTATTAAATCCCGACGCAATAACTGTGTTTCATCGTCAATGTGAAGGTCCAAGCGATAGAGTATATCTGCAATAGTGCATCGGAATCTAATACTGATCTCCCAGGTATCGCTCAAAGCAAACCAGAAAAATGAGAAGATTTACTCTTCCTGTACTTAAGTCTGCATTGTGCCATTTGTATTAAATCCCGACGCAATTTCTGTGATTCATCGTTAATGTGGAGGTCCGAGGGATAAAGTTAAGCTGCAGTAGTGCATCGGAATATAAGACTGATCCCCCAGGAAACTCTCAAAGCAAACCACAAACAATGAGAAAATTTACTCTTCTTGTACGTAAGTAGGTATTATGCCTTTTTTTATTAAATCCCGACGCAATATCTGAGTTTCATCGTCAATGTGGAGGTCTACGGGAGAGAGTAAAGCTGCAGTAGTGCATCGCAATCTAATTCTTATCTCCCAGGAAACGCTCAAACCAAACCACAAACCATGAGAAGATTTTACTTTCTTGTACTTAAGTCAGCTTTGTGCCTTTTGTATTAAATCCCGACGCAACTTCTGTGTTTAATCGTCAATGACTAGGTCCAAGGGATAGAGTAAAGTTGCAGTAGTGCATCCGAATCTAGTACTGATCTCCCAGGAAACGATCAAAGCAAACCACAAGCGATAAGAAGAATTACTCTTCTTCTTCTTAAGTCGGCATTATGCCATTTGTATTAAATCCCGACGCAATTTCTGTGATTCATCGTCAATGTGAAAGTCCATGGGATAGAGTAAAGCTGCAGTAGTGCATCGGAATCTAATACTGATCTCCCAGGAAACGCTCAAAGCAAACCAGAAACATTGGGAAGATTTACTCATCTTGCAGTTAAGTCGACATTGTGCCTTTTGTATTAAATCCCGAAGCAATTTCTGTGTTACATTGTTAATGTGAAGGTTGAAGGGGCAGAGTGAAGCTGCAGTAGCACATCGGAATCTAATACTGATCTCCAAGGAAACGCTCAAAGCGAACCAGAAACAATGAGAAGATTAACTCTTCTTGTACATAAGTCGGCATTGTGCCTTTTGTATTAAATCCCGACGCAATCTCAGTGTCTTTTTGTCAATGTGGAGGTCTATGGGATAAAGTAAAGCTGCAGTAGTGCATCGCAATCTAATACTGATCTCCCAGGAAACGCTCAAAGCAAACCAGAAACATTGGGAAGATTTACTCGTCTTGCAGTTACGTCGACATTGTGCCTTTACTATTAAATCCCGACGAGATCTCTGTGTTTCATCGTCAATGTGAAGGTCCAAGGGATAGAGTAAAGCTGCAGTAGTACATCGGAATCTGATACTGATCTCCCAGGAAACGCTCAAAACAAACCAGAAACAATGAGAAGTTTTACTCTTCTTGTACATATGTCGGCATTGTGCCTTTTGTATTAAGTCGCTTAGTAAATTCTGTGTTTAATCGTCAATGTGAAGGTCCAAGCGATAGAGTATATCTGCAATAGTGCATCGGAATCTAATACTGATCTCCCAGGTATCGCTCAAAGCAAACCAGAAAAATGAGAAGATTTACTCTTCCTGTACTTAAGTCTGCATTGTGCCATTTGTATTAAATCCCGACGCAATTTCTGTGTTTCATCGTTAATGTGGAGGTCCGAGGGATAAAGTAAAGCTGCAGTAGTGCATCGGAATATAAGACTGATCCCCCAGGAAACTCTCAAAGCAAACCACAAACAATGAGAAAATTTACTCTTCTTGTACGTAAGTAGGTATTATGCCTTTTTTTATTAAATCCCGACGCAATATCTGAGTTTCATTGTCAATGTGAAGGTCAAAGGGATAGAGTAAATCTGCAGTAGTGCATCGGAATCTAATACTGATCTCCCAGGAAACGCTCAAAGCCAACCAGAAACAGTGAGAAGATTTACTCTTGTTGAACATAAGTCGGCATTGTGCCTTTTGTATTAAATCCCGACGCAATTTCTGTGATTCATCATCAATGTGGAGGTCCAAGGGATAAAGTAAAGCTGCAGTAGTCCATCGGAATCTAATACTGATCCCCCAGGAAACTCACAAAGCAAACCACAATGAGAAAATTTACTCTTCGTGTACATAAGTCACATTGTGCCTTTCGTATTAAATCTCGACGCAGTATCTGTGTTTCATCGTCAATGTGAACGTCCAAGGGATAGAGTAAATCTGCAGTAGTGCATCGGAACCTAATACTGATCTCCCAGGAAGCGCTCAAAGGCAACCAGAAAAAATGAGAAGATTTACTCTTGTTGAACTTAAGTCGGCATTGTGCCTTTTGTATTAAATCCCGACGCAATATCTGTGTTTCATCGTCAATGTGAACGTCCAAGGGATAGAGTATATCTGCTGTAGTGCATCGGAACCTAATACTGATCCCCCAGGAAACGCTCAAATCATACCACAAACAATGAGAAGATTTTCACTTCCTTTACTTAAGTCAGCATTGTGCCTTTTGTACTAAATCGCGACGCAATCTCTGTGTTTCATCGTTAATGTGAAGGTCGAAGAGACAGAGTAAAGCTGCAGTAGTGCATCGGAATCTAATACTGATCTCCCAGGAAACGCTCAAAGCAATCCACAAACAATGAGAAGATTTACACTTCTTGTACTTAATTCGGAATTGTACCTTTTGCATTAAATCCTGACGAAATGTCTGTGTTTCATCGTTAATGTGAAAGTGGAAGGGACTGAGTAAAGCTGCAGTAGCACATCGGAATCTAATACTGATCTCCAAGGAAATGTTCAAAGCGAACCAGAAACAATGAGAAGATTAACTCTTCTTGTACATAAGTCGGCATTGTGCCTTTTGTATTAAATCCCAACGCAATCTCTGTGTCTTTTTGTCAATGTGGAGGTCTAAGGGATAAAGTAAAGCTGCAGTAGTGCATCGCAATCTAATACTGATCTCCCAGGAAACGCTCAAAGCAAACCAGAAACATTGGGAAGATTTACTCTTCTTGCAGTTACGTCGACATTGTGCTTTTACTATTAAATCCCGACGAGATCTATGTGTTTCATCGTCAATGTGAAGGACCAAGGGGTATAGTAAAGCTGCAGTAGTGCATCGGAATCTAATACTTTTCTCCCAGGAAGCACTCAAACCATAACACAAACACTGAGAAGATCTATTATTCTTGTACTTAAGTCTGCATTGTGCCTTTTTGTATTAAATGCCGACGCCATTACTGTATTTCATCGTCAATGTGATGGTCCAAGGGATAGAGTAAATCAGCGGTAGTGCATCGGAAACTAATGCTGATCCCCCAGGAAACGCTCAAAGGAAACTACAAACAATGAGAAAATTTACTCTTCTTGTACTTAAGTCGGCATTGTGCCTTTTGTATTATATCCCGACGCAGTTTCTGTGTTTCATCGTCAATTTGGAGGTCCAAGGGATAGAGTATATCTGCAATAGTGCATCGGAATCTAATACTGATCTCCCAGGAAACGCTCAAAGCAAACCACAAACAATGAAAAGATTTACTCTTCTAGTACTTAAGTCGGCATTCTGCTTTATGTCTTAAATCCCGACGCAATGTCTGTGTTTCATCGTCATTGTGAAGGTCCAAGGGATACAGTAAAGCTGCAGTAGCGCATCGGAATCTAATTCTGATCCCCCAGGAAACGCTCAAAGCAAACCAACAACAATGAGAAAATTTTCTCTTCCTGTACGTAAGTCAGCATTGTGCCTTTTGTATTAAATCCCGACGCAATTTCTGTGTTTCATCGTCAATATGCAGGTCCAAGGGATAGAGTAAAGCTGGAGTAGTGCATCGGAAACTAATACTGATCTCCCAGGAAACGCTCAAAGCAAACCAGAAACAATGAGAAGTTTTACTCTTCTTGTATTTAAATCGGCATTGTGCCTTTTGTATTAAATCCCTAAGCAAATTCAGAGTTTCATCGTCAATGTGAAGGTCCAAGGGATAGAGTATATCTGCAATAGTGCATCGGAATCTGATACTGATCTCCCAGGAAACGCTCAAAGCAAACCACAAGCAATGAAAAGATTTTCTCTTCTAATACTTAAGTCGGCACTGTGCATTTTGTATTAAATCCCGACGCAATTTCTGTGTTTCATCCCGAATGTGAAGGTCCAATGGGTAGAGTAAAGCTGCAGTAGTGTATCGGAATCTAACACTTTTCTGCCAGAAAACACTCAAACCAAATCACAAACGATGAGATGATCTACTATTCTTGTACTTAAGTCTGCATTGTGCATTTTTATATTATATCCCGACGCAATTACTGTGTTTCATCGTCAATGTGAAGGTCCAATAGATAGAGTAAAGCTGCAGTATTGCATCGGAATCAAATACTTATCTCCCAGGAAACGCTCAAACCAAACCTCAAACAATGAGAAGATTTACCCTTCTTGTACTTAAGTCGGCTTTGTGCCATTTGTATTACATCCCGACGCAATTTCTGTGTTTCATCGTCAATGTGAAGGTCCACGGTATAGAGTGATGCTGCAGTAGCACATCGGAATCTAATACTGATCTCCAAGGAAACGCTCAAAGCCAACCAGGAACAATGATAAGATTAACTCTTCTTTTACATAAGTCGGCATTGTGCCTTATGTATTAAATCCTGACGCAATTTCTGTATTTCCTCGTCAATGTGAAGGTCCAAGGGATACAGTAAAACCGCAGTAGCGCATCGGAATCTAATTCTGATCCCCCAATAAACGCTCAAAATCAAACCACAAACAATGAGAAGATTTTCTCGTCCTTTACATAAGTCAGCATTGTGCCTTTTGTATTAAATCCCAACGCAATTTCTGTGTTTCTTCGTTAATGTGAAGCTTGAAGAGATAGAGTAAAGCTGCAGTAGTGCATCGGAATCTAATACTGATCTCCCAGGATACGCTCAAAGCAATCCACAAACGATGAGAAGATTTACGCTTCTTGTACTTAATTCGGAATTGTGCCCTTTGTATTAAATCCCGACGCAGTTTCTGTGTTTCATCGTCAATGTGAAGGTCCAAGGGATACAGTAAAGCTGCAGTAGTGCATCGGAATCTAATTCTGATCCCTCAGGAAACGCTCAAAGCAAACCAACAACAATGAGAAGTTTTCTCTTCCTGTACTTAAGTCAGCATTGCGCCTTTTGTATTAAATCCCGAAGCAATTTCTGTGTTTCGTCGTCAATGTGAAGGTTGAAGGGATAGAGTAAAGCTGCAGTAGTGCATCTGAACCTAATACTGATCTTTCAGGAGACGTTGAAAGCAAACCACAAACAATGCGAAGATTTACTCTTCTTGTACATAAGTCGGCATTATGCCATTTGTATTAAATCCCGACGCAATTTCTGTGTTTCTTCGTCAATGTGAAAGTCCACGGGATAAAGTAAAGCTGCAGTAGTGCATCGGAATCTAATACTGATCTCCCAGGTAACACTCAAAGGAAACCAGAAACAATGAGAAGAATTACTAATCTTGTACTTAAGTCGGCATTGTGCCTTTTGTATTAAATCCAGACGGAATTTCTGTGTTTCATCGTCAATAAGAAGGTCCAAGGGATAGAATAAAGCTGCAGTAGTGCATCGGAATCTAGTATTGATCTTCCAGGAAACGCTCAAAGCAGACCACAAACAATGAGAAGATTAACTCTTCTTGTAATTAAGTCGGCATTGTGCCTTTGTATTAATTCCCGACGCAATTTCTGAATTTCATCGCCAATGTTGATGTCCCAGGGATAGAGTGAAGCTGCAGTAGTCCATCGGAATCTATTACTGATCTCCCAGGAAACGCTCAAAGCAAACCAGAAACATTGGGAAGATTTACTCATCTTGCAGTTAAGTCGACATTGTGCCTTTTGTATTAAATCCCGAAGCAATTTCTGTGTTACACCGTCAATGTGAAGGTCCAAGGGATAGAGTAAATCTGCAGTAGTGCATCTGAATCTAATACTGATCTCCCAATAAACGCTCAATGCAAACCACAAACAATGAGAAGATTTACTCGTCTTGTACGTAAGTAGGTATTATGCCTTTTTTTATTAAATCCCGACGCAATATCTGAGTTTCATTATCAATGTGAAGGTCAAAGGGATAGAGTAAATCTGCAGTAGTGCATCGGAATCTAATACTGATCTCCCAGCAAACGCTCAAAGCCAACCAGAAACAATGAGAAGATTTACTCTTGATGAACTTAAGTCGGCATTGTGCCTTTTGTATTAAATCCCGACGCAATTTCTGTGTTTCATCATCAATGTGGAGGTCCAGGGGATAAAGTAAAGCAGCAGTAGTCCATCGGAATCTAATACTGATTCCCGAGGAAACTCTCAAAGCAAACCACAAAGAGAAAATTTACTCTTCTTGTACGTAAGTCACATTGTGCCTTTCGTATTAAATCCCGACGAAATTTCTGTGTTTCATCGTCAATGTGAACGTCCAAGGGATAGAGTAAATCTGCAGTAGTTCTTCGGAACCTAATACTAATCTCCCAGGAAACGCTCAAAGCAAACCACAAACAATGAGAAGTTTTACTCTTCTTGTACTTAAGTCGGCATGTTCCTTTTGAATTAAATCCAGACGCTATGTCTGTGTTTCATCGTCAATTTGAAGGTCCATGGGATAAAGTAATTCTGCAGGAGTGCATCGGAATCTAATACTGATCTTCCAGGAAACGCTCAAGGCAAACCACAAACAATAAGAGGATTTTCTCTTCCTTTACTTAAGTCAGCATTGTGCCTTTTGTACTAAATCGCTACGCAATTTCTGTGTTTCATCGTTAATGTGAAGGTCGAAGAGACAGAGTAAAGCTGCAGTAGTGCATCGGAATCTAATACTGATCTCCCAGGAAACGCTCAAAGCAATCCACAAACAATGAGAAGATTTACACTTCTTGTACTTAATTCGGAATTGTTCCTTTTGCATTAAATCCCGACGCAATTTCTGTGTTTCATCGTTAATGTGAAGGTTGAAGGGACGGAGTGAAGCTGCAGTAGCACATCGGAATCTAATACTGATCTCCAAGGAAACGCTCAAAGCTAACCACAAACAATGAGAAGTTTTACTCTTCTTGTACTTAAGTCGGCATGTACTTTTTGAATTAAATCCAGATGCTATGTCAGTGTTTCATCGTCAATTTGAAGGTCCAAGGGATAGAGTAAAGCTGCAGTAGTGCATCGCAATCTAATTCTTATCTCCCAGGAAACGCTCAAACCAAACCACAAACCATGAGAAGATTTTTCCTTCTTGTACTTAAGTCAGCTTTGTGCCTTTTGTATTAAATACCGACGCAACTTCTGTGTTTAATCGTCAATGACTAGGTCCAAGGGATAGAGTAAAGCTGCAGTAGTGCATCCGAATCTAGTACTGATCTCCCAGGAAACGATCAAAGCAAACCACAAACGATAAGAAGAATTACTCTTCTTGTTCTTAAGTCGGCATTATGCCATTTGTATTAAATCCCGACGCAATTTCTGTGTTTCTTCGTCAATGTGAAAGTCCATGGGATAGAGTAAAGCTGCAGTAGTGCATCGGAATCTAATACTGATCTCCCAATAAACGCTCAATGCAAACCACAAACAATGAGAAGATTTACTCTTCTTGTACGTAAGTAGGTATTATGCCTTTTTTTATTAAATCTCGACGCAATATCTGAGTTTCATTGTCAATGTGAAGGTCAAAGGGATAGAGTAAATCTGCAGTAGTGCATCGGAATCTAATACTGATCTCCCAGCAAACGCTCATAGCCAACCAGAAAAAATGAGAAGATTTACTCTTGTTGAACTTATGTCGGCATTGTGCCTTTTTATTAAATCCCGACGCAATTTCTGTGTTTCATCATGAATGTGGAGGTCCAAGGGATAAAGTAAAGCTGCAGTAGTCCATCGGAATCTAATACTGATTCCCGAGGAAACTCTCAAAGCAAACCACAATGAGAAAATTTACTCTTCTTGTACGTAAGTCACATTGTGCCTTTCGTATTAAATCCCGACGCAATCTCTATGTCTTTTTGTCAATTAGGAGGTCTAAGGGATAAAGTAAAGCTGCAGTAGTGCATCGCAATCTAATACTGATCCCCCAGGAAACTCTCAAAGCAAACCACAAACAATGAGAAAATTTAGTCTTCCTGTAAATGTCGCATTTTGCCTTTCGTATTAAATCCCGACGCAATTTCTGTGTCTCATCGTCAATGTGAAGGTTCAAGGGATAGATTAAATCTGCAGTGGTGCATCGGAATCTAATACTGATCTCCCAGGAAACGCTCAAAGTAAACCACAAACAATGAGAAAATTTACTCTTCTTGTACTTAAGTCGGCATTGTGCCTTTTGTATTATATCCCGACGCAGTTTCTGTGTTTCATCGTCAATTTGGAGGTCCAAGGGATAGAGTATATCTGCAATAGTGCATCGGAATCTAATACTGATCTCCCAGGAAACGCTCAAAGCAAACCACAAACAATGAAAAGATTTACTCTTCTAGTACTTAAGTCGGCATTCTGCTTTATGTCTTAAATCCCGAAGCAATGTCTGTGTTTCATCGTCATTGTGAAGGTCCAAGGGATACAGTAAAGCTGCAGTAGCGCATCGGAATCTAATTCTGATCCCCCAGGAAACGCTCAAAGCAAACCACAAACAATTAGAAGATTTTCTCTTCCTTTTCTTATGTCAGCATTGTGTCTTTTGTATTAATTCTCAACGCAATTTCTGTGTTTCATCGTCAATATCAAGGTCCAAGGGATAGAGTAAAGCTGGAGTAGTGCATCGGAAACTAATACTGATCTCCCAGGAAACGCTCAAAGCAAACCAGAAACAATGAGAAGTTTTACTCTTCTTGTATTTAAATCGGCATTGTGCCTTTTGTATTAAATCCCTAAGCAAATTCAGAGTTTCATCGTCAATGTGAAGGTCCAAGGGATAGAGTATATCTGCAATAGTGCATCGGAATCTGATACTGATCTCCCAGGAAACGCTCAAAGCAAACCACAAGCAATGAAAAGATTTTCTCTTCTAATACTTAAGTCGGCATTGTGCCATTTGTATTAAATCCCGACGCTATTTCTGTGTTTCATCGTCAATGTGGAGGTCCGAGGGATAAATTAAAACTGCAGTAGTGCATCGGAATCTAATACTGATCCCTGGAACTCTCAAAGCAAACCACAAACAATGAGAAAAT
The DNA here is from genome assembly GCF_023864345.2 of Schistocerca serialis cubense. NCBI lineage: Eukaryota > Metazoa > Arthropoda > Insecta > Orthoptera > Acrididae > Schistocerca > Schistocerca serialis. The sequence goes on along the minus strand of NC_064640.1, from coordinate 1,090,600,963 downwards.
TAGCTCTTCTTGTTCTTAAGTCGCATTGTGCCTTCCGTATTAAATGCCGACGCAATTTCTGTGTTTCATCGTCAATGTGAAGGTCCTATGGATAAATTAAATCTGCAGTGGTGCATCGGAATCTAATACTGATCTCCCAGGAAACGCTCAAAGTAAACCACAAACAATGAGAAGATATACTCTTCTTATACTTAAGTCGGCACTGTGCATTTTGTATTAAATCCCGACGCAATTTCTGTGTTTCATCCCGAATGTGAAGGTCCAATGGGTAGAGTAAAGCTGCAGTAGTGTATCGGAATCTAACACTTTTCTGCCAGGAAACACTCAAACCAAATCACAAACGATGAGATGATCTACTATTCTTGTACTTAAGTCTGCATTGTGCATTTTTATATTATATCCCGACGCAATTACTGTGTTTCATCGTCAATGTGAAGGTCCAATAGATAGAGTAAAGCTGCAGTATTGCATCGGAATCAAATACTTATCTCCCAGGAAACGCTCAAACCAAACCTCAAACAATGATAAGATTTACCCTTCTTGTACTTAAGTCGGCTTTGTGCCATTTGTATTACATCCCGACGCAATTTCTGTGTTTCATCGTCAATGTGAAGGTCCACGGTATAGAGTGATGCTGCAGTAGCACATCGGAATCTAATACTGATCTCCAAGGAAACGCTCAAAGCCAACCAGGAACAATGATAAGATTAACTCTTCTTTTACATAAGTCGGCATTGTGCCTTATGTATTAAATCCTGACGCAATTTCTGTATTTCCTCGTCAATGTGAAGGTCCAAGGGATACAGTAAAACCGCAGCAGCGCATCGGAATCTAATTCTGATCCCCCAATAAACGCTCAAAATCAAACCACAAACAATGAGAAGATTTTCTCGTCCTTTACATAAGTCAGCATTGTGCCTTTTGTATTAAATCCCAACGCAATTTCTGTGTTTCTTCGTTAATGTGAAGCTTGAAGAGATAGAGTAAAGCTGCAGTAGTGCATCGGAATCTAATACTGATCTCCCAGGATACGCTCAAAGCAATCCACAAACGATGAGAAGATTTACGCTTCTTGTACTTAATTCGGAATTGTGCCCTTTGTATTAAATCCCGACGCAGTTTCTGTGTTTCATCGTCAATGTGAAGGTCCAAGGGATACAGTAAAGCTGCAGTAGTGCATCGGAATCTAATTCTGATCCCTCAGGAAACGCTCAAAGCAAACCAACAACAATGAGAAGTTTTCTCTTCCTGTACTTAAGTCAGCATTGCGCCTTTTGTATTAAATCCCGAAGCAATTTCTGTGTTTCGTCGTCAATGTGAAGGTTGAAGGGATAGAGTAAAGCTGCAGTAGTGCATCTGAACCTAATACTGATCTTTCAGGAGACGTTGAAAGCAAACCACAAACAATGCGAAGATTTACTCTTCTTGTACATAAGTCGGCATTATGCCATTTGTATTAAATCCCGACGCAATTTCTGTGTTTCTTCGTCAATGTGAAAGTCCATGGGATAAAGTAAAGCTGCAGTAGTGCATCGGAATCTAATACTGATCTCCCAGGTAACACTCAAAGGAAACCAGAAACAATGAGAAGAATTACTAATCTTGTACTTAAGTCGGCATTGTGCCTTTTGTATTAAATCCAGACGGAATTTCTGTGTTTCATCGTCAATAAGAAGGTCCAAGGGATAGAATAAAGCTGCAGTAGTGCATCGGAATCTAGTATTGATCTTCCAGGAAACGCTCAAAGCAGACCACAAACAATGAGAAGATTAACTCTTCTTGTAATTAAGTCGGCATTGTGCCTTTGTATTAATTCCCGACGCAATTTCTGTGTTTCATCGCCAATGTTGATGTCCCAGGGATAGAGTGAAGCTGCAGTAGTGCATCGGAATCTATTACTGATCTCCCAGGAAACGCTCAAAGCAAACCAGAAACATTGGGAAGATTTACTCATCTTGCAGTTAAGTCGACATTGTGCCTTTTGTATTAAATCCCGAAGCAATTTCTGTGTTACACCGTCAATGTGAAGGTCCAAGGGATAGAGTAAATCTGCAGTAGTGCATCTGAATCTAATACTGATCTCCCAATAAACGCTCAATGCAAACCACAAACAATGAGAAGATTTACTCGTCTTGTACGTAAGTAGGTATTATGCCTTTTTTTATTAAATCCCGACGCAATATCTGAGTTTCATTATCAATGTGAAGGTCAAAGGGATAGAGTAAATCTGCAGTAGTGCATCGGAATCTAATACTGATCTCCCAGCAAACGCTCAAAGCCAACCAGAAACAATGAGAAGATTTACTCTTGATGAACTTAAGTCGGCATTGTGCCTTTTGTATTAAATCCCGACGCAATTTCTGTGTTTCATCATCATTGTGGAGGTCCAGGGGATAAAGTAAAGCAGCAGTAGTCCATCGGAATCTAATACTGATTCCCGAGGAAACTCTCAAAGCAAACCACAAAGAGAAAATTTACTCTTCTTGTACGTAAGTCACATTGTGCCTTTCGTATTAAATCCCGACGAAATTTCTGTGTTTCATCGTCAATGTGAACGTCCAAGGGATAGAGTAAATCTGCAGTAGTGCATCGGAACCTAATACTAATCTCCCAGGAAACGCTCAAAGCAAACCACAAACAATGAGAAGTTTTACTCTTCTTGTACTTAAGTCGGCATGTTCCTTCTGAATTAAATCCAGACGCTATGTCTGTGTTTCATCGTCAATTTGAAGGTCCATGGGATAAAGTAATTCTGCAGGAGTGCATCGGAATCTAATACTGATCTTCCAGGAAACGCTCAAGGCAAACCACAAACAATGAGAAGATTTTCTCTTCCTTTACTTAAGTCAGCATTGTGCCTTTTGTACTTAATCGCTACGCAATTTCTGTGTTTCATCGTTAATGTGAAGGTCGAAGGGACAGAGTAAAGCTGCAGTAGTGCATCGGAATCTAATACTGATCTCCCAGGAAACGCTCAAAGCAATCCACAAACAATGAGAAGATTTACACTTCTTGTACTTAATTCGGAATTGTTCCTTTTGCATTAAATCCCGACGCAATTTCTGTGTTTCATCGTTTATGTGAAGGTTGAAGGGACGGAGTGAAGCTGCAGTAGCACATCGGAATCTAATACTGATCTCCAAGGAAACGCTCAAAGCTAACCACAAACAATGAGAAGTTTTACTCTTCTTGTACTTAAGTCGGCATGTACTTTTTGAATTAAATCCAGATGCTATGTTAGTGTTTCATCGTCAATTTGAAGGTCCAAGGGATAGAGTAAAGCTGCAGTAGTGCATCGCAATCTAATTCTTATCTCCCAGGAAACGCTCAAACCAAACCACAAACCATGAGAAGATTTTTCCTTCTTGTACTTAAGTCAGCTTTGTGCCTTTTGTATTAAATACCGACGCAACTTCTGTGTTTAATCGTCAATGACTAGGTCCAAGGGATAGAGTAAAGCTGCAGTAGTGCATCCGAATCTAGTACTGATCTCCCAGGAAACGATCAAAGCAAACCACAAACGATAAGAAGAATTACTCTTCTTGTTCTTAAGTCGGCATTATGCCATTTGTATTAAATCCCGACGCAATTTCTGTGTTTCTTCGTCAATGTGAAAGTCCATGGGATAGAGTAAAGCTGCAGTTGTGCATCGGAATCTAATACTGATCTCCCAATAAACGCTCAATGCAAACCACAAACAATGAGAAGATTTACTCGTCTTGTACGTAAGTAGGTATTATGCCTTTTTTTATTAAATCTCGACGCAATATCTGAGTTTCATTGTCAATGTGAAGGTCAAAGGGATAGAGTAAATCTGCAGTAGTGCATCGGAATCTAATACTGATCTCCCAGCAAACGCTCATAGCCAACCAGAAAAAATGAGAAGATTTACTCTTGTTGAACTTATGTCGGCATTGTGCCTTTTTATTAAATCCCGACGCAATTTCTGTGTTTCATCATCAATGTGGAGGTCCAAGGGATAAAGTAAAGCTGCAGTAGTCCATCGGAATCTAATACTGATTCCCGAGGAAACTCTCAAAGCAAACCACAATGAGAAAATTTACTCTTCTTGTACGTAAGTCACATTGTGCCTTTCGTATTAAATCCCGACGCAATCTCTATGTCTTTTTGTCAATTAGGAGGTCTAAGGGATAAAGTAAAGCTGCAGTAGTGCATCGCAATCTAATACTGATCCCCCAGGAAACTCTCAAAGCAATCCACAAACAATGAGAAAATTTAGTCTTCCTGTAAATGTCGCATTTTGCCTTTCGTATTAAATCCCGACGCAATTTCTGTGTCTCATCGTCAATGTGAAGGTTCAAGGGATAGATTAAATCTGCAGTGGTGCATCGGAATCTAATACTGATCTCCCAGGAAACGCTCAAAGTAAACCACAAACAATGAGAAGATATACTCTTCTTGTACTTATGTCGACATTGTGCATTTTGTATTGAATCCAGACGCAATTTCTGTGTTTCATCGTCAATGTGAAGGTCTAAGGGATAGAGTAAAGCTGCAATAGTGCATCGCAATCTAATACCGATCTCCCAGGAAACGCTCAAAGCAAACCAGAAACATTGAGAAGATATACTCTTCTTGCAGTTAAGTCGACATTGTGCCTTTAGTATTAAATCCCGACGAAATCTCTGTGTTTCATCATCAATGTGAAGGTCCAGGGGATAGAGTAAAGCTGCAGTAGCACATCGGAATCTAATACTGATCTCTAAGGAAACGTTTAAAGCGATCCAGAAGCAATGAGAAGATTAACTCTTCTTGTACTTAAGTCGGCATTGTGCCTTTTGTATTAAATCCCGACGCAATTTCTGTGTCTCATCGTCAATGTGGAGGTCTACGGGATAGTGTAAAGATGCAGTAGTGCATCGCAATCTAATTCTTATCTCCCAGGAAACGCTCAAACCAAATCACAAACCATGAGAAGATTTTTCTTTCTTGTACTTAAGTCAGCTTTGTGGCTTTTGTATTAAATCCCGACGCAACTTCTGTGTTTCATCGTCAATGACTAGGTACAAGGGATAGCGTAAACCTGCAGTAGTGCATCCGAATCTAGTACTGATCTCCCAGGAAACGATCAAAGCAAACCACAATCGATAAGAAGAATTACTCTTCTTGTTCTTAAGTCGGCATTATGCCATTTGTATTAAATCCCGACGCAATATCTGTGTTTCATCGTCAATGTGAAAGTCCATGGGATAGAGTAAAGCTGCAGTAGTGCATCGGAATCTAATACTGATCTCCAAGGAAACGCTCAAAGCGAACCAGAAACAATGAGAAGATTAACTCTTCTTGTAATTAAGTCGGCATTGTGCCTTTGTATTTATTCCTGACGCAATTTCTGTGTTTCATCGCCAATGTTGACGTCCCAGGGATAGAGTGAAGCTGCAGTAGTGCATCGGAATCTATTACTGATCTCCCCGGAAACGCTCAAAGCAAACCAGAAACATTGGGAAGATTTACTCATCTTGCAGTTAAGTCGACATTGTGCCTTTTGTATTAAATCCCGAAGCAATTTCTGTGTTACACCGTCAATGTGAAGGTCCAAGGGATAGAGTAAATCTGCAGTAGTGCATCGGAATCTAATACTGATCTCCCAATAAACGCTCAATGCAAACCACAAACAATGAGATGATTTACTCTTCTTGTACGTAAGTAGGTATTATGCCTTTTTTTATTAAATCTCGACGCAATATCTGAGTTTCATTGTCAATGTGAAGGTCAAAGGGATAGAGTAAATCTGCAGTAGTGCACCGGAATCTAATACTGATCTCCCAGGAAACGCTCAAAGCCAACCAGAAACAATGAGAAGATTTACTCTTGTTGAACTTAAGTCGGCATTGTGCCTCTTGTATTAAATCCCGACGCAACTTCTGTGTTTCATCGTCAATGTGAACGTCCAAGGGATAGAGTAAATCTGCAGTAGTCCATCGGAACCTAATATTAATCTCCCAGGAAACGCTCAAAGCAAACCACAAACAATGAGAAGTTTTACTCTTCTTGTACCTAAGTCGGCATGTGCCTTTTGAATTAAATCCAAACGCTATGTCTGTGTTTCATCGTCAATTTGAAGGTCCATGGGATAAAGTAATGCTCCAGTAGTGCATCGGAATCTAATACTGATCTTCCAGGAAACGCTCAAGGCAAACCACAAACAATGAGAAGATTTTCTCTTTCTTTACTTAAGTCAGCATTGTGCCTTTTGTACTAAATCGCGACGCAATTTCTGTGTTTCATCGTTAATGTGAAGGTCGAAGAGACAGAGTAAAGCTGCAGTAGTGCATCGGAATCTAATACTGATCTCCCAGGAAACGCTCAAAGCAATCCACAAACAATGAGAAGATTTACACTTCTTGTACTTAATTCGGAATTGTTCCTTTTGCATTAAATCCCGAGGCAATTTCTGTGTTTCATCGTTAATGTGAAGGTTGAAGGGACAGAGTAAAGCTGCAGTAGCACATCGGAATCTAATACTGATCTCCAAGGAAACGCTCAAAGCAAACCACAAACAATGAGAAGTTTTACTCTTCTTGTACTTAAGTCGGCATGTGCCTTTTGAATTAAATCCAGACGCTATGTCTGTGTTTCATCGTCAATTTGAAGGTCCAAGGGATAAAGTAATGCTGCAGTAGTGCATCGGAATCTAATACTGATCTTCCAGGAAACGCTCAAGGCAAACAACAAACAATGAGAAGATTTTCTCTTCCCTTACTTAAGTCAGCATTGTGCCTTTTGTACTAAATCGCGACGCAATTTCTGTGTTTCATCGTTAATGTGAAGGTCGAAGAGACAAAGTAAAGCTGCAGTAGTGCATCGGAATCTAATACTGATCTCCCAGGAAACGCTCAAAGCAATCCACAAACAATGAGAAGATTTACACTTCTTGTACTTAATTCGGAATTGTTCCTTTTGCATTAAATCCCGACGCAATTTCTGTGTTTCATCGTCAATGTGAAGGTCTATGGGATAGAGTAAAGCTGCAGTAGTACATCGGAATCTGATACTGATCTCCCAGGAAACGCTCAAAGCAAACCAGAAAAATGAGAAGAATTACTCTTCTTGTACTTAAGTCGCCATTGTGCCTTTTGCAATAAATCCTGACGCAATTTCTGTGTTTCATCGTCAATGTGGATGTCCGAGGGATAATGTAAAGCTGCAGTAGTACATCGGAATCTGATACTGATCTCCCAGGAAACGCTCAAAGCAAACCAGAAAAATGAGAAGATTAACTCTTCTTGTACATAAGTCAGCATTGTGCCTTTTGTATTAAATCCCGACGCAATCTCTTAGTCAATGTGGAGGTCTAAGGGATAAAGTAAAGCTGCAGTAGTGCATCGCAATCTAATACTGATCTCCCAGGAAACGCTCAAAGCAAACCAGAAACATTGGGAAGATTTACTCTTCTTGCAGTTACGTCGACATTGTGCCTTTACTATTAAATCCCGACGAAATCTCTGTGTTTCATCGTCAATGTGAAGGTCCAAGGGATAGAGTAAAGCTGCAGTGGTACATCGGAATCTGATACTGATCTCCCAGGAAACGCTCAAAGCAAACCAGAAAAATGAGAAGATTTACTCTTCTTGTACTTAAGTCGGCATTGTGCCTTTTGCAATGAATCCTGACGCAATTTCTGTGTTTCATCGTCCATGTGGATGTCCGAGGGATAATGTAAAGCTGCAGTAGTGCATCGGAATCTAATACTGATCCCCCAGGAAACTCTCAAAACAAACCACAAACAATGAGAAAATTTACTCTTCCTGTAAATGTCGCATTGTGCCTTTAGTATTAAATCCCGACGCAATTTCTGTGTCTCATCGTCAATGTGAAGGTTCAAGGGATAGATTAAATCTGCAGTGGTGCATCGGAATCTAATACTGATCTCCCAGGAAACGCTCAAAGTAAACCACAAACAATTAGAAGGTATACTCTTCTTGTACTTATGTCGACATTGTGCATTTTGTATTGAATCCCGACGCAATTTCTGTGTTTCATCGTCAATGTGAAGGTCTAAGGGATAGAGTAAAGCTGCAATAGTGCATCGCAATCTAATACCGATCTCCCAGGAAACGCTCAAAGCAAACCAGAAACATTGAGAAGATATACTCTTCTTGCAGTTAAGTCGACATTGTGCCTTTAGTATTAAATCCCGACGAAATCTCTGTGTTTCATCATCAATGTGAAGGTCCAGGGGATAGAGTAAAGCTGCAGTAGCACATCGGAATCTAATACTGATCTCTAAGGAAACGTTTAATGCGATCCAGAAGCAATGAGAAGATTAACTCTTCTTGTACTTATGTCGGCATTGTGCCTTTTGGATTACATCCCGACGCAATCTCTGTGTCTCATCGTCAATGTGGAGGTCTACGGGATAGTGTAAAGCTGCAGTAGTGCATCGCAATCTAATTCTTATCTCCCAGGAAACGCTCAAACCAAACCACAAACCATGAGAAGATTTTACTTTCTTGTACTTAAGTCAGCTTTATGGCTTTTGTATTAAATCCCGACGCAACTTCTGTGTTTCATCGTCAATGACTAGGTACAAGGGATAGAGTAAACCTGCAGTAGTGCATCCGAATCTAGTACTGATCTCCCAGGAAACGATCTAAGCAAACCACAAACGATAAGAAGAATTACTCTTCTTGTTCTTAAGTCAGCATTATGCCATTTGTATTAAATCCCAACTCAATATCTGTGTTTCATCGTCAATGTGAAAGTCCATAGAATAGAGTAAAGCTGCAGTAGTGCATCGGAATCTAATACTGATCGCCAAGGAAACGCTCAAAGCGAACCAGAAACAATGAGAAGAGTAACTCTTCTTGTACATAAGTCGGCATTGTGCCTTTTGTATTAAATCCCGACGCAATCTCTGTGTCTTTTTGTCAATGTGGAGGTCTATGGGATAAAGTAAAGCTGCAGTAGTGCATCGCAATCTAATACTGATCTCCCAGGAAACGCTCAAAGCAAACCAGAAACATTGGGAAGATTTACTCATCTTGCAGTTACGTCGACATTGTGCCTTTACTATTAAATCCCGACGAGATCTATGTGTTTCATCGTCAATGTGAAGGTCAAAGGGATACAGTAAAGCTGCAGTAACGCATCGGAATCTAATTCTGATCCCCCAGTAAACGCTCAAAGCAAACCACAAACAATTAGAAGATTTTCTCTTATTTTACTTAAGTCAGCATTGTGTCTTTTGTATTAAATCCCAACGCAATTTCTGTGTTTCATCGTCAATATGAAGGTCCAAGGGATACAGTAAAGCTGCAGTAGTGCATCGGAATCTAATTCTGATCCCCCAGGAAACGCTCAAAGCAAACCAACAACAACGAGAAAATTTTCTTTTCCTGTACGTAAGTCAGCATTGTGCCTTTTGTATTAAATCCCAAAGCAATTTCTGTGTTTCATCGTCAATATAAAGGTCCAAGGGATAGAGTAAAGCTGGAGTAGTGCATCGGAAAGTAATACTGATCTCCCAGGAATCGCTCAAAGCAAACCAGAAAAATGAGAAGATTTACTCTTCCTGTACTTAAGTCGGCATTGTTCCACTTGTATTAAATGCCGAAGCAATTTCTGTGTTTCATCGTTAATGTGGAGGTCCGAGGGATAAAGTAAAGCTGCAGTAGTGCATCGGAATATAATACTGATCCCCCAGGAAACTCTCAAAGCAAACCACAAACAATGAGAAAATTTACTCTTCTTGTACGTAAGTAGGTGTTATGCCTTTTTTTATTAAATCCCGACGCAATATCTGAGTTTCATTGTCAATGTGAAGGTCAAAGGGATAGAGTAAATCTGCAGTAGTGCATCGGAATCTAATACTGATCTCCCAGGAAACGCTCAAACCAACCAGAAACAATGAGAAGATTTACTCTTGTTGAACTTAAGTCGGCATTGTGCCTTTTGTATTAAATCCCGACGCAATTTCTGTGATTCATCATCAATGTGGAGGTCCAAGGGATAAAGTAAAGCTGCAGTAGTCCATCGGAATCTAATACTGATCCCCCAGGAAACTCTCAAAGCAAACCACAATGAGAAAATTTACTCTTCTTGTAAATAAGTCACATTGTGCCTTTCGTATTAAATCCCGACGCAATATCTGTGTTTCATCGTCAATGTGAACGTCCAAGGGATAGAGTAAATCTGCAGTAGTGCATCGGAACCTAATACTGATCTCCCAGAAAACGCTCAAAGCAATCCACAAACAATGAGAATATTTACACTTCTTGTACTTAAATCGGAATTGTCCCTTTTGCATTAAATCCCGAAGCAATTTCTGTGTTTCATCGTTAATGTGAAGGTTGAAGGGACAGAGTAAAGCTGCAGTAGCACATCGGAATCTAATACTGATCTCCAAGGAAATGCTCAAAGCGAACCAGAAAAAATGAGAAAATTAACTCTTCTTGTACATAAGTCGGCATTGTGCCTTTTGTATTAAATTCCGACGCAATCTCTGTGCCTTTTTGTCAATGTGGAGGTCTAAGGGATAAAGTAAAGCTGCAGTAGTGCATCGGAATATAATACTGATCCCCCAGGAAACTCTCAAAGCAAACAACAAACAATGAGGAAATTTACTCTTCTTGTAAAAGTCGCATTGTGCCTTTCGTATTAAATCCCGACGCAATTTCTGTGTCTCATCGTCAATGTGAACGTTCAAGGGATAGATTAAATCTGCAGTGGTGCATCGGAATCTATTACTGATCTCTAAGCAAACGTTTAAAGCGAATCAGAAGCAATGAGAAGATTAACTCTTCTTGTACTTAAGTCGGCATTGTGCCTTTTGTATTACATCCCGACGCAATTTCTGTGTCTCATCGTCAATGTGGAGGTCTACGGGATAGAGTAAAGCTGCAGTAGTGCTTCGCAATCTAATTCTTATCTCCCAGGAAACGCTCAAACCAAACCACAAACCATTAGAAGATTTTACTTTCTTGTACTTAAGTCAGCTTTGTGCCTTTTGTATTAAATCCCGACGCAACTTCTGTGTTTAATCGTCAATGACTAGGTCCAAGGGATAGAGTAAAGCAGCAGTAGTGCATCCGAATCTAGTACTGATCTCGCAGGAAACGATCAAAGCAAACCACAAACTATAAGAAGAATTACTCTTCTTGTTCTTAAGTCGGCATTATGCCATTTGTATTAAATCCCGACGCAATTTCTGTGTTTCATCGTCAATGTGAAAGTCCATGGGATAGAGTAAAGCTGCAGTAGTGCATCGGAATCTAATACTGATCTCCCAGGTAACACTCAAAGGAAACCGGAAACAATGAGAAGAATTACTAATCTTGTACTTAAGTCGGCATTGTGCCTTTTGTATTAAATCCAGACGGAATTTCTGTGTTTCATCGTCAATAAGAAGGTCCAAGGGATAGAATAAAGCTGCAGTAGTGCATCGGAATCTAGTATTGATCTTCCAGGAAACGCTCAAAGCAATCCACAAACAATGAGAAGATTTACACTTCTTGTATTTAATTCGGAATTGTTCCTTTTGCATTAAATCCCGACGCAATTTCTGTGTTTCATCGTTAATGTGGAGGTCCGAGGGATAAAGTAAAGCTGCAGTAGTGCATCGGAATATAATACTGATCTTCCAGGAAACGCTCAATGCAAACCACAAACAATGAGAAGATTTACTCTTCTTGTACGTAAGTAGGTATTATGCCTTTTTTTATTAAATCCCGACGCAATATCTGAGTTTCATTGTCAATGTGAAGGTTAAAGGGATAGAGTAAATCTGCAGTAGTGCGTCGGAACCTAATACTAATCTCCCAAGAAACGCTCAAAGCAAACCACAAACAATGTGAAGTTTTACTCTTCTTGTACTTAAATCGGCATGTGCCTTTTGAATTAAATCCAGATGCTATGTCTGTGTTTCATCGTCAATTTGAAGGTCCAAGGGATAAAGTAATGTTGCAGTAGTGCATCGGAATCTAATACTGATCTTCCAGGAAACGCTCAAGGCAAACCACAAACAATGAGAATATTTTCTCTTCCTTTACTTAAGTCAGCATTGTGCCTTTTGTACTAAATCGCGACGCAATTTCTGTGTTTCATCGTTAATGTGAAGGTCGAAGAGACAGAGTAAAGCTGCAGTAGTGCATCGGAATCTAATACTGATCTCCCAGGAAACGCTCAAAGCAATCCACAAACAATGAGAAGATTTACACTTCTTGTACTTAATTCGGAATTGTTCCTTTTGCATTAAATCCCGACGCAATTTCTGTGTTTCATCGTTAATGTGAAGGTTGAAGGGACAGAGTAAAGCTGCAGTAGCACATCGGAATCTAATACTGATCTCTAAGGAAACGTTTAAAGCGATCCAGAAGCAATGAGAAGATTAACTCTACTTGTACTTAAGTCGGCATTGTGCCTTTAGTATTACATCCCGACGCAATTTCTGTGTCTCATCGTAAATGTGGAGGTCTACGGGATAGTGTAAAGCTGCAGTAGTGCATCGCAATCTAATTCTTATCTCCCAGGAAACGCTCAAACCAAACCACAAACCATGAGAAGATTTTACTTTCTTGTACTTAAGTCAGCTTTGTGGCTTTTGTATTAAATCCCGACGCAACTTCTGTGTTTCATCGTCAATGACTAGGTACAAGGGCTAGAGTAAACCTGCAGTAGTGCATCCGAATCTAGTACTGATCTCCCAGGAAACGATCAAAGCAAACCACAAACGATAAGAAGAATTACTCTTCTTGTTCTTAAGTCGGCATTATGCCATTTGTATTAAATCCCGACGCAATTTCTGTGCTTCATCGTCAATGTGAAAGTCCATGGGATAGAGTAAAGCTGCAGTAGTGCATCGGAATCTAATACTGATCTCCAATGAAACGCTCAAAGCGAACCAGAAACACTGAGAAGATTAACTCATCTTGTACATAAGTCGGCATTGTGCCTTTTGTATTAAATCACGACACAATCTCTGTGTCTTTTTGTCAATGTGGAGGTCTATGGGATAAAGTAAAGCTGCAGTAGTGCATCGCAACCTAATACTGATCTCCCAGAAAACGCTCAAAGCAAACCAGAAACATTGGGAAGATTTACTCTTCTTGCAGTTACGTCGACATTGTGCTTTTACTATTAAATCCCGACGAGAACTCTGTGTTTCATCGTCAATGTGAAGGTCCAAGGGATAGAGTAAAGCTGCAGTAGTACATCGGAATCTGATACTGATCTCCCAGGAAACGCTCAAAGCAAACCAGAAACAATGAGAAGTTTGCTTCTTCTTGTATTGAAGTCGGCATTGTGCCTTTTGTATTAAATCCCTAAGCAAATTCAGTGTTTCATCGTCAATGTGAAGGTCCAAGGGATAGAGTATATCTGCAATAGTGCATCGGAATGTAATACTGATCTCCCAGGAAACGCTCAAAGCAAACCACAAACAATGAAAAGATTTACTTTTCTAGTACTTAAGTCGGCATTGTGCTTTATGTCTTAAATCCCGACGCAATTTCTGTGTTTCATCGTCAATGTGAAGGTCAAAGGGATACAGTAAAGCTGCAGTAGCGCATCGGAATCTAATTCTGATCCCCCAGGAAACGCTCAAAGCAAACCACAAACAATCAGAAGATTTTCTCTTCCTTTACTTAAGTCAGCATTGTGTCTTTTGTATTAAATCCCAACGCAATTTCTGTGTTTCATCGTCAATATGAAGGTCCAAGGGATACGGTAAAGCTGCAGTAGTGCATCGGAATCTAATTCTGATCCCCCAGGAAACGCTCAAAGCAAACCAACAACAACGAGAAAACTTTCTCTTCCTGTACGTAAGTCAGCATTGTGCCTTTTGTATTAAATCCCTACGCAATTTCTGTGTTTCATCGTCAATATGAAGGTCCAAGGGATAGAGTAAAGCTGCAGTAGTGCATCGGAAACTAATACTGATCTCCCAGGAAACAATCAAAGCAAACCAGAAAAATGAGAAGATTTACTCTTCCTGTACTTAAGTCGGCATTGTGCCATTTGTATTAAATCCCGACGCAATTCCTGTGTTTCATCGTTAATGTGGAGGTCCGAGGGATAAAGTAAAGCTGCAGTAGTGCATCGGAATATAATACTGATCCCCCAGGAAACTCTCAAAGCAAACCACAAACAATGAGAAAATTTACTCTTCTTGTACGTAAGTAGGTATTATGCCTTTTTTTATTAATTCCCGACGCAATATCTGAGTTTCATTGTCAATGTGAAGGTCAAAGGGATAGAGTAAATCTGCAGTAGTGCATCGGAATCTAATACTGATCTCCCAGGAAACGCTCAAAGCCAACCAGAAACAATGAGAAGATTTACTCTTGTTGAACTTAAGTCGGCATTGTGCCTTTTGTATTAAATCCCGACGCAATTTCTGTGATTCATCATCAATGTGGAGGTCCAAGGGATAAAGTAAAGCTATCGGAATCTAATACTGATCCCCCAGGAAACTCTCAAAGCAAACCACAATGAGAAAATTTACTCTTCTTGTACATAAGTCACATTGTGCCCTTCGTATTAAATCCCGACGCAATATCTGTGTTTCATCGTCAATGTGAACGTCCAAGGGATAGAGTAAATCTGCAGTAGTGCATCGGAACCTAATACTGATCTCCCAGGAAACGCTCAAAGCCAACCAGAAACAATGAGAAGATTTACCCTTGTTGAACTTAAGTCGGCATTGTGCCTTTTGTATTAAATCCCGACGCAATATCTGTGTTTCATCGTCAATGTGAACGTCCAAGGGATAGAGTAAATCTGCAGTAGTGCATCGGAACCTAATACTGATCTCCCAGGAAACGCTCAAAGCAAACCACAAACAATGAGAAGATTTTCTCTTCCTTTACTTAAGTCAGCATTGTGCCTTTTGTTCTAAATCGCGACGCAATTTCTGTGTTTCATCGTTAATGTGAAGGTCGAAGAGACAGAGTAAAGCTGCAGTAGTGCATCGGAATCTAATACTGATCTCCCAGGAAACGCTCAAAGCAATCCACAAACAATGAGAAGATTTACACTTCTTGTACTTAATTCGGAATTGTCCCTTTTGCATTAAATCCCGACGCAATTTCTGTGTTTCATCGTTAATGTGAAGGTTGAAGGGACAGAGTAAAGCTGCAGTAGCACATCGGAATCTAATACTGATCTCCAAGGAAATGCTCAAAGCGAACCAGAAACAATTAGAAGATTAATTCTTCTTGTACATAAGTCGGCATTGTGCCTTTTGTATTAAATCCCGACGCAATCTCTGTGTCTTTTTGTCAATGTGGAGGTCTAAGGGATAAAGTAAAGCTGCAGAAGTGCATCGGAATATAATACTGATCCCCCAGGAAACTCTCAAAGCAAACAACAAACAATGAGAAAATTTACTCTTCTTGTAAAAGTCGCATTGTGCCTTTCGTATTAAATCCCGACGCAATTTCTGTGTCTCATCGTCATTGTGAAGGTTCAAGGGATAGATTAAATCTGCAGTGGTGCATCGGAATCTATTACTGATCTCCAAGGAAACACTCAAAGTAAACCACAAACAATGAGAAGATATACTCTTCTTATACATAAGTCGACATTGTGCATTTTGTATTTAATCCCGACACAATTTCTGTGTTTCATCCTCAATGAGAAGGACCAAGGGGTAGAGTAAAGCTGCAGTAGTGCATCGGAATGTAATACCTTTCTCCCAGGAAGCACTCAAACCATAACACAAACAATGAGAAGATCTATTATTCTTGTACTTAAGTCTGCATTGTGCCTTTTTGTATTAAATTCCGACGCCATTACTGTATTTCATCGTCAATGTGATGGTCCAAGGGATAGAGTAAATCAGCGGTAGTGCATCGGAAACTAATGCTGATCCCCCAGGAAACGCGCAAAGCAAACCACAAACAATGAGAAAATTTACTCTTCTTGTACTTAAGTCGGCATTGTGCCTTTTGTATTATATCCCGACGCAGTTTCTGTGTTACATCGTCAATTTGGAGGTCCAAGGGATAGAGTATATCTGCAATAGTGCATCGGAATCTAATACTGATTTCCCAGGAAACGCTCAAAGCAAACCACAAACAATGAAGAGATTTACTCTTCTAGTACTTAAGTCGGCATTGTGCTTTAAGTCTTAAATCCCGACGCAATTTCTGTGTTTCATCGTCAATGTGAAGGACCAAGGGATACAGTAAAGCTGCAGTAGCGCATCGGAATCTAATTCTGATCCCCCAGGAAACGCTCAAAGCAAACCACAAACAATTAGAAGACTTTCTCTTCCTTTTCTTAAGTCAGCATTGTGTCTTTTGTATTAAATCCCAACGCAATTTCTGTGTTTCATCGTCAATATCAAGGTCCAAGGGATACAGTAAAGCTGCAGTAGTGCATCGGAATCTAATTCTGATCCCCCAGGAAACGCTCAAAGCAAACCAACAACAATGAGAAAATTATCTCTTCCTGTACGTAAGTCAGCATTGTGCCTTTTGTATTAAATCCCGACGCAATTTCTGTGTCTCATCGTCAATATGCAGGTCCAAGGGATAGAGTAAAGCTGGAGTAGTGCATCGGAATCTAATACTGATCTCCCAGGAAACGCTCAAAGCAAACCAGAAACAATGAGAAGTTTTACTCTTCTTGTATTTGAGTCGGCATTGTGCCTTTTGTATTAAATCCCTAAGCAAATTCAGAGTTTCATCGTCAATGTGAAGGTCCAAGGGATAGAGTATATCTGCAATAGTGCATCGGAATCTAATACTGATCTCCCAGGAAACGCTCAAAGCAAACCACAAACAATGAAAAGATTTACTCTTCTAGTACTTAAGTCGGCATTGTGCTTTATGTCTTAAATCCCGACGCAATTTCTGTGTTTCATCGTCAATGTGACGGTCCAAGGGATACAGTAAAGCTGCAGTAGCGCATCGGAATCTAATTCTGATCCCCCAGGAAACGCTCAAAGCAAACCACAAACAATGAGAAGATATACTCTTCTTGTACTTTAGTCGGCTTTGTGCCTTTTGTATTAAATCCCGACGCAATTTCTGTGATTCATCGTCAGTGACAAGGTCCTAGTGATAGAGTAAAGCTGCAGTAGTTCATCCGAATCTAGTACTGATCTCCCAGGAAACGATCAAAGCAAACCACAATCGATAAGAAGAATTACTCTTCATGTTCTTAAGTCGGCATTACGCGATTTGTATTAAATCCCGACGCAATTTCTGTGTTTCATCGTCAATGTGAAAGTCCATGGGATAGAGTAAAGCTGCAGTAGTGCATCTGAATCTAATACTGATCTCCCAGGTAACACTCAAAGGAAACCAGATACAATGAGAAAAATTACTCATCTTGAACTTAAGTCGGCATTGTGCGTTATGTATTAAATCCAGACGGAATTTCTGTGTTTCATCGTCAATAAGAAGGTCCAAGGGATAGAATGAAGCTGCAGTAGTGCATTGGAATCTAGTATTGATCTTCCAGGAAACGCTCAAAGCAGACCACAAACAATGAGAAGATTTACTCTTCTTGTAATTAAGTCTGCATTGTGCCTTTTAATTAATTCCCGACGCAATTTCTGTGTTTCATCGCCAATGTTGATGTCCCAGGGATAGAGTGAAGCTGCAGTAGTGCATCGGAATCTATTACTGATCTCCCAGGAAACGTTCAAAGCAAACCAGAAACATTGGGAAGATTTACTCATCTTGCAGTTAAGTCGACATTGTGCCTTTTGTATTAAATCCCGAAGCAATTTCTGTGTTACACCGTCAATGTGAAGGTCCAAGGGATAGAGTGAATCTGCAGTAGTGCATCGGAATCTAATACTGATCTCCCAGTAAACGCTCAAAGCAAACCACAAACAATGAGAAGATTTACTGTTCTTGTACGTAAGTAGGTATTATGCCTTTTTTCATTAAATCCCGACGCAATAGCTGAGTTTCATTGTCAATGTGAAGGTCAAAGGGATAGAGTAAATCTGCAGTAGTGCATCGGAATCTAATACTGATCTCCCAGGAAACGCTCAAAGCCAACCAGAAACAATGAGAAGATTTACTCTTGTTGAACTTAAGTCGGCATTATGCCTTTTGTATTAAATCCCGACGCAATTCCTGTGTTTCATCATCAATGTGGAGGTCCAAGGGATAAAGTAATGCTGCAGTAGTCCATCGGAATCTAATACTGATTCCCCAGGAAACTCTCAAAGCAAAACATAATGAGAAAATTTACTCTTCTTGTACATAAGTCACATTGTGCCTTTCGTATTAAATCCCGACGCAATTTCTGTGTTTCATCATCAATGTGAACGGCCAAGGGATAGAGTAAATCTGCAGTAGTACATCGGAATCTAATACTGATCTCCCAGGAAACGCTCAAAGCAAACCAGAAAAAATGAGAAGTTTTACTCTTCTTGTATTTAAGTCGGCATTGTGCCTTTTGTATTAAATCCCTAAGCAAATTCAGTGTTTCATCGTCAATGTGAAGGTCCAAGGGATAGAGTATATCTGCAATAGTGCATCGGAATCTAATACTGATCTCCCAGGAAGCGCTCAAAGCAAACATCAAACAATGGAAAGATTTACTCTTCTAGTACTTAAGTCGGCATTGTGCTTTATGTCTTAAATCTTGACGCAATTTCTGTGTTTCATCGTCAATGTGAAGGTCCAAGGGATACAGTAAAGCTGCAGTAGCGCATCGGAATCTAATTCTAATCCCCCAGGAAACGCTCACTGCAAACCACAAACAATTAGAAGATTTTCTCTTCCTTTACTTAAGTCAGCATTGTGTCTTTTGTATTAAATCCGAACGCAATTTCTGTGTTTCATCGTCAATATGAATGTCCAAGGGATTCAGTAAAGCTGCAGTAGTGCATCGGAAACTAATACTGATCTCCAAGGAAACGCTCAAAGCAAACCAGAAAAATGAGAAGATTTACTCTTCTTGTACTTAAGTCGGCATTGTACCATTTGTATTGAATCCCGACGCAATTACTGTGTGTTTCATCGTCAATGTGAAGGTCTAAGGGATAGAGAAAAGCTGCAGTAGTGCATCGCAATCTAATACTGATCTCCCAGGAAACGCTCAAAGCAAACCAGAAACATTGAGAAGATTTACTCTTCTTGCAGTTAAGTCGACATTGTGCCTTTAGTATTAAATCCCGACGAAATCTCTGTGTTTCATTATCAATATGAAGGTCCAGGGGATAAAGTTGCAGTACCACATCGGAATCTAATACTGATCTCCAAGGAAACGCTCAAAGCGAACCAGAAACAATGAGAAGATTATCTCTTCTTGTACTTAAGTCGGCATTGTGCCTTTTGTATTAAATCCCTACGCAATTTCTGTGTTTCATCGTCAATATGAAGGTCCAAGGGATAGAGTAAAGCTGCAGTAGCGCATCGGAATCTATTTCTGATCCCCCAGGAAACTCTCAAAGCAAACCACAAACAATGAGAAGATTTAGTCTTCTGGTACTTTAGTCGGCTTTGTGCCTTTTGTATTAAATCCCGACGTAATTTCTGTGTTTCGTCGTCAGTGACAAGGTCCTAGTTATAGAGTAAAGCTGCAGTAGTGCATCCGAATCTAGTACTGATCTCCCAGGAAACGATCAAAGCAAACCACAAACGATAACAAGAATTACTCTTCTTGTTCTTAAGTCGGCATTGTGCCATTTGTATTAAGGGGATACGGAATCGGATTTTGGGTTAAAAAATCGAATTTTTTTTAATTGGCGTATTATATTCTGCCATGTTTCCTCTTTAAAATGACGTATCATACATAGCTCTACTACAATTATAACTATTTTATTTTTATATATTTGTGAGATCGGGTATTGCGCTTTAGTTATACACGTCTCTCGTGGCTGACCATGAACTTTTTGGCAGTACCTTTAAAGTGACATGAATTCAAATATCCCGGTTTCCAGCGACTATTTATACACTAGTTGCCCGAAAATGTTTCTCTCTGGTTTCCTCAAGTTACTCTTTGACTTTGTGGCGGGACTGTTTTGTAAACAGTGTGATATAAGAAAGTAGTTGTTGTTGAGTTATTTCGTATTTAGTGCTTCATTTTTCGCAGTGAAAATGCCTAGAGCTAAAGCAAAAGTATTTAAAATCCGTGTGAACTGGCAAAAGAAAAGAAATAATGATTCATTAGCAAAGCAAAGCAGTTCATCATCATCACTGTTGGAAAATGTGAATCCACTTATTACTGATTTGCCGAACGAACTTACACCAAATGAAAACAGTGCTTCTCATAAAAAACTAAGAGATTTGGAAGAGAAATATAATTTACTTGATAGAGGGAATGAAGTTTTTGAACTCATTGATACGAATATATTGTGTGAAGCTCTTGAAAACAGTTTGTGCTGCAAAAAATGTCATGGAAACGTTTCTCTGAAAGTAGAATCCCATGTTGGCCTGGCTGCCCAGTTTAATTTAATATGCAGTGTTTGTAAATACAGCTGTAAGTTTCCAAGTTCGGTTTCAGTAACTGTAAATAATGGATACAAGAAAACTGAACTTTATAGTGTAAATATTAGGTTAGTTTATGGATTGCGAGCAATTGGTAAGGGCAAAGCAGCTGGTGATATGCTATGTGGTGTTCTAAATCTTCCAAGTGCACCTTCAAAGTTTGAAGCTTACAATTATGTACTAGGATCTGCAGTTGAAGATGTAGCACAGAAGTCAATGCAGGTTGCTGTGGAAGAAGCAGTGGAAGAAAATGACGGCAGTCGTGACCTCACAGTGGCGTTTGATGGCACGTGGCAGAAAAGGGGCCACACCTCCAACAATGGTGTTGTAACAGCAACTAGTGTTGATACTGGCAAGGTTATTGATGTTGCAATAATGTCTAAATACTGTAGGTGCACAGGCAGGCTGAAAAATGAACACAGTGATGACTGTATTGCTAATTATTATGGTAGTAGTGGTGGCATGGAGGTTGCTGGGGTGAAGAAAATTTTTCATCGCTCTTCACAGTGGTATAATGTTCGCTATGTCAAATATCTGGGAGATGGTGACTCTAAAGCATTCAAAGAAGTTTTGGAAAGCAAACCATATGGGAACAGTGTAAATATAAGCAAACTTGAATGTATAGGACATGTGCAGAAGAGAATGGGTGCCAGGCTGAGAAGGTTAAAATCAGTTATGAAAGGGAAAAAACTAGATGATGGGAAAACCTTGGATGGCAGAGGAAGATTGACTGATTCCATAATAGACCACATTCAGAACTGCTATGGCCTTGCAATCAGGCAAAATACAGGCAATCTTGAAGAAATGAGGAGAGCTATATGGGCTTTATATTTCCACACCGCATCCACGGATGAGCATCCACAACATGGTTTGTGCCCCAAAGGTGAAAACAGCTGGTGTAAATACAATAGGGGACTAACAACAGGAGAGAAATACATTCACCACCACAGTCTACCATCAGCCATCATGGCAGAAATAAAGCCCATTTTCAGAGATCTGGCTGACAGAAGTCTTCTGATGAAATGTCTTCACGGAAAAACGCAGAACCCCAACGAGTGCTTGAATAGTGTGATATGGCATCGTCTCCCAAAAACAGTGATTGTCGGAATTAATACACTACATTTTGGTGTGTATGATGCAGTGGCAACCTTCAATCTTGGAAATATAACTAAATGCCAGGTCCTTCAAAAGTTGGGTATGTGTGTTGGTTCCCGTACGGTACGTGCTATGTTCTTTTTAGATCAGCACAGACTAAGGCATGCTGATAATATAATCAAGACATTAGTGAAAAAAGCAAAACAGGTGCAGAGGGGTGCCAAAAGAAGACTTGAAGATGATTATGAAGACTGTGAAGGGGGTATTAGCTACGGATCAGGAATATTTTAATCTTCTTTCTCCGTTTCCCGTAAGTTTACTTTTTACTTCATCTAGGAACATTATCTCAGGTACTGGTCAACCTAGAAGTCTGAAATTTTTATGACGTAGTGACATAGGTCCCTATTACATAATGAAACAACGATTTTTTAATTACTTGATTTACAAAAGACTTAGGGGTGATAGTCTAGTAAAAAGCGATGGAAAAAATTTACTTAAAAATAAATGTACAATATCTCTGTAAGAATATACTTTGACAATAAACTGTTGTTTCAGTATTGTTGTAACATATGAATGCACATACAGTAAAATTTTTACCTCTCTGTCTCCAGTAGTTTGTGAGAAAATGTTCCCAATAGTAGGCATTTATTAACATTGCGGGTATAGGTGATTCCGTATCCCCTTAAATCCCGACGCAATTTCTGTGTTTCATCGTCAATGTGAAAGTCCATGGGATAGAGTAAAGCTGCAGTAGTGCATCGGAATCTATTACTGATCTCCCAGAAAACGCTCAAAGCAAACCAGAAACAATGAGAAGATTTACTCTTCTTGTACATAAGTAGGTATTATGCCTTTTTTTATTAAATCCCGACGCAATATCTGAGTTTCATTGTCAATGTGAAGGTCAAAGGGATAGAGTAAATCTGCAGTAGTGCATCGGAATCTAATACTGATCTCCCAGGAAACGCTCAAAGCCAACCAGAAACAATGAGAAGATTTACTCTTGTTGAACTTAAGTCGGCATTGTGCCTTTTGTATTAAATCCCGACGCAATTTCTGTGTTTCATCATCAATGTGGAGGTCCAAGGGATAAAGTAAAGCTGCAGTAGTCCATCGGAATCTAATACTGATTCCCGAACAAACTCTCAAAGCAAACCACAATGAGAAAATTTACTCTTCTTGTACATAAGTCACATTGTGCCTTTCGTATTAAATCCCGACGCAATTTCTGTGTTTCATCGTCAATGTGAACGTCCAAGGGATAGAGTAAATCTGCAGTAGTGCATCGGAACCTAATACTGATCTCCCAGGAAACTCTCTAAGCAAACCACAAACAATGAGAAGTTTTTCTCTTCTTGCACTTAAGTCGGCGTGTGCCTTTTGAATTAAATCCAGACGCTATGTCTGTGTTTCATCGTCAATTTGAAGGTCCAAGGGATAAAGTAATGCTGCAGTAGTGCATCGGAATCTAATACTGATCTTCCAGGAAACGCTCAAAGCAAACCACAAACAATGAGAAGATTTTCTCTTCCTTTACTTAAGTCAGCATTGTGCCTTTTGTATTAAATCCCGACGCAATCTCTGTGTCTTATCGTCAATGTGGAGGTCTAAGGGATAAAGTAAAGCTGCAGTAGTGCATCGCAATCTAATACTGATCTCCCAGGAAACGCTCATAGCAAAGCAGAAACATTGGGAAGATTTACTCTTCTTGCAGTTACGTCGACATTGTGCTTTTACTATTAAATCCCGACGAAATCTCTGTGTTTCATCGTCAATGTGAAGGTCCAAGGGATAGAGTAAAGCTTCAGTAGTACATCGGAATCTGATACTGATCTCCCAGGATACGCTCAAAGCAAACCATAAACAATGAGAAGTTTTACTCTTCTTAGATTTAAGTCAGCATTGTGCCCTTTGTATTAAATCCCTAAGCAAATTCAGTGTTTCATCGTCAATCTGAAGGTCCAAGGGATAGAGTATATCTGCAATAGTGCATCGGAATCTAATACTGATCTCCCAGGAAACGCTCAAAGCAAACCACAAACAATGAAAAGATTAACTCTTCTAGTACTTAAGTCGGCATTGTGCTTTATGTCTTAAATCACGACGCAATTTCTGTGTTTCATCGTCAATGTGAAGGTCCAAGGGATACAGCAAAGCTGCAGTAGCACATCGGAATCTAATTCTGATCCCCCAGGAAACGCTCAAAGCAAACCACAAACAATTAGAAGATTTTCTCTACCTTCACTTAAGTCAGCATTGTGTCATTTGTATTAAACCGCAACGCAATTTCTGTGTTTCATCGTCAATATGAAGGTCCAAGGGATTCAGTAAAGCTGCAGTAGTGCATCGGAAACTAAAACTGATCTCCAAGGAAACGCTCAAAGCAAACCAGAAAAATGAGAAGATTTAGTTTTCTTGTACTTAAGTAGGCATTGTGCCTTTTGTATTAAATCCCGACGCAATTTCTGTTTTTCATCGTTAATGTGGAGGTCCGAGGGATAAAGTAAAGCTGCAGTAGTGCATCGGAATATAATACTGATCCCACAGGAAACTCTCAAAGCAAACCACAAACAATGAGAAAATTTACTCTTGTTGTAAAAGTCGCATTGTGCCTTTCGTATTAAATCCCGACACAATTTCTGTGTCTCATCGTCAATGTGAAGGTTCAAGGGATAGATTAAATCTGCAGTGGTGCATCGGAATCTATTTCTGATCTCCCAGAAAACGCTCAAAGTAAACCACGAACAATGAGAAAATATACTCTTCTTATACATAAGTCGACATTGTGCATTTTGTATTGAATCCCGACACAATTACTGTGATTCATAGTCAATGTTAAGGTCCAAGGGATAGAGTAAAGCAGCAGTAGTGCATCGGAATCTAATGCTGATCCCCCAGGAAACGCTCTAAGCAAACCAGAAACATTGAGAAGATTTACTCTTCTCGCAGTTAAGTCGGCATTGTGCCATTCGTATTAAATCCCGACGCAAATTCTGTGTTTCATCGTCAATGTGGAGTTCCGAGGGATAAAGTAAAGCTGCAGTAGTGCATCGGAATCCAATACTGATCCCCGGAAACTCTCAAAGCAAACCACAAACAATGAGAAAATTTGCTCCTCTTGTACTTAAGTCGCATTGTGCCTTTCGTATTAAATACCGACGCAATTTCTGTATTTCGTCGTCAATGTGAAGGTCCAAGCTATAGAGTAAAGCTGCAGTAGTGCATCGGTATCTAATACTGATCTCCCAGGAAACGCTCAAACCAAACCACAAACAATGGGAAGATTTTCTCTTCCTCTACTTAAGTCAGCATTGTGACTTTTGTATTAAATCCCATCGCAATTTCTGTGTTTCTTCGTTAATGTGAAGGTTGAAGGGATAGAGTAAAGCTGCAGTAGTGCATCGGAATCTAATACTGATCTCCCAGGATACGCTCAAAGCAATCCACAAATGATGAGAAGATTTACACTTCTTGTAATTAATTCGGAATTGTGCCCTTTGTATTAAATCCCGACGCAATTTCTGTGTTTCATCGTCAATGTGAAGGTCCGAGGGATATAGTAAAAATGCAGTAGTGCATCGGAATCTAATTCTGATCCCCCAGGAAACGCTCAAAGCAAACCAACAACAATGAGAAGATTTTCTCTTCCTGTACTTAAGTCAGCATTGCGCCTTTTGTACTACATTCCCGACGCAATTTCTGTGTTTCATCGTCAATGTGAAGGTTGAGGGGATAGAGTAAAGCTGCAGTAGTGCATCTGAACCTAATACTGATCTCTCAGGAGACGTTCAAAGCAAAGCGCAAACAATGAGAAGATTTACTCTTCTTGTACATAAGTCGGCATTGTGCCTTTTGCTTTAAATCCCGAAGCAATTTCTGTGTTTCATCGTCATAATGAAGGTCCAAGAGATAGAGTATAGCTGGAGTAGTGCATCGGAAACTAATACTGATCTCCCAGGACACGCTCAAAGCAAACCAGAAAAATGAGAAGAATTAGTCTTCTTGTACTTAAGTCGGCATTGTGCCATTTGTATTAAATCCAGACGCAATTTCTGTGTTTCATCGTCAATGTGGAGCTCCGAGGGATAAAGTAAAGATGCAGTAGTGCATCGGAATCTAATACTGATCCCCCAGGAAACTCTCAAAGCAAACGACAAACAATGAGAAAATTTATTCTTCTTGTAAATCTCGCATTGTGCCTTTCGTATTAAATCCCGACGCAATTTCTATGTCTGTTCCTCAATGTGAAGGTTCAAGGGATAGATTAAATCTACAGTGGTGCATTGGAATCTATTACTGATCTCCCAGGAAACGCCCAAAGTAAACCACAAACAATGAGAAGATATACTCTTCTTGTACTTAGGTCGACATTGTGCATTTTGTATTGAACCCCGACGCAATTACTGTGTGTTTCATCGTCAATGTGAAGGTCTAAGGGATAGAGAAAAGCTGCAGTAGTGCATCGCAATCTAATACTGATCTCCCAGGAAACGCTCAAAGCAAACCAGAAACATTGAGAAGATTTACTCTTCTTGCATTTAAGTCGACATTGTGCCTTTAGTATTAAATCCCGACGAAATCTCTGTGTTTCATCATCAATGCGAAAGTCCAGGCGATAGAGTAAAGCTGCAGTAGCACATCGGAATCTAATACTGATCTCCCAGGAAACGCTCAAAGCATTCCACAAACAATGAGAAGATTTACACATCTAGTACTTAATTCGGAATTGTCCCTTTTGTATTAAATCCCGACGCAATTTCTGTGTTTCATCGTCAATGTGAAGGTCCAAGGGATAGAGTAAAGCTGCAGTAGTGCATTGGAATCTAATACTTATCTCCCAGGAAACGCTCAAACCAAACCACAAACAATGAGAAGATTTACCCTTCTTGTACTTAAGTCGGCTTTGTGCCGTTTGTATTACATCCCGACGCAATTTCTGTGTTTCATCGTCAATGTGAAGGTCCACAGGATAGAGTAAAGCTGCAGTAATACATCGGAATCTAATACTGATCTCCAAGGAAACGCTCAAAGCGAACCAGAGACAATGAGAAGATTAACTCTTCTTGTACTTAAGTCGGCATTGTGCCTTTTGTATTAAATCCGGACGCAATGTCTGTGTCTCATCGTCAATGTGGAAGTCTACCGGATGGAGTAAAGCTGCAGTCGTGCATCGCAATCTAATACTGATCTTCCAGGAAACGCTCAAAGCAAACCAGAAACATTGAGAAGATTTACTCCCCTTGCAGTTAAGTCGACATTGTGCCTTTAATCTCTGTGTTTCATCGTCAATGTAAAGGTGCAGGGGACAGAGCAAATCACCAGCAGTGGATCGGAATCTAATACTGATCTCCCGGGAAACGCTCAAAGCAAACCACAAACAATGACAAGATTTACTCATCTCGTACTTAAGTAGGCATTGTGCCTTTTTTATTATATCCCGACGCAATTTCTGTATTTCATCGTCAATGTGGAGGACAAAAGGATAGAGTATATCTGCAGTAGTACATCGGAATCTAATACTGATCTCCCAGGTAACACTCAAAGCATACCACAAACAATGAGAAGATTTACTCTTCTTGTACATAAGTCAGCATTGTGCATTTTGTATTATATACCGACGCAATTTCTGTGTCTTATCGTCAATGTGGAGGTCTAGGGGATAAAGTGAAACTGCAGTAGTGCATCGCAATCTATTACTGATCTCCCAGGAAACGCTCAAAGCAAACCAGAAACGTTGAGAAGATTTACTCTTCTTGCAGTTACGTCGACAATGTGCCTTTACTATCAAATCACGTCGAAATCTCTGAGTTTCATCGTCAATGTGAAGTTCCAAGGGATAGAATAAAGCTGCAGTAGTACATCGGAAACTGATACTGATCTCCCAGGAAACGCTCAAAGCAAACCAGAAACAATGAGAAGTTTTACTCTTCTTGTACATAAGTCGGCATTGTGCCTTTTGTATTAATTCGCTAAGCAAATTCTGTGTTTCATCGTCAATGTGAAGGTCCAAGGGATAGAGTATATCTGCAATAGTGCATCGGAATCTAATACTGATCTCCCAGGAAACGCTCAAAGCAAACCACAAACAGTGAAAAGATTTACTCTTCTAGTACTTAGTCGGCATTGTGCCTTATGTCTTAAATCCCGACGCAATTTCTGTGTTTCATCGTGAATGTGAAGGTCCAAGGGATACAGTAAAATTGCAGTAGCGCATCGGAATCTAATTCTGATCCCCCAGCAAACGCTCAAAGCAAACCACAAACAATTAGAAGATTTTCCCTTCCTTTACTTATGTCAGCATTGTGCCATTTGTATTAAATCCCAACGCAATTTCTGTGTTTCATCGTCAATGTGAAGGTCCAAGGGAAACAGTAAAGCTGCAGTAGTGCATCGGAATCTAATTCTGAACCCCCAGGAAACGCTCAAAGCAAACCAACAACTATGAGAAAATTTTCTCTTCCTGTATGTAAGTCAGCATTGTGCCTTTTGTATAAAATCCCGACGCAATTTCTGTGTTTCATCGTCAATATGAAGGTCCAAGGGATAGAGGATGGCTGGAGTAGTGCATCGGAATCTAATACTGATCTCCCAGGAAACGCTCAAAGCAAACCAGAAAAATGAGAAAATTTACTCTTCTTGTACTTAAGTCGGCATTGTGGCATTTGTATTAAATCCCGACGCAATTTCTGTGTTTCATCGTTAATGTGGAGGTCCGAGGGATAAAGTAAAGCTGCAGTAGTGCATCGGAATCTAATACTGATCCCCCAGGAAACTCTCAAAGCAAACAACAAACAATGAGAAAATTTACTCTTCTTGTAAAATTCGCATTGTGCCTTTCGAATTAAATCCCCACTCCATTTCTGTGTCTCATCGTCAATGTGAAAATTCAAGAGATAGATTAAATCTGCAGTGGTGCATCGGAATCTATTACTGATCTCCCAGGAAACGCTCAAATTAAACCACAAACAATGAGAAGATATACTCTTCTTATACTTAAGTCGACATTGTGCATTTTGTTTTTAATCCCGACACAATTTCTGTGCTTCAGCCTCAATGTGAAGGTCCAAGGGGTAGAGTAAAGCTGCAGTAGTGTATCGGAATCAAATACTTTTCTCACAGGAAGCACTCAATCCAAAACACAAACAATGAGAAGATCTATTATTCTTGTACTTAAGTCTGCATTGTGACTTTTTGTATTAAATCCAGACGCAATTACTGTGTTTCATCGTCAATGTGAAGGTCCAAGGGATAGAGTAAAGCAGCAGTAGTGCATCGGAAACTAATGCTGATCACCCAGGAAATGCTCAAAGCAAACCACAAACAATGAGAAAATTCACTCTTCTTGTACTTAAGTCGGCTTTGTGCCTTTTGTATTAAATCCCGACGCAATTTCTGTGTTTCATCGACAATATGAAGATCCAACGGACAGATTAAAGCTGGAGTAGTGCATCGGAAACTAATACTGATCGCCCAGGAAACGGTCAAAGCAAACGACAAACAATGAGTAGATTTACTCTTCTTGTAGTTATGTCGGAATTGTGCCTTTTGTATTGAATCCCGACGCAATTTCTGTGTATCATCGTCAATGTGAAGGTCCAAGGGATAGAGTAAAGCTGCAGTAGTTCATTGGAATCTAATACTTATCTCCCAGGAAACGCTCAAACCAAACCACAAACAATGAGAAGATTTTCCCTTCTTCTACTTAAGTCGGCTTTGTGCCGTTTGTATTACATCACGACGCAATTTCTGTGTTTCATCGTCAATGTGAAGGTCCACAGGATAGAGTAAAGCTGCAGTAGCACACCGGAATCTAATACTGATCTCCAAGGAAACGCTCAAAGCGAACCAGAAACAATGAGAAGATTAACTCTTCTTGTACTTAAGTCGGCATTGTGCCTTTTGTATTAAATCCGGACGCAATTTCTGTGTCTCATCGTCAATGTGGAGGTCTAGGGGATAAAGTGAAGCTGCAGTAGTGCATCGCAATCTAATACTGATCTCCCAGGAAACGCTCAAAGCAAACCAGAAACATTGAGAAGATTTACTCCTCTAGCAGTTAAGTTGACATTGTGTCTTTAATCTCTATGTTCCATCGTCAATGTAAAGGTCCAGGGGATAGAGCAAATCAGCAGCAGTGGATCGGAATCTAATACTGATCTCCCGGGAAAAGCTCAAAGCAAACCACAAACAATGACAAGATTTACTCATCTCGTACTTAAGTAGGCATTGTGCCTTTTTTATTATATCCCGACGCAATTTCTGTATTTCATCGTCAATGTGGAGGACAAAAGGATAGAGTAAATCTGCAGTAGTACATCGGAATCTAATACTGATCTCCCAGGAAAGTCTCAAAGCAAACCACAAACAATGAGAAGATTTATTCATCTTGTACTTATATCGGTATTGTGCCTTTTGTATTGAATCCCGACGCAATTTCTGTGATTCATCGTCAATGAGAAGGTCCAAGGGAGAGAGTAAAGCTGCAGTAGTGCATCGGAATCTAATACTTATCTCCCAGGAAAAGCTCAAACCAAAACACAAAAAATGAGAAGATTTACCCTTCTTGTACTTTAGTCGGCTTTGTGCCGTTTGTATTACATCCCGACGCAATTTCTGTGTTTCATTGTCAGTGTCAAGGTCCACGGGATAGAGTAAAGCTGCAACTGCACATCGGAATCTAATACTGATCTCCAAGGAAACACTCAAAGCATACCACAAACAATGGGAAGATTAACTCTTCTTGTACATAAGTCGGCATTGTGCCTTTTGTATTAAATCGCGACGCCATTTCTGTGTCTTATCGTCAATGTGGAGGTCTAGGGGATAAAGTCAAGCTGCAGTAGTGCATTGCAATCTAATACTGATCTCCCAGGAAACGCTCAAAGCAAACCAGAAACGTTGAGAAGATTTACTCTTCTTGTAGTTACGTCGACATTGTGCCTTTACTATCAAATCCCGACGAAATCTCTGTGTTTCATCGTCAATGTTATGGTCCAAGGGATAGAGTAAAGCTGCAGTAGTACATCGGGATCTGATACTGATCTCCGAGGAAACGCTCAAAACAAACCAGAAACAATGAGAAGTTTTACTCTTCTTGTACATATGTCGACATTGTGCCTTTTGTATTAAGTTGCTTAGCAAATTCTGTGTTTCATCGTCAATGTGAAGGTCCAAGGGATAGAGTATATCTGCAATAGTGCATCGGAATCTAATACTGATCTCCCAGGAAACGCTCAAAGCAAACCACAAACAATGAAAAGATTTACTCATCTAGTACTTAGTCGGCATTGTGCCTTATGTCTTAAATCCTGACGCAATTTCTGTGTTTCATCGTCAATGTGAAGGTCCAAGGGATACAGTAAAGCTGCAGTAGCGCATCGGAATCTAATTCTGATCCCCCAGCAAACGCTCAAAGCAAACCACGAACAATTAGAAGATTTTCCCTTCCTTTACTTAAGTTAGCATTGTGCCTTTTGTATTAAATCCCAAAGCAATTTCTGTGTTTCATCGTCAATGTGAAGGTCCAAGGGAAACAGTAAAGTTGCAGTAGTGCATCGGAATCTAATTCTGATCCCCCAGGAATCGCTCAAAGCAAACCAACAACTATGAGAAAATTTTCTCTTCCTGTATGTAAGTCAGCATTGTGCCTTTTGTATTAAATCCCGACGCAATTTCTGTGTTTCATCGTCAATATGAATATCCAAGGGCTAGAGAAAGGATGGAGTAGCACATCGGAATCTAATACTGATCTCCAAGGAAACGCTCAAAGCGAACCAGAAACAATGAGAAGATTAACTCTTCTTGTACTTAAGTCAGCAATGTGCCTTTTGTATTATATCCCGACGCAATTTCTGTGTTTCATCGTCCATTTGGAGGTCCAAGAGAATAGAGTAATGCTACGGTAGTGCAACGGAATCTAATACTGATCTCCCAGGAAACTCTCAAGGCAAACCACAAACAATGAGAAAATTTACTCTTCTTGTACTTAAGTCGGCATTGTGCCATTTGTATTAAATCCCGAAGCAATTTCTGTGTTTCATCGTTAATGTGGAGGTCCGAGGGATAAAGTAAAGCTGCAGTAGTGCATCGGAATCTAATACTGATCCCCCAGGAAACTCTCAAAGCAAACCACAAACAATGAGAAAATTTACTCTTCTTGTAAAATTCGCATTGTGCCTTTCGTATTAATTCCCGACGCAATTTCTGTGTCTCATCGTCAATGTGAAAGTTCAAGGGATAGATTAAATCTGCAGTGGTGCATCGGAATCTATTACTGATCTCCCAGGAAACGCTCAAATTAAACCACAAACAATGAGAAGATATACTCTTCTTATACTTAAGTCGACATTGTGCATTTTGTATTTAATCCCGACACAATTTCTGTGCTTCAGCCTCAATGTGAAGGTCCAAGGGGTCGAGTAAAGCTGCAGTAGTGTATCGGAATCAAATACTTTTCTCCCAGGAAGCACGCAAACCAAAACACAAACAAGGAGAAGATCTATTATTCTTGTACTTAAGTCTGCATTGTGCCTTTTTGTATTAAATCCCGACGCAATTACTGTGTTTCATCTTCAATGTGAAGGTCCAAGGGATACAGTAAAGCAGCAGTAGTGCATCGGAATCTAATGCTGATCCCCCAGGAAATGTTCAAAGCAAACCACAAACAATGAGAAAATTTACTCTTCTTGTACTTAAGTCGGCATTGTGCCTTTTGTATTAAATCCCGACGCAATTTCTGTGTTTCATCGTCAATATGAAGGTCCAAGGGATAAGGTAAAGCTGGAGTAGTGCATCGGAAACTAATACCGATCGCCCAGTAAACGCTCAAAGCAAACGACAAACAATGAGTAGATTTACTCTTATTGTACTTATGTCGGAATTGTGCCTTTTGTATTGAATCCCGACGCAATTTCTGTGTTTCATCGTCAATGTGAAGGTCCAAGGGATAGAGTAAAGCTGCAGTAGTGCATCGGAATCTAATACTTATCTCCCAGGAAACGCTCAAACCAAACCACAAACAATGAGAAGAATTACCCTTCTTGTACTTAAGTCGGCTTTTTGCCGTTTGTATTACATCCCGACGCAATTTCTGTGTTTCATCGTCAATGTGAAGGTCCACAGGATAGAGTAAAGCTGCAGTAGCACATCGGAATCTAATACTGATCTCCAAGGAAACTCTCAAAGTAAACCACAAACAATGAGAAGATTTACTCTTCTTGTACTTATGTCGCTATTGTTCCTTTTGTATTGATTCCCAACGCAATTTCTGTGTTTCATCGTCAATGTGAAGGTCCAAGGGAGGGAGTAAAGCTGCAGTAGTGCATCGGAATCTAATACTTATCTCCCAGGAAAAGCTCAAACCATAACACATACAATGAGAATATTTACCCTTCTTGTACTTAAGTCGGCTTTGTGCCGTTTGTATTACATCCCGACGCATTTTCTGTGTCTTATCGTCAATGTGGAGGTCTAGGGGATAAAGTGAAGCTGCAATAGTGCATCGCAATCGAATACTGATCTCCCAGGAAACGCTCAAAGCAAACCTGAAACATTGAGAAGATTTACTCTTCTTGCAGTTACGTGGACATTGTGCCTTTACTATCAAATCCCGACGAAATCTCTGTGTTTCATCGTCAATGTGAAGGTCCAAGGGATAGAGTAAAGCTGCAGTAGTACTTCGGAATCTGATACTGATCTCCCAGGAAACGCTCAAAGCAAACCAGAATCAATCGGAAGTTTTACTCTTCTTGTACATAAGTCGGCATTGTGCCTTTTGTATTAAATCCCTAAGCAAATTCTGTGTTTCATCGTCAATGTGAAGTTCCAAGGGATAGAGTATATCTGCAATAGTGCATCGGAATCTAATACTGATCTCCCAGGAAACGCTCAAAGCAAACCACAAACAATGAAAAGATTTACTCTTCTAGTACTTAAGTCGGCATTGTGCCTTATGTCCTAAATCCCGACGCAATTTCTGTGTTTCATCGTCAATGTGAAAGCCCAAGGGATACAGTAAAGCTGCAGTAGCACATCGGAATCAACGATCTGATCCCCCAGGAAACGCTCAAAGCAAACCACAAACAATTAGAAGATTTTCCCTTCCTTTACTCAAGTCAGCATTGTGCCTTTTGTATTAAATCCCAACGCAATTTCTGTGTTTCATCGTCAATGTGAAGGTTCAAGGGAAACAGTAAAGCTGCAGTAGTGCATCGGAATCAAATAAGTTTCTCCCAGGAAGCACTCAAACCAAAACACATACAATGAGGAGATCTATTATTCTTGTACTTAAGTCTGCATTGTGCCTTTTTGTATTAAATCCCGACGCAATTTCTGTATCTCATCGTCAATGTGGAGGACAAAAGGATAGAGTAAATCTGCAGTAGTACATCGGAATCTGATACTGATCTCCCAGGAAACACTCAAAGCATACCACAAACAATGAGAAGATTTACTCTTCTTGTACTTAAGTCAGCATTGTGCCTTTTGTATTATATCCCGACACAATTTCTGTGTTTCATCGTCAATTTGGAGTTCCAAGGGAATAGAGTAATGCTACGGTAGTGCACCGGAATCTAATACTGATCTCCCAGGAAACTCTCAAAGCAAACCACAAACAATGAGAAGATTTACTTTTCTTGTACTTATGTCGGTATTGTGCCTTTTGTATTGAATCCCGACACAATTTCTGTGTTTCATCGTCAATGTGAAGGTCCAGGGTAGAGAGTAAAGCTGCAGTAGTGCATCGGAATCTAATACTTATCTCCCAGGAAACGCTCAAAGCAAACCAGAAACATTGAGAAGATTTACTCTTCTTGCAGTTACGTCGACATTGTGCCTTTAGTATCAAATCCCGACGAAATCGCTGTGTTTCATCGTCAATGTGAAGGTCCAAGGGATAGAGTAAAGCTGCAGTAGTACATCTGAATCTGATACTGATCTCCCAGGAAACGCTCAAAGCAAACCACAACCAATGAAAAGATTTACTCTTCTAGTACTTAAGTCGGAATTGTGTCTTATGTATTAAATCCCGACGCAATTTCTGTGTTTCATCGTCAATGTGAAGGTCCAAGGGATACAGTAAAGCTGCAGTAGCGCATCGGAAACTAATTCTGATCCCCCAGGAAACGCTCAAAGCAAACCAACAACAATGGGAAAATTTTCTCTTCCTGTACGTAAGTCAGCATTGTGCCTTTTGTATTAAATCCCGACGCTATTTCTGTGTTTCATCGTCAATGTGAAGGTTGAAGGGATAGAGTAAAGCTGCAGTAGTGCATCTGAACCTAATACTGATCTCTCAGGAAACGTTCAAAGCAAACCACAAACAATGAGAAGATTTACTCTTCTTGTACATAATTGGCATTGTACCTTTTGTATTAAATCCAGACGCAATTTCTGTGCTTCATCGTCAATATGAAGGTCCAAGGGATAGAGTAAAGCTGGAGTAGTGCATCGGAAACTAATACTGATCTCCCAGGAAACGCTCAAAGCAAACCAGAAAAATGAGAAGATTTACTCTTCGTGTACTTAAGTGGGCATTGTGCCATTTGTATTAAATCCCGACGCAATTTCTGTGTTTCATCGCTAATGTGGAGGTCCGAGGGATAAAGTAAAGCTGCAGTAGTGCATCGGAATCTAATACTGATTCCCCAGGAAACTCTCAAAGCAAACCACAAACAATGAGAAAATTTACTCTTCTTGTAGAAGTCGCATTGTGCCTTTTGTATTAAATCCCAACGCAATTTCTGTGTCTCATCGTCAATGTGAAAGTTCAAGTGATAGATTATATCTGCAGTGGTGCATCGGAATCTATTACTGATCGCCCAGGAAACGCTCAAAGCAAACGACAAACAATGAGTAGATTTACTCTTCTCGTATTTATGTCGGAATTGTGCCTTTTGTATTGATTCCCGACGCAATTTCTGTGTTTCATCGTCAATGTGAAGGTCCAAGGGATAGAGTAAAGCTGCAGTAGTGCATCGGAATCTAATACTTATCTCCCAGGAAACGCTTAAACCAAACCACAAACAATGAGAAGATTTACCCTTCTTGTAGTTAAGTCTGCTTTGTGCCGTTTGTATTACATCCCGACGCAATTTCTGTGCTTCATCGTCAATGTGAAGGTCCACAGGATAGAGTAAAGCTGCAGTAGCACATCGGAATCTAATACTGATCTCCAAGGAAACGCTCAAAGCGAACCAGAAACAATGAGAAGATTAACTCTTCTTGTACTTATGTCGGCATTGTGCCTTTTGTATTAAATCCCGACGCAATTTCTGTGTCTCATCGTCAATGTGGAGGTCTAACAGATGGAGTAAAGCTGCAGTAGTGCATCGCAATGTAATACTGATCTTCCAGGAAACGCTCAAAGCAATCCAGAAACATTGAGAAGATTTACTCTTCTTGCAGTTAAGTCGACATTGTGCCTTTAGTATTAAATCCCGACGCAATTTCTGTGTCTCATCGTCAATGTGGAGGTCTAAGGGATAGAGTAAAGCTGCAGTAGTCCATCGGAATCTAGTACTTATCTCCCAGGAAACGCTCAAACCAATCCACAAACAATGAGTAGATTTACCCTTCTTGTACTTAAGTCGGCTTTGTGCCTTTTGTGTTAAATCCCGACGCAATTTCTGTGTTTCATCGTCAATGACAATGTCCAAGGGATAGAATAAAGCTGTAGTAGTGCATCGGAATCTAGTACTCATCTTCCACGAAACGCTCAAAGCAAACCACAAACAATGAGAGGATTTACTCTTCTTGTACTTAAGTCGGCATTGTGCCTTTGTATTAAATCTCGACGCAATTTCTGTGTTTCATCGCCAATGTGGAGGTCCAAGGTATAGAGTGAAGCTCTAGTAGTGCATCGTAATCTATTACTGACCTCCCAGGAAACGCTCAAAGCAAACCACAATCAATGAAAAGATTTACTCTTCTAGTACTTAAGTCGGCATTCTGCCTTTTGTATTAAATCCCGACGCAATTTCTGTGTTTCATCGTCAATGTGCATGTCCAGAGAATTGAGCAAATCTGCAGCAGTGCATCGGAATCTAATACTGATCTCCCAGGAAACGCTCAAAGCAAACCACAAACAATGACAATATTTACTCTTCTTGTACTTAAGAAGGCATTGTGATTTTATTATTAAATCCCGACGCAATTTCTGTATTTCATCGTCAATGTGGAGGACAAAGGGATAGAGTAAATCTGCAGTAGTACTTTGTAATCTAATGATGATCTCCCAGGAAACGCTCAAAGCATACCACAAACAATGAGAAGATTTACTCTACTTGTACTTTAGTCGGCTTTGTGCCTTTTGTATTAAATCCCGACGCAATTTCTGTGTTTCATCGTCAATAAAAAGGTCCTAGGGGTAGAGTAAAGCTGCAGTAGTGCATCGGAATCTAGTACTGATCTCCCAGGAAACGATCAAAGCAAACCACAAACGATAAGAAGAATTATTCTTCTCGTCCTTAAGTCGGCATTATGCCATTTGTATTACATCCCGACGCAATTTCTGTGTTTCATCGTCAATAACAAGGTCCAAGGGATAGAATAAAGCTGCAATAGTGCCACGGAATCTAGAATTGATCTTCCAGGAAACGCTCAAAACAGACCACAAACAGTGAGCAGATTTACTCTTCTTGTACTTAAGTCGGCATTGTGCCTTTGTATTAAATCCCGACGCAATTTCTGTGTTTCATCGCCAATGTGGTGGTCCAAGGGATAGAGTAAAGCAGCAGTAGTGCATCGGAATCTAATGCTGATCCCTCAGGAAACGCTCATAGCAAACCACAAACAATGAGAAAATTTAGTCTTCTTGTACTTAAGTCGGCATTGTGCCTTTTGTATTATATCCAGACGCAATTTCTGTGTTTCATCGCCAATGTGGAGGTCCAAGGTAAAGAGTAAATCTGCAGTAGTGCATCGGAATCTAATACTGATCTCCCAGGAAACGCTCAAAATAAACCACAAACAATGAGACGATTTAATCTTCTTGTACATATGTCGGCATTGAGCCTTTTGTATTAAATCCCTACGCTATTTCTATGTTTCATCGTCAATTTGAAGGTCCAAGGGATAGAGTAAAGCTGCAGTAGTGCAGCGGTAACTAATACTGATCTCCCAGGAAACGCTCAAACCAAACCACAAACAATGAGAAGATTTACTCTTCTTGTACTTAAGTCGGCTTTGTGCTATTTCTATTTAATCCCGACACAATTTCTGTGTTTCATCGTCAATGTGAAATTCCAAGGGAAACAGTAAAGCTGCCGTAGTGCATCGGAATCTGATACCGATCTCCTAGGAAACGCTCAATGCAAACCAGAAAGAATGAGAAGATTTTCTCTTCTTGTTATTAAGTCGGCATTGTGCCTTTTGTATTTAATTCTGATGCAATTTCTGTGTTACATCGTCAATAAGAAGCTCCTAGGCAGACAGTAAACATATAGTGAAGCATCGGAATTTAATACTGGTCTCACAGGAAATGTTCAAAACATAGTCAGTAAGAAGAGCCAGTCTTCTTGTACTTAAGTCGGCATTGTGCCGTTTGTATTTAATTCCGATGCAATATCTGTGTTTCGTAGTCAAAAAGAAGGTCCAAGGGATACAGTAAACCAGATGTGAAGCATCGGAATCTATAACTAGTATCACAGGAATGGTTCAAAACATAGACAGAAAGAAGAGCCAGTCTTCTTGTACTTAAGTCAGCATTGTGACTTTCGTATTTAATTCCGATGCAATTTCTGTGATTCGTCGTCAATAAAAAAGGTCCAAGGGATACAGTAAACCCGATGTGAAGCACCGGAATCTATATTTAGTGTCACAGGAATGGTTCAAAACATAGGCAGTAAGAAGAGCCAGTCTTCTTGTAGTTCAGTCGGCGTTGTGCCTTTGGTATTTAATTCCGATGCAATTTCTGTGTTTCGTCGTCCATCAGAAGGTCCAAAGGATACAGTAAACCTGAAGTGAAGCATCGGAATCCATAACAAGTACCACAGGAATGGTTCAAAACATAGACAGTAAAAAGAGCCAGTCACCTTGTACTTAAGTCAGCATAGTGCCTTTTGTATTTCATTCCGATGCAATTTCTGTGTTTTGTCGTCAATAAGAAGGTCCAAGGGATACAGTAAACCTGAAGTGAAGCATCGGAATCTATAACTAGTGTCACAGTAATGGTTCAAAACATAGACAGTAAGAAGAGCGAGACTTCTTGTACTTAATTCGGCATTGTGCCTTTTGTATTTTCATTCCGATGCAATTTCCGTGTTTCATCGTCAATAAGAAGGTCCAAGGGATACAGTATACATATAGCGAAGCATCGGAATTTAATACTTGTCTCACAGGAAATGTTCAAAACATAGTCAGTAAGAAGAGTCTGTCTTCTTGTACTTAAGTCGACATTGTACCTTTTGTATTTAATTCCGATGCAATTTCTGTGTTTCGTTGTCAATAAGAAGATCCAAGGGATACAGTAAACCTGAAGTGAAGCATCGGAATCTATAACTAGTGTCACAGGAATGTTTCTAAGCATTGGCAGTATGAAGAGCCAGTCTTCTTGTACTTAAGTCGGCATTGTACCTTTTGTATTTAATTCCGATTTAATTTCTGTGTTTAGACGTCGATAGGAAAGTCCAAGGGATGCAGTTAACCTGATTTGAAGCAACGGAATCTATAATTAGTGTCACAGGAATGGTTCTAAACATAGACAGTTAGAAGACAAAGTCTTCTTTTACTTAAGTCGGCATTGTGCCTTTTGTATTTAATTCCGATGCAATTTCTGTGTTTCGTTGTCAATAAGAAGATCCAAGGGATACAGTAAACCTGAAGTGAAGCATCGGAATCTGTAACTAGTGTCACAGGAATGTTTCTAAACATAAGCAGTAAGAAGAGCCAGTCTTCTTGTACTTGAGTCGGCATTGTACCTTTTGTATTTAATTCCGGTTCAATTTCTGTGTTTAGACGTCAATAAGAAAGTCCAAGGGATACAGTAAACCTGAAGTGAAGCATCAGAATCTATAACTAGTGTCGCAGGAATGGTTCAAACATAGACAGTTAGAAGACCCAGTCTTCTTGTACTTGAGTTGGCATTGTGCCTTTTGTATTTAATTCCGATTCAATTTCTGTGTTTAGTTGTCAATAAGAAGGTCCAAGGGATACAGTAAACCTGAGGTGAAGCATCGGAATCTATAACTAGTGGCACAGGAATGGTTCAAAACATAGGCAGTAGGAAGAGTCAGTCCTCATGTACTTAATTCGGCACTGCACCTTTTGTATTTAATTCCGAAGCAATTTCTGTGTTTCGTCGACAATAAGGAGGTCCAAGGGATACAGTAAATCTGAAGTGAAGCTTTGGAATCCTTAACTAGTGTCTCAGGAATGGTTCAAAACGTAGACAGTAAGAAGAGCCAGTCTTCTTGTACTTAAGTCGGCATTGTGCCGTTTGTATTTAATTCCGAAGCAATATCTGTGTTTCGTCGTCAATAAGAAGGTCCAAGGGATACAGTAAACCTGATGTGAAGCATCGGAATCTATAACTAGTGTCACAGGAATGGTTCAAAACATAGACAGAAAGAAGAGTCAGTCTTCTTGTACTTAAGTCAGCATTGTGCCTTTCGTATTTAATTCCTATGCAATTTCTGTGATTCGTCGTCAATAAAAAAGGTCCAAGGGATACAGTAAACCCGAAGTGAGGCACCGGAAACTATAACTAGTGTCACAGGAATGTTTCAAAACATAGACAGTAAGAAGAGCCAGTCTTCTTGTATTTCAGTCGGCATTGTGCCTTTGGTATTTAATTCCGATGCAATTTCTGTGTTTCGTCGTCTATCATAAGGTCCAACGATACAGTAAACCTGAAGTGAAGCATCGGAATCTATATCTAGTGCCACAGGAATGGTTCAAATCATAGACAGTAAGAAGAGCCAGTCTTCTTGTACTTAAGTCAGCATAGTGCCTTTTGTATTTAATACCGATACAATTTCTGTGTTTTGTCGTCAATAAGAAGGTCCAACGATACAGTAAACCTGAAGTGAAGCATCAGAATCTAACTAGTGTCACAGTAATGTTTGAAAACATAGACAGTAAGAAGAGCCTGACTTCTTGTACTTAAGTCGGCATTGTGCCTTTTGTATTTAATGCCGAAGCAATTTCTGTGTTTCGTCGTCAATACGAAGGTCCAAGAAATACAGTAAACCTGAAGTGAAGCATCGTATACAATAACTAGTGACACAGGAATGGTTCAAAACATAGATGGTAAGGAGAGCCACTCTTATTGTACTTAAGTCGGCATTGTGCCTTTTGTATTTAATTCCGATGCATTTTCTGTGTTTCATCGTCAATAAGAAGGTCCAAGGGATACAGTAAACCTGAAGTGAAGCATCGAAATCTATAACTAGTGTCACAGGAATGTTTCTAAACATAGGAAGTAAGAAGAGCCAGTCTTCTTGTACTTGAGTCGGCATTGTACCTTTTGTATTTAATTCCGGTTCAATTTCTGTGTTTAGACGTCAATAAGAAAGTCCAAGGGATACAGTAAACCTGAAGTGAAGCATCAGAATCTATAACTAGTGTCGCAGGAATGGTTCAACACATAGACAGTTAGAAGACCCAGTCTTCTTGTACTTGAGTCGGCATTGTGCCTTTTGTATTTAATTCCGATTCAATTTCTGTGCTTAGTTGTGAATAAGAAGGTCCATGGGATACAGTAAACCTGAGGTGAAGCATCGGAATCTATAACTAGTGGCACAGGAATGGTTCAAAACATAGGCAGTAGGAAGAGTCAGTCCTCATGTACTTAATTCGGCATTGCACCTTTTGTATTTAATTCCGATGCAATTTCTGTGTTTCGTCGACATTACGGAGGTCCAAGGGATACAGTAAATCTGAAGTGAAGCTTTGGAATCTATAACTAGTGTCTCAGGAATGGTTCAAAACGTAGACAGTAAGAAGAGCCAGTCTTCTTGTACTTAAGTCGGCATTGTGCCGTATGTATTTAATTCCGAAGCAATATCTGTGTTTCGTCGTCAATAAGAAGGTCCAAGGGATACAGTAAACCTGATGTGAAGCATCGGAATCTATAACTAGTGTCACAGGAATGGTTCAAAACATAGACAGAAAGAAGAGTCAGTCTTCTTGTACTTAAGTCAGCATTGTGCCTTTCGTATTTAATTCCTATGCAATTTCTGTGATTCGTCGTCAATAAAAAAGGTCCAAGGGATACAGTAAACCCGAAGTGAGGCACCGGAAACTATAACTAGTGTCACAGGAATGTTTCAAAACATAGACAGTAAGAAGAGCCAGTCTTCTTGTATTTCAGTCGGCATTGTGCCTTTGGTATTTAATTCCGATGCAATTTCTGTGTTTCGTCGTCTATCAAAATGTCCAACGATACAGTAAACCTGAAGTGAAGCATCGGAATCTATATCTAGTGCCACAGGAATGGTTCAAATCATAGACAGTAAGAAGAGCCAG
This sequence comes from Schistocerca serialis cubense, assembly GCF_023864345.2. Taxonomy (NCBI): domain Eukaryota; kingdom Metazoa; phylum Arthropoda; class Insecta; order Orthoptera; family Acrididae; genus Schistocerca; species Schistocerca serialis. The sequence goes on along the minus strand of NC_064640.1, from coordinate 1,090,558,985 downwards.
TCTTCTTGTACTTAAGTCAGCATAGTGTCTTTTGTATTTCATTCCGATACAATTTCTGTGTTTTGTCGTCATTAAGAAGGTCCAAGGGATACAGTAAACCTGAAGTGAAGCATCGGAATCTATAACTAGTGTCACAGTAATGTTTGAAAACATAGACAGTAAGAAGAGCCTGACTTCTTGTACTTAAGTCGGCATTGTGCCTTTTGTATTTAATTCCGATGCATTTTCTGTGTTTCATCGTCAATGAGAAGGTCCAAGGGATCCAGTAAACATATAGTGAAGCATCGGAATTTAATACTGGTCTCACAGGAAATGTTCAAAACATAGTCAGTAAGAAGAGTCAGTCTTCTTGTACTTAAGTCGGCATTGTGCCTTTTGTATTTAATTCCGATGCAATTTGTGTGTTTCATCGTCAATAAGAAGGTCCAAGGGATACAGTAAACCTGAAGTGATGCATCGGAATCTATAACTAGTGTCACAGGAATGGTTGAAAACATAGATCGTAAGAATAGCCACTCTTCTTGTACTTAAGTCGGCATTGTGCCTTTTGTATTTAATTCCGATGCAATTTCTGTGTTTCATCGTCAATAAGAAGGTCCAAGGGATACAGTAAACATATAGCGAAACATCGGAATTTAATACTTGTCTCACAGGAAATGTTCAAAACATAGTAAGTAAGAAGAACCAGTCTACTTGTACTTAAGTCGGCTTTGTCTTTTTGTATTTAATTCCGATGTAATTTCTTTGTTTCGTCGTCAATAAGAAGCATCGGATTTTAATACTTGTCTCACAGGAAATGTTGAAAACATAGTCAGTAAGATGAGTCAGTCTTCTTGTACTTAAGTCGGCATTGTGCCTTTTGTATTTAATTCCGATGCAATTTCTGTGTTTCGTTGTCAATAAGAAAATCCAAGGGATACAGTAAACCTGAAGTGAAGCATCGTAATCTATAACTAGTGTCACAGGAATGTTTCTAAACATAGGCAGTAAGAAGAGCCAGTCTTCTTGTACTTAAGTCGGCATTGTACCTTTTGTATTTAATTCCAATTCTATTTCTGTGTTTAGACGTCGATAAGAAAGTCCAAGGGATACAGTAAAATTGATGTGAAGCATCGGAATCTATAACTAGTGTCACAGGAATGCTTCAAAACATAGACAGTTAGAAGACCCAGTCTTCTTTTACTTAAGTCGGCATTGTGCCTTTTGTATTTAATTCCGATGCAATTTCTGTGTTTCATCGTCAATAAGAAGGTCCAAGGGATACAGTAAACATATAGCGAAACATCGGAATTTAATACTTGTCTCACAGGAAATGTTCAAAACATAGTAAGTAAGAAGAACCAGTCTTCTTGTACTTAAGTCGGCTTTGTCTTTTTGTATTTAATTCCGATGTAATTTCTTTGTTTCGTCGTCAATAAGAAGCATCGGAATTTAATACTTGTCTCACAGGAAATGTTGAAAACATAGTCAGTAAGATGAATCAGTCTTCTTGTACTTAAGTCGGCATTGTACCTTTTGTATTTAATTCCAATTCTATTTCTGTGTTTAGACGTCGATAAGAAAGTCCAAGGGATACAGTAAAATTGATGTGAAGCATCGGAATCTATAACTAGTGTCACAGGAATGCTTCAAAACATAGACAGTTAGAAGACCCAGTCTTCTTTTACTTAAGTCGGCATTGTGCCTTTTGTATTTAATTCCGATGCAATTTCTGTGTTTCGTTGTCAATAAGAAGATCCAAGGGATACAGTAAACCTGAAGTGAAGCATCGGAATCTGTAACTAGTGTCACAGGAATGTTTCTAAACATAAGCAGTAAGAAGCGCCAGTCTTCTTGTACTTGAGTCGGCATTGTACCTTTTGTATTTAATTCCGGTTCAATTTCTGTGTTTAGACGTCAATAAGAAAGTCCAAGGGATACAGTAAACCTGAAGTGAAGCATCAGAATCTATAACTAGTGTCGCAGGAATGGTTCAAAACATAGACATTTAGAAGACCCAGTCTTCTTGTACTTGAGTCGGCATTGTGCCTTTTGTATTTAATTCCGATTCAATTTCTGTGTTTAGTTGTCAATAAGAAGGTCCAAGGGATACAGTAAACCTGAGGTGAAGCATCGGAATCTATAACTAGTGGCACAGGAATGGTTCAAAACATAGGCAGTAGGAAGAGTCAGTCCTCATGTACTTAATTCGGCACTGCACCTTTTGTATTTAATTCCGAAGCAATTTCTGTGTTTCGTCGACAATAAGGAGGTCCAAGGGATACAGTAAATCTGAAGTGAAGCTTTGGAATCTATAACTAGTGTCTCAGGAATGGTTCAAAACGTAGACAGTAAGAAGAGCCAGTCTCCTTGTACTTAAGTCGGCATTGTGCCGTTTGTATTTAATTCCGAAGCAATATCTGTGTTTCGTCGTCAATAAGAAGGTCCAAGGGATACAGTAAACCTGATGTGAAGCATCGGAATCTATAACTAGTGTCACAGGAATGGTTCAAAACATAGACAGAAAGAAGAGTCAGTCTTCTTGTACTTAAGTCAGCATTGTGACTTTCGTATTTAATTCCTATGCAATTTCTGTGATTCGTCGTCAATAAAAAAGGTCCAAGGGATACAGTAAACCCGAAGTGAGGCACCGGAAACTATAACTAGTGTCACAGGAATGTTTCAAAACATAGACAGTAAGAAGAGCCAGTCTTCTTGTATTTCAGTCGGCATTGTGCCTTTGGTATTTAATTCCGATGCAATTTCTGTGTTTCGTCATCTATCAAAAGGTCCAACGATACAGTAAACCTGAAGTGAAGCATCGGAATCTATATCTAGTGCCACAGGAATGGTTCAAATCATAGACAGTAAGAAGAGCCAGACTTCTTGTTCTTAAGTCAGCATAGTGCCTTTTGTATTTAATACCGATACAATTTCTGTGTTTTGTCGTCAATAAGAAGGTCCAACGATACAGTAAACCTGAAGTGAAGCATCAGAATCTATAACTAGTGTCACAGTAATGTTTGAAAACATAGACAGTAAGAAGAGCCTGACTTCTTGTACTTAAGTCGGCATTGTGCCTTTTGTATTTAATGCCGAAGCAATTTCTGTGTTTCGTCGTCAATACGAAGGTCCAAGAAATACAGTAAACCTGAAGTGAAGCATCGTATACAATAACTAGTGACACAGGAATGGTTCAAAACATAGATGGTAAGGAGAGCCACTCTTATTGTACTTAAGTCGGCATTGTGCCTTTTGTATTTAATTCCGATGCATTTTCTGTGTTTCATCGTCAATAAGAAGGTCCAAGGGATACAGTAAACCTGAAGTGAAGCATCGAAATCTATAACTAGTGTCACAGGAATGTTTCTAAACATAGGAAGTAAGAAGAGCCAGTCTTCTTGTACTTGAGTCGGCATTGTGCCTTTTGTATTTAATTCCGATTCAATTTCTGTGCTTAGTTGTCAATAAGAAGGTCCAAGGGATACAGTAAACCTGAGGTGAAGCATCGGAATCTATAACTAGTGGCACAGGAATGGTTCAAAACATAGGCAGTAGGAAGAGTCAGTCCTCATGTACTTAATTCGGCATTGCACCTTTTGTATTTAATTCCGATGCAATTTCTGTGTTTCGTCGACAATAAGGAGGTCCAAGGGATACAGTAAATCTGAAGTGAAGCTTTGGAATCTATAACTAGTGTCTCAGGAATGGTTCAAAACGTAGACAGTAAGAAGAGCCAGTCTTGTTGTATTTCAGTCGGCATTGTGCCTTTGGTATTTAATTCCGATGCAATTTCTGTGTTTCGTCGTCTATCAAAAGGTCCAACGATACAGTAAACCTGAAGTGAAGCATCGGAATCTATATCTAGTGCCACAGGAATGGTTCAAATCATAGACAGTAAGAAGAGCCAGTCTTCTTGTATTTCAGTCGGCATTGTGCCTTTTGTATTTAATTCCGAAGCAATTTCTGTGTTTCGTCGTCAATAAGAAGGTCCAAGGGATACAGTAAATCTGAAGTGAAGCATCGGAATCTATAACTAGTGTCACAGTAATGTTTGAAAACATAGACAGTAAGAAGAGCCTGACTTCTTGTACTTAAGTCGGCATTGTGCCTTTTGTATTTAATTCCGATGCATTTTCTGTGTTTCATCGTCAATGAGAAGGTCCAAGGGATCCAGTAAACATATAGTGAAGCATCGGAATTTAATACTGGTCTCACAGGAAATGTTCAAAACATAGTCAGTAAGAAGAGTCAGTCTTCTTGTACTTAAGTCGGCATTGTGCCTTTTGTATTTAATTCCGATGCAATTTGTGTGTTTCATCGTCAATAAGAAGGTCCAAGGGATACAGTAAACCTGAAGTGATGCATCGGAATCAATAACTAGTGTCAATGGAATGGTTGAAAACATAGACCGTAAGAATAGCCACTCTTCTTGTACTTAAGTCGGCATTGTGCCTTTTGTATTTAATTCCGATGCAATTTCTGTGTTTCATCGTCAATAAGAAGGTCCAAGGGATACAGTAAACATATAGCGAAACATCGGAATTTAATACTTGTCTCACAGGAAATGTTCAAAACATAGTAAGTAAGAAGAGTCAGTCTTCTTGTACTTAAGTCGGCATTGTGCCTTTTGTATTTAATTCCGATGCAATTTCTGTGTTTCGTTGTCAATAAGAAGATCCAACGGATACAGTAAACCTGAAGTGAAGCATCGGAATCTATAACTAGTGTCACAGAAATGGTTCTAAACATAGACAGTAAGAAGAGCCAGGCTTCTTGTACTTGAGTCGGCACTGTGCCGTTTGTATTTAATTCCGATTCAATTTCTGTGTTTAGTTGTCAATAAGAAGGTCCAAGGGATACAGTAAACCTGAGGTGAAGCATTGGAATCTATAACTAGTGTCACAGGAATGGTTCAAAACATAGGCAGTAGCAAGAGTCAGTCCTCATGTACTTAATTCGGCATTGCACCTTTTGTATTTAATTCCGATGCAATTTCTGTGTTTCGTCGACAATAAGGAGGTCCAAGGGATACAGTAAATCTGAAGTGAAGCTTCGGAATCTATAACTAGTGTCTCAGGAATGGTTCAAAACGTAGACAGTAAGAAGAGCCAGTCTTCTTGTACTTAAGTCGGCATTGTGCCGTTTGTATTTAATTCCGATGCAATATCTGTGTTTCGTCGTCAATAAGAAGGTCCAAGGGATACAGTAAACGCGAAGTGGAGCACCGGAAACTATAACTAGTGTCACAGGAATGGTTCAAAACATAGACAGTAAGAAGAGCCAGTCTTCTTGTATTTCAGTCGGCATTGTGCCTTTTGTATTTAATTCCGATGCAATTTCTGTGTTTCGTCGTCAATACGAAGGTCCAAGGGATACAGTAAACCTGAAGTGAAGCATCTGAATCTATAACTAGTGTCACAGGAGTGGTAGAAAACATAGTCAGTAAGAAGAGTCAGTCTTCTTGTACTTAAGTCGGCGTTGTGCCTTTTGTATTTAATTCCGATGCAATTTCTGTGTTTCGACATCAATAAGAAGGTCCAAAGGATACAGTAAACCTGAAGTGAAGCACCGGAATCTATAACTAGTGTCACAGGAATGGTTCAAAACATAGACAGAAAGAAGAGTCAGTCTTCTTGTACTTAAGTCAGCATTGTGCCTTTCGTATTTAATTCCTATGCAATTTCTGTGATTCGTCGTCAATAAAAAAGGTCCAAGGGATACAGTAAACCCGAAGTGAGGCACCGGAAACTATAACTAGTGTCACAGGAATGTTTCAAAACATAGACAGTAAGAAGAGCCAGTCTTCTTGTATTTCAGTCGGCATTGTGCCTTTGGTATTTAATTCCGATGCAATTTCTGTGTTTCGTCGTCTATCATAAGGTCCAACGATACAGTAAACCTGAAGTGAAGCATCGGAATCTATATCTAGTGCCACAGGAATGGTTCAAACATAGACAGTAAGAAGAGCCAGTCTTCTTGTACTTAAGTCAGCATTGTGCCTTTTGTATTTAATTATGATGCAATTTCTGTGTTTTGTCGTCAATAAGAAGGTCCAAGGGATACAGTAAACCTGAAGTGAAGCATCGGAATCTATAACCAGTGCCACAGGAATGGTTCAAAACATAGGCAGTAAGAAGGGTCAGTCTTCTTGTACTTAATTCTGCATTGTACCTTTTGTATTTAATTCCGATGCAATTTCTGTGTTTCGTCGTCAATAAGAAGGTCCAAGGGATACAGTAAACCTGAAGTGAAGCTTCGGTATCTATAACTAGTGACTCAAGAATGGTTTAAATCATAGACAGTAAGAAGACCCAGTCTTCTTGTACTTAAGTCGGAATTGTGCCTTTTGTATTTAATTCCGAAGCAATTTCTCTGTTTCTTCGTCGGTAAGAAGGTCAGAGGGATACATTAATCCTGAAGTGAACCATGGGAATCTATAACTAGTGTCACAGGAATGGTTCAAAACATAGACAGTAAGAAGAGACAGTCTTCTTGTACTTAAGTCGGCATTGTACCTTTTGTATTTAATTCCGATGCAATTTCTGTGTTTCGTGGTGAATAAAAAGGTCCAAGGTATACAGTAAACCTGACGTGAAGCATCAGAATCTATAACTAGTGTCACAGGAATGGTTCAAATCATAGACAGCAAGAAGAACCAGTCTTCTTGTACTTAAGTCGGCATTGTGACTTTTGTATTTAATTCCGATGCAATTTCTGTGTTTCATCGTGAATAAGAAGCATCGGAATTTAATACTTGTCTCACAGGAAATGTTCAAAATATAGTCAGTAAGAAGAGTCAGTCTTCTTGTACTTAAGTCGGCATTGTGCCTTTTGTATTTAATTCCGATGCAATTTCTGTGTTTCGTTGTCAATAAGAAGATTCAAGGGATACAGTAAACCTGAAGTGAAGCATCGGAATCTATAACTAGTGTCACAGGAATGTTTCTAAACGTAGGCAGTAAGAAGAGTCAGTCTTCTTGTACTTGAGTCGGCATTGTACCTTTTGTATTTAATTCCGGTTCAATTTCTGTGTTTAGACGTCAATACGAAAGTCCAAGGGATACAGTAAACCTGAAGTGAAGCATCAGAATCTATAACTAGTGTCGCAGGAATGGTTCAAATCATAGACAGTAAGAAGAACCAGTCTTCTTGTACTTAACTCGGCATTGTCCCTTTTGTATTTAACTCCGAAGCAATTTCTCTGTTTCATCGTCGGTAAGAAGGTCAGAGGGATACAGTAAACCTGAAGTGAACCATCGGAATCTATAACTAGTGTCACAGGAATGGTTCAAAACATAGACAGTAAGAAGAGCCAGTCTTCTTGTATTTCAGTCGGCATTGTGCCTTTTGTATTTAATTCCGAAGCAATTTCTGTGTTTCGTCGTCAATAAGAAGGTCCAAGGTATACAGTAAACCTGACGTGATGCATCGGAATCTATAACTAGTGTCACAGGAATGGTTCAAATCATAGACAGTAAGAAGAACCAGTCTTCTTGTACTTAACTCGGCATTGTCCCTTTTGTATTTAACTTCGAAGCAATTTCTCTGTTTCATCGTCGGTAAGAAGGTCAGAGGGATACAGTAAACCTGAAGTGAACCATCGGAATCTATAACTAGTGTCACAGGAATGGTTCAAAACATAGACAGTAAGAAGAGCCAGTCTTCTTGTACTTCAGTCGGCATTGTGCCTTTTGTATTTAATTCCGAAGCAATTTCTGTGTTTCGTCGTCAATACGAAGGTCCAAGGGATACAGTAAACCTGAAGTGAAGCATCGGAATCTATAACTAGTGTCACAGTAATGTTTGAAAACATTGACAGTAGGAAGAGCCTGACTTCTTGTACTTAAGTCGGCATTGTGCCTTTTGTATTTAATGCCGAAGCAATTTCTGTGTTTCGTCGTCAATACGAAGGTCCAAGAAATACAGTAAACCTGAAGTGAAGCATCGTATACAATAACTAGTGACACAGGAATGGTTCAAAACATAGATGGTAAGGAGAGCCACTCTTATTGTACTTAAGTCGGCATTGTGCCTTTTGTATTTAATTCCGATGCATTTTCTGTGTTTCATCGTCAATAAGAAGGTCCAAGGGAAACAGTAAACCTGAAGTGAAGCATCGGAATCTATAACCAGTGTCACAGGAATGTTTCTAAACATAGGAAGTAAGAAGAGCCAGTCTTCTTGTACTTGAGTCGGCATTGTACCTTTTGTATTTAATTCCGGTTCAATTTCTGTGTTTAGACGTCAATAAGAAAGTCCAAGGGATACAGTAAACCTGAAGTGAAGCATCAGAATCTATAACTAGTGTCGCAGGAATGGTTCAACACATAGACAGTTAGAAGACCCAGTCTTCTTGTACATGAGTCGGCATTGTGCCTTTTGTATTTAATTCCGATTCAATTTCTGTGCTTAGTTGTCAATAAGAAGGTCCAAGGGATACAGTAAACCTGAGGTGAAGCATCGGAATCTATAACTAGTGGCACAGGAATGGTTCAAAACATAGGCAGTAGGAAGAGTCAGTCCTCATGTACTTAATTCGGCATTGCACCTTTTGTATTTAATTCCGATGCAATTTCTGTGTTTCGTCGACAATAAGGAGGTCCAAGGGATACAGTAAATCTGAAGTGAAGCTTTGGAATCTATAACTAGTGTCTCAGGAATGGTTCAAAACGTAGACAGTAAGAAGAGCCAGTCTTCTTGTACTTAAGTCGGCATTGTGCCGTTTGTATTTAATTCCGAAGCAATATCTGTGTTTCGTCGTCAATAAGAAGGTCCAAGGGATACAGTAAACCTGATGTGAAGCATCGGAATCTATAACTAGTGTCACAGGAATGGTTCAAAACATAGACAGAAAGAAGAGTCAGTCTTCTTGTACTTAAGTCAGCATTGTGCCTTTCGTATTTAATTCCTATGCAATTTCTGTGATTCGTCGTCAATTAAAAAGGTCCAAGGGATACAGTAAACCCGAAGTGAGGCACCGGAAACTATAACTAGTGTCACAGGAATGTTTCAAAACATAGACAGTAAGAAGAGCCAGTCTTCTTGTATTTCAGTCGGCATTGTGCCTTTGGTATTTAATTCCGATGCAATTTCTGTGTTTCGTCGTCTATCAAAAGGTCCAACGATACAGTAAACCTGAAGTGAAGCATCGGAATCTATATCTAGTGCCACAGGAATGGTTCAAATCATAGACAGTAAGAAGAGCCAGTCTTCTTGTACTTAAGTCAGCATAGTGTCTTTTGTATTTAATTCCGATGCATTTTCTGTGTTTCATCGTCAATGAGAAGGTCCAAGGGATCCAGTAAACATATAGTGAAGCATCGGAATTTAATACTGGTCTCACAGGAAATGTTCAAAACATAGTCAGTAAGAAGAGTCAGTCTTCTTGTACTTAAGTCGGCATTGTGCCTTTTGTATTTAATTCCGATGCAATTTGTGTGTTTCATCGTCAATAAGAAGGTCCAAGGGATACAGTAAACCTGAAGTGATGCATCGGAATCTATAACTAGTGTCACAGGAATGGTTGAAAACATAGACCGTAAGAATAGCCACTCTTCTTGTACTGAAGTCGGCATTGTGCCTTTTGTATTTAATTCCGATGCAATTTCTGTGTTTCATCGTCAATAAGAAGGTCCAAGGGTTACAGTAGACATATAGCGAAACATCGGAATTTAATACTTGTCTCACAGGAAATGTTCAAAACATAGTAAGTAAGAAGAGTCAGTCTTCTTGTACTTAAGTCGGCATTGTGCCTTTTGTATTTAATTCCGATGCAATTTCTGTGTTTCGTTGTCAATAAGAAGATCCAACGGATACAGTAAACCTGAAGTGAAGCATCGGAATCTATAACTAGTGTCACAGAAATGGTTCTAAACATAGACAGTAAGAAGAGCCAGTCTTCTTGTACTTGAGTCGGCATTGTGGCGTTTGTATTTAATTCCGATTCAATTTCTGTGTTTAGTTGACAATAAGAAGGTCCAAGGGATACAGTAAACCTGAGGTGAAGCATTGGAATCTATAACTAGTGTCACAGGAATGGTTCAAAGCATAGGCAGTAGCAAGAAGCAGTCCTCATGTACTTAATTCGGCATTGCACCTTTTGTATTTAATTCCGATGCAATTTCTGTGTTTCGTCGACAATAAGGAGGTCCAAGGGATACAGTAAATCTGAAGTGAAGCTTCGGAATCTATAACTAGTGTCTCAGGGATGGTTCAAAACGTAGACAGTAAGAGGAGCCAGTCTTCTTGTACTTAAGTCGGCATTGTGCCGTTTGTATTTAATTCCGATGCAATATCTGTGTTTCGTCGTCAATAAGAAGGTCCAAGGGATACAGTAAACGCGAAGTGGAGCACCGGAAACTATAACTAGTGTCACAGGAATGGTTCAAAACATAGACAGTAAGAAGAGCCAGTCTTCTTGTATTTCAGTCGGCATTGTGCCTTTTGTATTTAATTCCGAAGCAATTTCTGTGTTTCGTCGTCAATACGAAGGTCCAAGGGATACAGTAAACCTGAAGTGAAGCATCGGAATCTATAACTAGTGTCACAGGAGTGGTAGAAAACATAGTCAGTAAGAAGAGTCAGTCTTCTTGTACTTAAGTCGGCGTTGTGCCTTTTGTATTTAATTCCGATGCAATTTCTGTGTTTCGACGTCAATAAGAAGGTCCAAGGGATACAGTAAACCTGAAGTGAAGCACCGGAATCTATAACTAGTGTCACAGGAATGGTTCAAAACATAGGCAGTAAGAAGAGTCAGTCTTCTTGTACATAATTCGGCGTTGTCCCTTTTGTATTTAATTCCGATGAAATTTCTATGTTTCGTCGTCAATAAGAAGGTCCAAGGGATACAGTAAACCTGAAGTGAGGCATCGGAATCTATAACTAGTGTCACAGGAATGGTTCAAAACATAGGCAGTAAGAAGAGTCAACCTTCTTGAACTTAATTCGGCGTTGTACCTTTTGTATTTAATTCCGATGCAATTTCTGTGTTTCGTCGTGAATAAGAAGGTCCAAGGGATACAGTAAACCTGAAGTGAAGCATCGGAGTCTATAACTAGTGCCATAGGAATGGTTCAAACATAGACAGTAAGAAGAGCCAGTCTTCTTGTACCTAAGTCAGCATTGTGCCTTTTGTATTTAATTATGATGCAATTTCTGTGTTTTGTCGTCAATAAGAAGGTCCAAGGGATACAGTAAACCTGAAGTGAAGCATCGGAATCTATAACCAGTGCCACAGGAATGGTTCAAAACATAGGCAGTAAGAAGGGTCAGTCTTCTAGTACTTAATTCGGCATTGTACCTTTTGTATTTAATTCCGATGCAATTTCTGTGTTTCGTCGTCAATAAGAAGGTCCAAGGGATACAGTAAACCTAAAGTGAAGCTTCGGTATCTATAACTAGTGTCTCAAGAATGGTTTAAATCAGAGACAGAAAGAAGACCCAGTCTTCTTGTACTTAAGTCGGAATTGTGCCTTTTGTATTTAATTCCGAAGCAATCTCTCTGTTTCTTCGTCGGTAAGAAGGTCAGAGGGATACATTAATCCTGAAGTGAACCATGGGAATCTATAACTAGTGTCACAGGAATGGTTCAAAACATAGACAGTAAGAAGAGACAGTCTTCTTGTACTTAAGTCGGCATTGTACCATTTGTATTTAATTCCGATGCAATTTCTATGTTTCGTGGTGAATAAAAAGGTCCAAGGTATACAGTAAACCTGACGTGAAGCATCAGAATCTATAACTAGTGTCACAGGAATGGTTCAAATCATAGACAGCAAGAAGAACCAGTCTTCTTGTACTTAAGTCGGCATTGTGACTTTTGTATTTAATTCCGATGCAATTTCTATGTTTCGTGGTGAATAAAAAGGTCCAAGGTATACAGTAAACCTGACGTGAAGCATCGGAATCTATAACTAGTGTCACAGGAATGATTCTAAACATAGGCAGTAAGAAGAGCCAGTCTTCTTGTACTTAAGTCGGCATTGTACCTTTTGTATTTAATTCCAATTCAATTTCTGTGTTTAGACGTCAACAAGAAAGTCCAAGGGATACAGTAAAATTGAAGTGACGCATCGTAATCTATAACTAGTGTCACAGGAATGCTTCAAAACATAGACAGTTAGAAGACCCAGTCTTCTTGTACGTAAGTCGGCATTTTGCCTTTTGTATTTAATTCCGATGCAATTTCTGTGTTTCGTTGTCAATAAGAAGATTCAAGGGATACAGTAAACCTGAAGTGAAGCATCGGAATCTATAACTAGTGTCACAGGAATGTTTCTAAACGTAGGCAGTAAGAAGAGCCAGTCTTCTTGTACTTGAGTCGGCATTGTACCTTTTGTATTTAATTCCGGTTCAATTTCTGTGTTTAGACGTCAATACGAAAGTCCAAGGGATACAGTAAACCTGAAGTGAAGCATCAGAATCTATAACTAGTGTCGCAGGAATGGTTCAAATCATAGACAGTTAGAAGACCCAGTCTTCTTGTACTTAGGACGGCATTGTGCCATTTGTATTTAATTCGGATGCAATTTCTGTGTTTCGTCGTCAATAAGGAGGATGAAGGGATACAGTAAACCTGAAGTGAAGCATCGGAATCTATAACTAGTGTGACAGGAATGGTTCAAAAGACAGACAGTAAGAAGAGTTAGTCTTCTTGTACTTAAGTCGCCATTGTACCTTTTGTATTTAATTCCGATGCAATTTATGTGTTTCGTCGTCAATAAGAAGGTCCAAGGTATACAGTAAACCTGACGTGATGCATCGGAATCTATAACTAGTGTCACAGGAATGGTTCAAATCATAGACAGTAAGAAGAACCAGTCTTCTTGTACTTAACTCGGCATTGTCCCTTTTGTATTTAACTCCGAAGCAATTTCTCTGTTTCATCGTCGGTAAGAAGGTCAGAGGGATACAGTAAACCTGAAGTGAACCATCGGAATCTATAACTAGTGTCACAGGAATGGTTCAAAACATAGACAGTAAGAAGAGCCGGTCTTCTTGTACTTAAGTCGGCATTGTGCCGTTTGTATTTAATTCCGAAGCAATATCTGTGTTTCGTCGTCAATAAAAAAGGTCCAAGGGATACAGTAAACCCGAAGTGAGGCACCGGAAACTATAACTAGTGTCACAGGAATGTTTCAAAACATAGACAGTAAGAAGAGCCAGTCTTCTTGTATTTCAGTCGGCATTGTGCCTTTGGTACTTAATTCCGATGCAATTTCTGTGTTTTGTCGTCTATCATAAGGTCCAACGATACAGTAAACCTGAAGTGAAACATCGGAATCTATAACTAGTGCCACAGGAATGGTTCAAATCATAGACAGTAAGAAGAGCCAGTCTTCTTGTACTTAAGTCAGCATAGTGCCTTTTGTATTTAATTCCGATTCAATTTCTGTGTTTTGTCGTCAATAAGAAGGTCCAAGGGATACAGTAAACCTGAAGTGAAGCATCGGAATCTATAACTAGTGTCACAGTAATGGTTCAAAACATAGACAGTAAGAAGAGCCAGACTTCTTGTACATAGGTCGGCATTGTTCCTTTTGTATTTAATGCCGTAGCAATTTCTGTGTTTCGTTGTCAATAAGAAGATGCAACGGATACAGTAAACCTGAAGTGAAGCATCGGAATCTATAACTAGTGTCACAGAAATGGTTCTAAACATAGACAGTAAGAAGAGCCAGTCTTCTTGTACTTAAGTCAGCATAGTGCCTTTTGTATTTAATTCCGATTCAATTTCTGTGTTTTGTCGTCAATAAGAAGGTCCAAGGGATACAGTAAACCTGACGTGATGCATCGGAATCTATAACTAGTGTCACAGGAATGGTTCAAATCATAGACAGTAAGAAGAACCAGTCTTCTTGTACTTAACTCGGCATTGTCCCTTTTGTATTTAATTCCGAAGCAATTTCTCTGTTTCATCGTCGGTAAGAAGGTCAGAGGGATACAGTAAACCTGAAGTGAACCATCGGAATCTATAACTAGTGTCACAGGAATGTTTCAAAACATAGACAGTAAGAAGAGCCAGTCTTCTTGTATTTCAGTCGGCATTGTGCCTTTGGTACATAATTCCGATGCAATTTCTGTGTTTTGTCGTCTATCATAAGGTCCAACGATATAGTAAACCTGAAGTGAAACATCGGAATCTATAACTAGTGTCACAGTAATGGTTCAAAACATAGACAGTAAGAAGAGCCAGACTTCTTGTACATAGGTCGGCATTGTGCCTTTTGTATTTAATGCCGAAGCAATTTCTGTGTTTCGTCGTCAATAAGAAGGTCCAAGGGATACAGTAAACCTGAAGTGAAGCATCGGATACAATAACTAGTGACACAGGAATGGTTCAAAACATAGATGGTAAGAAGAGCCACTCTTCATGTACTTAAGTCGGCATTGTGCCTTTTGTATTTAATTCCGATGCATTTTCTGTGTTTCATCGTCAATAAGAAGGTCCAGGGGATCTAGTAAACATATAGTGAAGCATCGGTATCTAATACTGGTCTGACAGGAAATGTTCAAAACATAGTCAGTAAGAAGAGTCAGTCTTCTTGTACTTATGTCGGCATTGTGCCTTTTGTATTTAATTGCGATGCAATTTGTTTGTTTCATCGTCAATAAGAAGGTCCAAGGGATACAGTAAACCTGAAGTGATGCATCGGAATCTACAACTAGTGTCACAGGAATGGTTGAAAACATAGACCGTAAGAAGAGCCACTCTACTTGTACTTAAGTCGGCATTGTGCCTTTTGTATTTAATTCCGATGCAATTTCTGTGTTTCATCGTCAATAAGAAGGTCCAAGGGATACAGTAAACATATAGCGAAACATCGGAATTTAATACTTGTCTCACAGGAAAAGTTCAAAACATAGTCAGTAAGAAGAGCCAGTCTTCTTGTACTTAAGTCGGCATTGTGCCTCTGGTATTTAATTCCGATGCAATTTCTGTGTTTCGTTGTCAATAAGAAGATCCAAGGGATACAGTAAACCTGTAGTGAAGCTTCGGAATCTATAACTAGTGTCACAGAAATGGTTCTAAACATAGACAGTAAGAAGAGCCTGTCTTCTTGTACTTGGATCGGCATTGTGCCTTCTGTATTTAATTCCGATACAATTTCTTTGTTTCGTCGTCAATAAGAAGGTCCAAGAATTACAGTAAACCTGAAGTGAAACATCGGAATCTATAACTAGTGTCTGAGGAATGGTTCAAAACATAGACAGTAAGAAGAGCCAGTCTTCTTGTTCTTAAGTCGGCATTGTCCCTTTGTATTTAATTCCGATTCAATTTCTGTGTTTCGTCGTCAATAAGAAGGTCCAAGGGATACAGTAAACCTGAAGTGATGCATCGGAATCTATAACTAGTGCCAAGGGAATGGTTCAAAACATAGACAGTAAGAAGAGCCAGTCTTCTTGTACTTAAGTCAGCATTGTGCCTTTTGTATTTAATTCCGATGTAATTTCTGTGTTTTGTCGTCTATAAGAAGGTCAAAGGGATACAGTAAACCTGAAATGAATCATCGGAATCTATAACTAGTGTCACAGGAATGGTTCAAAACATAGACAGTAAGAAGAGCCAGTCTTCTTGTACTTAAGTCGGCATTGTATTTGTATTTAATTCCGATGCAATTTCTGTGTTTCGTCGTCTATAAGAAGGTCCAGGGGATACAGTAAACCTGAAGTGAAGCATCGGAATCTATAACTAGTGTCACAGGAATGGTTAAAACTTAGGCAGTAAGAAGAGTCAGTCTTCTTGTGCATAATTCGGCGTTGTCCCTTTTGTATTTAATTCCGATGCAATTTCTGTGTTTCGTCGTCAATAGGAAGGTCCAAGGGATACAGTAAACCTGAAGTGAGGCTTCGGAATCTATAACTAGTGTCACAGGAATGGTTCTAAACATAGGCAGTAAGAAGAGTCAGCCTTCTCGTACTTAATTCGGCGTTTTCCCTTTTGTATTTAATTCCGATGCAATTTCTGTGTTTCGTCGTGAATAAGAAGGTCCACGGGATACAGTGAACCTGAAGTGAAGCATCGGAATTTATAACTAGTGCCATAGGAATGGTTCAAAACATAGACAGTAAGAAGAGCCAGTCTTCTTGTACTTAAGTCGGCATTGTGCCATTTGTATTTCCGATGAAATTTCTGTGTTTCGTCGTCAATAAGAAGATCCAAAGGATACAGTAAAACCGAAGTGAAGCTTCGGAATCTATAACTAGTGTCTCAGGAATGGTTCAAATCATAGACCGTAAGAAGAGCCAGTCTTCTTGTACTTAAGTCGGCATTGTGCCTTTTCTATTTAATTACAATGAAATTTCTGTGTTCGTCGTCAATTAGAAGGTCCATGGGATACAGTAAACCTGAAGTGAAGCATCGGAATCTATAACTAGTGTCACAGGAATGGTTCAAATCATAGACAGTAAGAAGAGCCAGTCTTCTTGTACTTAAGTTGGCATTGTGCCTTTTGTATTTAATTCCGAAGCAATTTCTCTGTTTCATCGTCGGTAAGAAGGTCAGAGGTATACAGTAAACCTGAAGTGAACCATGGGAATATATAACTAGTGTCACAGGAATGGTTCAAAACATAGACAGTAAGAAAAGCCAGTCTTCTTGTACTTAAGTCGGCATTGTACCTTTTGTATTTAATTCTGATGCAATTTCTGTGTTTCGTCGTCAATAAGAAGGTCCAAGGTATACAGTAAACCTGACGTGAAGCTTCGGAATCTATAGCTAGTGTCACAGGAATGGTTCAAATCATAGACAGTAGGAAGAACCAGTCTTCTTGTACTTACGTCGGCATTGTGCCTTTTGTATTTAATTCCTATGCAATTTCTGTGTTTCATCGTCAATAAGAAGGTCCAAGGGAAACAGTAAACATATAGCGAAGCATCGGAATTTAATACTTGTCTCACAGGAAATGTTCAAAACGTAGTCAGTAAGAAGAGTCAGTCTTCTTGTACTTAGGTCGGCATTGTGCCTTTTGTATTTAATTCCGATGCAATTTCTGTGTTTCGTTGTCAATAAGAAGATCCAAGGGATACAGTAAACCTAAAGTGAAGCATCGGAATCTATAACTAGTGTCACAGGAATGTTTCTAAACATAGGCAGTAAGAAGAGCCAGTCTTCTTGTACTTAAGAAGGCATTGTGCCATTTGTATTAATTTCCGATGCAATTTCTGTGTTTCGTCGTCAATAAGAAGGATGAAGGGATACATTAAACCTGAAGTGAAGCATCGGAATCTATAACTAGTGTGACAGAAATGGTTCAAAAGACAGACAGTCAGAAGAGTTAGTCTTCCTGTACTTAAGTCGGCATTGTACCTTTTGTATTTAATTCCGATGCAATTTCTTTGTTTCGCCGTCAATAAGAAGGTCCAAGGGTTACAGTAAACCTGAAGTGAAACATCAGAATCTATAACTAGTGTCTCAGGAATGGTTCAAGACATAGACAGTAAGAAGAGCCAGTCATCTTGTACTTAAGTCGGCATTGTCCTTTTGTATTTAATTCCGATGCAAGTTCTGTGTTTCGTCGTGAATAAGAAGGACCAAGGGATACAGTAAACCTGAAGTGAAGCATCGGAATCTATAACTAGTGTCACACGAATGGTTCAAACATAGGCAGTAAGAAGAGTCAGTCTTCTTGTACTTATGTCGGCATAGTACCTTTTGTATTTAATTCCGATGCAATTTCTTTGTTCCGTCGTCAATAAGAAGGTCCAAGGGATACAGTAAACCTGAAGTGAAGCATCGAAATCCATATGTAGTGTCACAGGAATGGTTCAAAACATTGTCAGTTAGAAGACCCAGTCTTCTTGTACTTACGTCGGCATTGTGCCATTTGTACTTAATTCCGATCCAATTTCTGTGTTTCGTCGTCAATAAGAAGGATGAAGGGATACAGTAAACCTGAAGTGAAGCATCGGAATCTATAACTAGTGTGACAGGAATAGTTCAAAACACAGACAGTAAGAAGAGTTAGTCTTCTTGTACTTATGTCGGCATAGTACCTTTTGTATTTAATTCCGATGCAATTTCTTTGTTCCGTCGTCAATAAGAAGGTCCAAGGGATACAGTAAACCTGAAGTGAAGCATCGAAATCTATAACTAGTGTCTCAGGAATGGTTCAAATCATAGACCGTAAGAAGAGCCAGTCTTCTTGTACTTAAGTCGGCATTGTGCCTTTTCTATTTAATTACAATGAAATTTCTGTGTTCGTCGTCAATTAGAAGGTCCATGGGATACAGTAAACCTGAAGTGAAGCATCGGAATCTATAACTAGTGTCACAGGAATGGTTCAAATCATAGACAGTAAGAAGAGCCAGTCTTCTTGTACTTAAGTTGGCATTGTGCCTTTTGTATTTAATTCCGAAGCAATTTCTCTGTTTCATCGTCGGTAAGAAGGTCAGAGGGATACAGTAAACCTGAAGTGAACCATGGGAATATATAACTAGTGTCACAGGAATGGTTCAAAACATAGACAGTAAGAAAAGCCAGTCTTCTTGTACTTAAGTCGGCATTGTACCCTTTGTATTTAATTCCGATGCAATTTCTGTGTTTCGTCGTCAATAAGAAGGTCCAAGGTATACAGTAAACCTCACGTGAAGCTTCGGAATCTATAGCTAGTGTCACAGGAATGGTTCAAATCATAGACAGTAGGAAGAACCAGTCTTCTTGTACTTACGTCGGCATTGTGCCTTTTGTATTTAATTCCTATGCAATTTCTGTGTTTCATCGTCAATAAGAAGGTCCAAGGGAAACAGTAAACATATAGCGAAGCATCGGAATTTAATACTTGTCTCACAGGAAATGTTCAAAACGTAGTCAGTAAGAAGAGTCAGTCTTCTTGTACTTAGGTCGGCATTGTGCCTTTTGTATTTAATTCCGATGCAATTTCTGTGTTTCGTTGTCAATAAGAAGATCCAAGGGATACAGTAAACCTGAAGTGAAGCATCGGAATCTATAACTAGTGTCACAGGAATGGTTCAAATCATAGACAGTAAGAAGAGCCAGTCTTCTTGTACTTAAGTTGGCATTGTGCCTTTTGTATTTAATTCCGAAGCAATTTCTCTGTTTCATCGTCGGTAAGAAGGTCAGAGGGATACAGTAAACCTGAAGTGAACCATGGGAATATATAACTAGTGTCACAGGAATGGTTCAAAACATAGACAGTAAGAAAAGCCAGTCTTCTTGTACTTAAGTCGGCATTGTGCCTTTTCTATTTAATTACAATGAAATTTCTGTGTTCGTCGTCAATTGGAAGGTCCATGGGATACAGTAAACCTGAAGTGAAGCATCGGAATCTATAACTAGTGTCACAGGAATGGTTCAAACATAGGCAGTAAGAAGAGTCAGTCTTCTTGTACTTATGTCGGCATAGTACCTTTTGTATTTAATTCCGATGCAATTTCTTTGTTCCGTCGTCAATAAGAAGGTCCAAGGGATACAGTAAACCTGAAGTGAAGCATCGAAATCTATAAGTAGTGTCACAGGAATGGTTCAAAGCATTGTCAGTTAGAAGACCCAGTCTTCTTGTACTTACGTCGGCATTGTGCCATTTGTACTTAATTCCGATCCAATTTCTGTGTTTCGTCGTCAATAAGAAGGATGAAGGGATACAGTAAACCTGAAGTGAAGCATCGGAATCTATAACTAGTGTGACAGGAATAGTTCAAAACACAGACAGTAAGAAGAGTTAGTCTTCTTGTACTTATGTCGGCATAGTACCTTTTGTATTTAATTCCGATGCAATTCCTTTGTTCCGTCGTCAATAAGAAGGTCCAAGGGATACAGTAAACCTGAAGTGAAGCATCGAAATCTATAACTAGTGTCTCAGGAATGGTTCAAAGTATACACAGTAATAAGAGCCAGTCTTCTTGTACTTAAGTCGGCATTGTGCCTTTTGTATTAGTTCCGATACAATTTCTGAGTTTCGTCGTCAATAAGAAGGTCCAAGGGATACAGTAAACCTGAAGTGAAGCATCGGAATCTATAACTAGTGTCACAGGAATGTTTCTAAACATAGGCAGTAAGAAGAGCCAGTCTTCTTGTACTTAAGAAGGCATTGTACCTTTTGTATTTAATTCCAATTCAATTTCTGTGTTTAGACGTCAATAAGAAAGTCCAAGGGATACAGTAAACCTGAAGTGAAGCTTCGGAATCTATAACTAGTGTCTCAGGAATGGTTCAAATCATAGACCGTTAGAAGAGCCAGTCTTCATGTACTTAAGTCGGCATTGTGCCTTTTGCATTTAATTCCGATGAAATTTCTGTGTTTCATCGTCAATAAGAAGGTCCAAGGGATACAGTAAACATATAGCGAAGCATCGGAATTTAATACTTGTCTCACAGGAAATGTTCAAAACATAGTCAGTAAGAAGAGTCAGTCTTCTTGTACTTAAGTCGGCATTGTGCCTTTTGTATTTAATTCCGATTCAAATTTCTGAGTTTCGTTGTCAATAAGAAGATACAAGGGATACAGTAAACCTGAAGTGAAGCATCGGAATCTATAACTAGTGTCACAGGAATGTTTCTAAACATAGGCAGTAAGAAGAGCCAGTCTTCTTGTACTTAAGTCGGCATTGTACCTTTTGTAATTAATTCCAATTCAATTTCTGTGTTTAGACGTCAATAAGAAAGTCCAAGGGATGCAGTAAACCTGAAGTGAAGTATCGGAATCTATAACTAGTGTCACAGGAATGGTTCAAAACATAGACAGTTAGAAGACCCAGTCTTCTTGTACTTAAGACGGCATTGTGCCATTTGTATTTAATTCCGATGCAATTTCTGTGTTTCGTCGTCAATAAGAAGGATGAAGGGATACAGTAAACCTGAAGTGAAGCATCGGAATCTATAACTAGTGTGACAGGAATGGTTCAAAAGACAGACAGTAAGAAGAGTTAATCTTCTTGTACTTAAGTCGGCATTGTACCTTTTGTATTTAATTCCGATGCAATTTCTTTGTTTCGTCGTCAATAAAAAGGTCCAAGGGTTACAGTAAACCTGAAGTGAAACATCGGAATCTATAACTAGTGTCTCAGGAATGGTTCAAACATAGACAGTAAGAAGAGCCAGTCTTCTTGTACTTAAGTCGGCATTGTCCTTTTGTATTTAATTCCGATGCAATTTCTGTGTTTCGTCGTCAATAAGAAGGTCCAAGGGATGCAGTAAACCTGAAGTGAAGCGTCGGAATCTATAACTAGTGCCATAGGAATGGTTCAAAACATAAACAGTAAGAAGAGCCAGTCTTCTTGTACTTAAGTCAGCATTGTGCCTTTTGTATTTAATTCCGATGCAATTTCTGTGTTTTGTCGTCTATAAGAAGGTCCAAGGGATACAGTAAACCTGAAGTGAATCATCGGAATCTATAACTAGTGTCACAGGAATGGTTCAAAACATAGACAGTAAGAAGAGCCAGTCTTCTTGTACTTAAGTCGGCATTGTCTTTTTGTATTTAATTCCGATGCAATTACTGTGTTTCGTAGTCAATAAGAAGGTCCAAGGGATTCAGTAAACCTGAAGTGAAGCATCGGAATCTATAACTAGTGTCACAGGAATGGTTCAAAACATAGGCAGTAAGAAGAGTCAGTCCTCTTGTACATAATTCGGCGTTGTCCCTTTTGTATTTAATTCCGAAGCAATCTCTGTGTTTCGTCGTCAATAAGAAGGTCCAAGGGATTCAGTAAACCTGAAGTGAAACATCGGAATCTATAACTAGTGTCACAGGAATGGCTCAAATCATAGTCAATTAGAAGACCCAGTCTTCTTGTACTTACGTCCGTATTGTGCCATTTGTACTTAATTCCGATGCAATTTCATTGTTTCGTCGTCAATAAGAAGGATGAAGGGATACATTAAACCTGAAGTGAAGCATCGGAATCTATAACTAGTGTGACAGGAATAGTTCATAACACAGACAGTAAGAAGAGTTAGTCTTCTTGTACTTATGTCGGCATTGTACCTTTTGTATTTAATTCCGATGCAATTTCTTTGTTCCGTCGTCAATAAGAAGGTCCAAGGGATACAGTAAACCTGAAGTGAAGATTCGGTATCTATAACTAGTGTCTCAGGAATGGTTCAAATCATAGACAGTAAGTCGAGCCAGTCTTCTTGTACTTAAGTCGGCATTGTGCCTTTTGTATTTAATTCCGATGAAATTTCTGTGTTTCGTCGTCAATAAGAAGGTCCAAGGGATACAGTAAACCTGAAGTGAAGCTTCGGAATCTATAACTAGTGTCTCAGGAATGGTTCAAATCATAGACCGTAAGAAGAGCCAGTCTTCTTGTACTTACGTCGGCATTGTGCGTTTTGTATTTAATTCCGATGAAATTTCTGTGTTTCGTCGTCCATAAGAAGGTCCAAGGGATACAGTAAACCAGAAGTGAAGCATCGGAATCTATAACTAGTGTCACAGGAATGGTTCAAAACATAGACAGTAAAAAGAGCCAGTCTTCTTGTACTTAAGTCGGCATTGTCTTTTTGTATTTAATTCCTATGCAATTACTGTGTTTCGTCGTCAATAAGAAGGTCCAAGGGATTCAGTAAACCTGAAGTGAAGCATCGGAATCTATAACTAGTGTCACAGGAATGGTTCAAAACATAGGCAGTAAGAAGAGTCAGTCTTCTTGTACATAATTCGGCGTTGTCTCTTTTGTATTTAATTCCGATGCAATATCTGTGTTTCGTCGTCAATAAGAAGGTCCAAGGCATACAGTAAACCTGAAGTGAAATTTCGGTAACTATAACTAGTGTCTCAGGAATGGTTCAAATCATAGACAGTAAGTCGAGCCAGTCTTCTTGTACTTAAGTCGGCATTGTGCCTTTTGTATTTAATTCCGATGAAATTTCTGTGTTTCGTCGTCAATAAGAAGGTCCAAGGGATACAGTAAACCTGAAGTGAAGCTTCGGAATCTATAACTAGTGTCTCAGGAATGGTTCAAATCATAGACCGTAAGAAGAGCCAGTCTTCTTGTACTTAAGTCGGCATTGTGCCTTTTGTATTTGATTCCGATGAAATTTCTGTGTTTCGTCGTCAATAAGAAGGTCCAAGGGATACAGGAAACCAGAAGTGAAGCATCGGAATCTATAACTAGTGTCACAGGAATGGTTCAAAACGTAGACAGTAAGAAGAGCCAGTCTTCTTGTACATAATTCGGCGTTGTCCCTTTTGTATTTAATTCCGATGCAATCTCTGTGTTTCGTCGTCAATAAGAAGGTCCAAGGGATACAGTAAACCTGAAGTGAAGCATCGAAATCTATAACTAGTGTCACAGGAAATGTTCAAAACATAGTCAGTAAGAAGAGTCAGTCTTCTTGTACTTAAGTCGGCATTGTGCCTTTTGTATTTAATTTCGATGCAATTTCTGAGTTTCGTCGTCAATAAGAAGGTCCAAGGGATACAGTAAACCTGAAGTGAAACATCGGAATCTATAACTAGTGTCCCAGGAATGGCTCAAATCATAGTCAGTTAGAAGACCCAGTCTTCTTGTACTTACGTCGGTATTGTGCCATTTGTACTTAATTCCGATGCAATTTCATTGTTTCGTCGTCAATAAGAAGGATGAAGGGATACAGTAAACCTGAAGTGAAGCATCGGAATCTATAACTAGTGTGACAGGAATAGTTCAAAACACAGACAGTAAGAAGAGTTAGTCTTCTTGTACTTATGTCGGCATTGTACCTTTTGTATTTAATTCCGATGCAATTTCTTTGTTCCGTCGTCAATAAGAAGGTCCAAGGGATACAGTAAACCTGCAGTGAAGCATTGGAATCTATAACTAGTGTCTCCGGAATGGTTCAAAGTATAGACACTAAGATGAGCCAGTCTTCTTGTACTTAAGTCGGCATTGTGTCTTTTGTATTTAATTCCGATGCAATTTCTGTGTTTCGTCGTCAATAAGAAGGTCCAAGGGATACAGTAAACCTGAAGTGAAACATCGGAATCTATAACTAGTGTCACAGGAATGGTTCAAACATAGGCAGTAAGAAGAGTCAGTCTTTTTGTATTTAATTCGGCATTGTACCTTTTGCATTTAATTCCGATGCAATATCTGTGTTTCGTCGTCAATAAGAAGGTCCAAGGGATACAATAAACCTGAAGTGAAGCTTCGGTATCTATAACTAGTGTCTCAGGAATGGTTCAAATCATAGACAGTAAGTCGAGCCAGTCTTCTTGTACCTAAGTCGGCATTGTCCTATTGTATTTAATTCCGATGTAATTTCTGTGTTTCGTCGTCAATAAGAAGGTCCAAGGGATACAGTAAACCTGAAGTGAAGCATCGAAATCTATAACTAGTGTCACAGGAATGGATCAAAACATAGACAGTAAGAAGAGCCACTCTTCTTTTACTTAAGTCGGCATTGTGCCTTTTGTATTTAATTCCGATGCAATTTCTGTGTTTCATCGTCAATAAGAAGGTCCAAGGTATACAGTAACCATATAGTGAAGCATCGGAATTTAATACTGGTCTCACAGGAAATGTTCAAAACATAGTCAGTAAGAAGAGTCAGTCTTCTTGTACTTAAGTCGGCATTGTGCCTTTTGTATTTAATTTCGATGCAATTTCTGTGTTTCGTCGTCAATAAGAAGGTCCAAGGGATACAGTAAACCTGAAGTGAAACATCGGAATCTATAACTAGTGTCACAGGAATGGTTCAAACATAGGCAGTAAGAAGAGTCAGTCTTCTTGTACTTATGTCGGCATAGTACCTTTTGTATTTAATTCCGATGCAATTTCTTTGTTCCGTCGTCAATAAGAAGGTCCAAGGGATACAGTAAACCTGAAGTGAAGCATCGAAATCTATAAGTAGTGTCACAGGAATGGTTCAAAACATTGTCAGTTAGAAGACCCAGTCTTCTTGTACTTACGTCGGCATTGTGCCATTTGTACTTAATTCCGATCCAATTTCTGTGTTTCGTCGTCAATAAGAAGGATGAAGGGATACAGTAAACCTGAAGTGAAGCATCGGAATCTATAACTAGTGTGACAGGAATAGTTCAAAACACAGACAGTAAGAAGAGTTAGTCTTCTTGTACTTATGAAGGCATAGTACCTTTTGTATTTAATTCCGATGCAATTTCTTTGTTCCGTCGTCAATAAGAAGGTCCAAGGGATACAGTAAACCTGAAGTGAAGCATCGAAATCTATAACTAGTGTCTCAGGAATGGTTCAAAGTATACACAGTAATAAGAGCCAGTCTTCTTGTACTAAAGTCGGCATTGTGCCTTTTGGATTAGTTCCGATACAATTTCTGTGTTTCGTCGTCAATAAGAAGGTCCAAGGGATACAGTAAACCTGAAGTGAAGCATCGGAATCTATAACTAGTGTCACAGGAATGTTACTAAACATAGGCAGTAAGAAGAGCCAGTCTTCTTGTACTTAAGAAGGCATTGTACCTTTTGTATTTAATTCCAATTCAATTTCTGTGTTTAGACGTCAATAAGAAAGTCCAAGGGATACAGTAAACCTGAAGTGAAGCTTCGGAATCTATAACTAGTGTCTCAGGAATGGTTCAAATTATAGACCGTAAGAAGAGCCAGTCTTCATGTACTTAAGTCGGCATTGTGCCTTTTGTATTTAATTCCGATGAGATTTCTGTGTTTCATCGTCAATAAGAAGGTCAAAAGGGATACAGTAAACATATAGCGAAGCATCGGAATTTAATACTTGTCTCACAGGAAATGTTCAAAACATAGTCAGTAAGAAGAGTCAGTCTACTTGTACTTAAGTCGGCATTGTGCCTTTTGTATTTAATTCCGATTCAATTTCTGAGTTTCGTTGTCAATAAGAAGATACAAGGGATACAGTGAACCTGAAGTGAAGCATCGGAATCTATAACTAGTGTCACAGGAATGTTTCTAAACATAGGCAGTAAGAAGAGCCAGTCTTCTTGTACTTAAGTCGGCATTGTACCTTTTGTAATTAATTCCAATTCAATATCTGTGTTTAGACGTCAATAAGAAAGTCCAAGGGATGCAGTAAACCTGAAGTGAAGTATCGGAATCTATAACTAGTGTCACAGGAATGGTTCAAAACATAGACAGTTAGAAGACCCAGTCTTCTTGTACTTAAGACGGCATTGTGCCATTTGTATTTAATTCCGATGCAATTTCTGTGTTTCGTCGTCAATAAGAAGGATGAAGGGATACAGTAAACCTGAAGTGAAGCATCGGAATCTATAACTAGTGTGACAGGAATGGTTCAAAAGACAGACAGTAAGAAGAGTTAATCTTCTTGTACTTAAGTCGGCATTGTACCTTTTGTATTTAATTCCGATGCAATTTCTTTGTTTCGTCGTCAATAAAAAGGTCCAAGGGTTACAGTAAACCTGAAGTGAAACATCGGAATCTATAACTAGTGTCTCAGGAATGGTTCAAACATAGACAGTAAGAAGAGCCAGTCTTCTTGTACTTAAGTCGGCATTGTCCTTTTGTATTTAATTCCGATGCAATTTCTGTGTTTCGTCGTCAATAAGAAGGTCCAAGGGATGCAGTAAACCTGAAGTGAAGCATCGGAATCTATAACTAGTGCCATAGGAATGGTTCAAAACATAAACAGTAAGAAGAGCCAGTCTTCTTGTACTTAAGTCAGCATTGTGCCTTTTGTATTTAATTCCGATGCAATTTCTGTGTTTTGTCGTCTATAAGAAGGTCCAAGGGATACAGTAAACCTGAAGTGAATCATCGGAATCTATAACTAGTGTCACAGGAATGGTTCAAAACATAGACAGTAAGAAGAGCCAGTCTTCTTGTACTTAAGTCGGCATTTTCTTTTTGTATTTAATTCCGATGCAATTACTGTGTTTCGTAGTCAATAAGAAGGTCCAAGGGATTCAGTAAACGTGAAGTGAAGCATCGGAATCTATAACTAGTGTCACAGGAATGGTTCAAAACATAGGCAGTAAGAAGAGTCAGTCCTCTTGTACATAATTCGGCGTTGTCCCTTTTGTATTTAATTCCGATGCAATCTCTGTGTTTCGTCGTCAATAAGAAGGTCCAAGGGATACAGTAAACCTGAAGTGATGCATCGAAATCTATAACTAGTGTCACAGGAATGGATCAATACATAGACAGTAAGAAGAGCCACTCTTCTTTAACTTAAGTCGGCATTGTGCGTTTTGTATTTAATTCCGATGCAATTTCTGTGTTTCATCGTCAATAAGAAGGTCCAAGGGATACAGTAAACCTGAAGTGAAGCTTCGGAATCTATAACTAGTGTCTCAGGAATGGTTCAAATCATAGACCGTAAGAAGAGCCAGTCTTCTTGTACTTAAGTCGGCATTGTGCCTTTTGTATTTAATTCCGATGAAATTTCTGTGTTTCGTCGTCAATAAGAAGGTCCAAGGGATACAGTAAACCAGAAGTGAAGCATCGGAATCTATAACTACTGTCACAGGAATGGTTCAAAACATAGACAGTAAGAAAAGCCAGTCTTCTTGTACTTAAGTCGGCATTGTACCTTTTGTATTTAATTCCGATGCAATTTCTGTGTTTCGTCGTCAATAAGAAGGTCCAAGGTATACAGTAAACCTGACGTGAAGCTTCGGAATCTATAGCTAGTGTCACAGGAATGGTTCAAATCATAGACAGTAGGAAGAACCAGTCTTCTTGTACTTACGTCGGCATTGTGCCTTTTGTATTTAATTCCTATGCAATTTCTGTGTTACATCGTCAATAAGAAGGTCCAACGGAAACAGTAAACATATAGCGAAGCATCGGAATTTAATACTTGTCTCACAGGAAATGTTCAAAACGTAGTCAGTAAGAAGAGTCAGTCTTCTTGTACTTAGGTCGGCATTGTGCCTTTTGTATATAATTCCGATGCAATTTCTGTGTTTCGTTGTCAATAAGAAGATCCAAGGGATACAGTAAACCTAAAGTGAAGCATCGGAATCTATAACTAGTGTCACAGGAATGTTTCAAAACATAGGCAGTAAGAAGAGCCAGTCTTCTTGTACTTAAGTCGGCATTGTACCTTTTGTATTTTATTCCAATTCAATTTCTGTGTTTAGACGTCAATAAGAAGGTCCAAGGGATACAGTAAACCTGAAGTGAAGCATGGGAATCTTTAACTAGTGTCACAGGAATGATTCAATACATAGACAGTTAGAAGATCCAGTCTTCTTGTACTTAAGAAGGCATTGTGCCATTTGTATTAAATTCCGATGCAATTTCTGTGTTTCGTCGTCAATAAGAAGGATGAAGGGATACATTAAACCTGAAGTGAAGCATCGGAATCTATAACTAGTGTGACAGAAATGGTTCAAAAGACAGACAGTCAGAAGAGTTAGTCTTCTTGTACTTAAGTCGGCATTGTACCTTTTGTATTTAATTCCGATGCAATTTCTTTGTTTCGCCGTCAATAAGAAGGTCCAAGGGTTACAGTAAACCTGAAGTGAAACATCAGAATCTATAACTAGTGTCTCAGGAATGGTTCAAGACATAGACAGTAAGAAGAGCCAGTCTTCTTGTACTTAAGTCGGCATTGTCCTTTTGTATTTAATTCCGATGCAAGTTCTGTGTTTCGTCGTGAATAAGAAGGACCAAGGGATACAGTAAACCTGAAGTGAAGCATCGGAATCTATAACTAGTGTCACAGGAATGGTTCAAACATAGGCAGTAAGAAGAGTCAGTCTTCTTGTACTTATGTCTGCATAGTACCTTTTGTATTTAATTCCGATGCAATTTCTTTGTTTCGTCGTCAATAAGAAGGTCCAAGGGATACAGTAAACCTGAAGTGAAGCATGAAATCTATAAGTAGTGTCACAGGAATGGTTCAAAACATTGTCAGTTAGAAGACCCAGTCTTCTTGTACTTACGTCGGCATTGTGCCATTTGTACTTAATTCCGATCCAATTTCTGTGTTTCGTCGTCAATAAGAAGGATGAAGGGATACAGTAAACCTGAAGTGAAGCATCGGAATCTATAACTAGTGTGACAGGAATAGTTCAAAACACAGACAGTAAGAAGAGTTAGTCTTCTTGTACTTATGTCGGCATAGTACCTTTTGTATTTAATTCCGATGCAATTTCTTTGTTCCGTCGTCAATAAGAAGGTCCAAGGGATACAGTAAACCTGAAGTGAAGCATCGAAATCTATAACTAGTGTCTCAGGAATGGTTCAAAGTATACACAGTAATAAGAGTCAGTCTTCTTGTACTTAAGTCGGCATTGTGCCTTTTGTATTAGTTCCGATACAATTTCTGTGTTTCGTCGTCAATAAGAAGGTCCAAGGGATACAGTAAACCTGAAGTGAAGCATCGGAATCTATAACTAGTGTCACAGGAATGTTTCTAAACATAGGCAGTAAGAAGAGCCAGTCTTCTTGTACTTAAGAAGGCATTGTACCTTTTGTATTTAAATCCAATTCAATTTCTGTGTTTAGACGTCAATAAGAAAGTCCAAGGGATACAGTAAACCTGAAGTGAAGCTTCGGAATCTATAACTAGTGTCTCAGGAATGGTTCAAATCATAGACCGTAAGAAGAGCCAGTCTTCATGTACTTAAGTCGGCATTGTGCCTTTTGTATTTAATTCCGATGAAATTTCTGTGTTTCATCGTCAATAAGAAGGTCCAAGGGATACAGTAAACATATAGCGAGGCATCGGAATTTAATACTTGTCTCACAGGAAATGTTCAAAACATAGTCAGTAAGAAGAGTCAGTCTTCTTGTACTTAAGTCGACATTGTGCCTTTTGTAATTAATTCCAATTCAATTTCTGTGTTTAGACGTCAATAAGAAAGTCCAAGGGATGCAGTAAACCTATAGTGAAGTATCGGAATCTATACCTAGTGTCACAGGAATGGTTCAAAACATAGACAGTTAGAAGACCCAGTCTTCTTGTACTTAAGACGGCATTGTGCCATTTGTATTTAATTCCGATGCAATTTCTGTGTTTCGTCGTCAATAAGAAGGATGAAGGGATACAGTAAACCTGAAGTGAAGCATCGGAATCTATAACTAGTGTGACAGGAATGGTTCAAAAGACAGACAGTAAGAAGAGTTAATCTTCTTGTACTTAAGTCGGCATTGTACCTTTTGTATTTAATTCCGATGCAATTTCTTTGTTTCGTCGTCAATAAAAAGGTCCAAGGGTTACAGTAAACCTGAAGTGAAACATCGGAATCTATAACTAGTGTCTCAGGAATGGTTCAAACATAGACAGTAAGAAGAGCCAGTCTTCTTGTACTTAAGTCGGCATTGTCCTTTTGTATTTAATTCCGATGCAATTTCTGTGTTTCGTCATCAATAAGAAGGTCCAAGGGATGCAGTAAACCTGAAGTGAAGCATCGGAATCTATAACTAGTGCCATAGGAATGGTTCAAAACATAAACAGTAAGAAGAGCCAGTCTTCCTGTACTTAAGTCAGCATTGTGCCTTTTGTATTTAATTCCGATGCAATTTCTGTGTTTTGTCGTCTATAAGAAGGTCCAAGGGATACAGTAAACCTGAAGTGAAGCATCGGAATCTATAACTAGTGTCACAGGAATGGTTCAATACATAGACAGTAGGAAGAGTCAGTCTTCTTGTACTTAAGTCGGCATTGTGCCTTTTGTATTTAATTCCGATGCAATTTCTGTGTTTCATCGTCAATAAGATGGTCCAAGGTATAAAGTAAACCTGAAGTGAAGCATCGGACTCTATAACTAGTGTCACAGAATTGGTTCAAAACGTAGACAGTAGGAAGAGTCAGTCTTCTTGTACTTCAGTCGGCATTGTGCTCATTGTATTTAATTCCGATGCAATTTCTGTATTTCATCGTCAATAAGAATGTCCAAGGGATACAGTAAACCTGGAATGAAACATCGGAATCTATAACTAGTGTGACAGGAATAGTTCAAAACACAGACAGTAAGAAGAGTTAGTCTTCTTATACTTATGTCGGCATTGTACCTTTTGTATTTAATTCCGATGCAATTTCTTTGTTCCGTCGTCAATAAGAAGGTCCAAGGGATACATTAAACCTGAAGTGAAGCTTCGGTATCTATAACTAGTGTCTCAGGAATGGTTCAAATCATAGACAGTAAGTCGAGCCAGTCTTCTTGTACTTAAGTCGGCATTGTGCCTTTTGTATTTAATTCCGATGAAATTTCTGTGTTTCGTCGTCAATAAGAAGGTCCAAGGGATACAGTAAACCTCAAGTGAAGCTTCGGAATCTATAACTAGTGTCTCAGGAATGGTTCAAATCATAGACCGTAAGAAGAGCCAGTCTTCTTGTACTTAAGTCGGCATTGTGCCTTTTGTATTTAATTCCGATGAAATTTCTGTGTTTCGTCGTCAATAAGAAGGTCCAAGGGATACAGTAAACCAGAAGTGAAGCATCGGAATCTATAACTACTGTCACAGGAATGGTTCAAAACATAGACAGTAAAAAGAGCCAGTCTTCTTGTACTTAAGTCGGCATTGTCTTTTTGTATTTAATTCCTATGCAATTACTGTGTTTCGTCGTCAATAAGAAGGTCCAAGGGATTCAGTAAACCTGAAGTGAAGCATCGGAATCTATAACTAGTGTCACAGGAATGGTTCAAAACATAGGCAGTAAGAAGAGTCAGTCATCTTGTACATAATTCGGCGTTGTCCCTTTTGTATTTAATTCCGATGCAATATCTGTGTTTCGTCGTCAATAAGAAGGTCCAAGGCATACAGTAAACCTGAAGTGAAATTTCGGTAACTATAACTAGTGTCTCAGGAATGGTTCAAATCATAGACAGTAAGTCGAGCCAGTCTTCTTGTACTTAAGTCGGCATTGTGCCTTTTGTATTTAATTCCGATGAAATTTCTGTGTTTCGTCGTCAATAAGAAGGTCCAAGGGATACAGTAAACCTGAAGTGAAGCTTCGGAATCTATAACTAGTGTCTCAGGAATGGTTCAAATCATAGACCGTAAGAAGAGCCAGTCTTCTTGTACTTAAGTCGGCATTGTGCCTTTTGTATTTAATTCCGATGAAATTTCTGTGTTTCGTCGTCAATAAGAAGGTCCAAGGGATACAGGAAACCAGAAGTGAAGCATCGGAATCTATAACTAGTGTCACAGGAATGGTTCAAAACGTAGACAGTAAGAAGAGCCAGTCTTCTTGTACATAATTCGGCGTTGTCCCTTTTGTATTTAATTCCGATGCAATCTCTGTGTTTCGTCCTCAATAAGAAGGTCCAAGGGATACAGTAAACCTGAAGTGAAGCATCGAAATCTATAACTAGTGTCACAGGAATGGATCAAAACATAGGCAGTAAGAAGAGCCACTCTTCTTTTACTTAAGTCGGCATTGTGCCTTTTGTATTTAATTCCGATGCAATTTCTGTGTTTCATCGTCAATAAGAAGGTCCAAGGTATACAGTAACCATATAGTGAAGCATCGGAATTTAACACTGGTCTCACAGGAAATGTTCAAAACATAGTCAGTAAGAAGAGTCAGTCTTCTTGTACTTAAGTCGGCATTGTGCCTTTTGTATTTAATTTCGATGCAATTTCTGTGTTTCGTCGTCAATAAGAAGGTCCAAGGGATACAGTAAACCTGAAGTGAAACATCGGAATCATTAACTAGTGTCCCAGGAATGGCTCAAAACATAGTCAGTTAGAAGACCCAGTCTTCTTGTACTTACGTCGGTATTGTGCCATTTGTACTTAATTCCGATGCAATTTCTTTGTTCCGTCGTCAATAAGAAGGTCCAAGGGATACAGTAAACCTGAAGTGAAGCATCGGAATCTATAACTAGTGTCTCAGGAATGGTTCAAAACATAGACAGTAAGAAGAGCCAGTCTTCTTGTACCTAAGTCGGCATTGTCATTTTGTATTTAATTCCGATGTAATTTCTGTGTTTCGTCGTCAATAAGAAGGTCCAAGGGATACAGTAAACCTGAAGTGAAGCATTGGAATCTATAACTAGTGTCTCAGGAATGGTTCAAAGTATAGACACTAAGAAGAGCCAGTCTTCTTGTACTTAAGTCGGCATTGTGTCTTTTGTATTTAATTCCGATGCAATTTCTGTGTTTCGTCGTCAATAAGAAGGTCCAAGGGATACAGTAAATCTGAAGTGAAGCATCGGAATCTATAACCAGTGCCACAGGAATGGTTCAAAACATAGGCAGTAAGAAGGGTCAGTCTTTTTGTATTTAATTCGGCATTGAACCTTTTGCATTTAATTCCGATGCAATATCTGTGTTTCGTCGTCAATAAGAAGGTCCAAGGGATACAATAAACCTGAAGTGAAGCTTCGGTATCTATAACTAGTGTCTCAGGAATGGTTCAAATCATAGACAGTAAGTCGAGCCAGTCTTCTTGTACCTAAGTCGGCATTGTCCTATTGTATTTAATTCCGATGTAATTTCTGTGTTTCGTCGTCAATAAGAAGGTCCAAGGGATACAGTAAACCTGAAGTGAAGCATCGAAATCTATAACTAGTGTCACAGGAATGGATCAAAACATAGACAGTAAGAAGAGCCACTCTTCTTTTACTTAAGTCGGCATTGTGCCTTTTGTATTTAATTCCGATGCAATTTCTGTGTTTCATCGTCAATAAGAAGGTCCAAGGTATACAGTAACCATATAGTGAAGCATCGGAATTTAATACTGGTCTCACAGGAAATGTTCAAAACATAGTCAGTAAGAAGAGTCAGTCTTCTTGTACTTAAGTCGGCATTGTGCCTTTTGTATTTAATTTCGATGCAATTTCTGTGTTTCGTCGTCAATAAGAAGGTCCAAGGGATACAGTAAACCTGAAGTGAAACATCGGAATCTATAACTAGTGTCACAGGAATGGTTCAAACATAGGCAGTAAGAAGAGTCAGTCTTCTTGTACTTATGTCGGCATAGTACCTTTTGTATTTAATTCCGATGCAATTTCTTTGTTCCGTCGTCAATAAGAAGGTCCAAGGGATACAGTAAACCTGAAGTGAAGCATCGAAATCTATAAGTAGTGTCACAGGAATGGTTCAAAACATTGTCAGTTAGAAGACCCAGTCTTCTTGTACTTACGTCGGCATTGTGCCATTTGTACTTAATTCCGATCCAATTTCTGTGTTTCGTCGTCAATAAGAAGGATGAAGGGATACAGTAAACCTGAAGTGAAGCATCGGAATCTATAACTAGTGTGACAGGAATAGTTCAAAACACAGACAGTAAGAAGAGTTAGTCTTCTTGTACTTATGTCGGCATAGTACCTTTTGTATTTAATTCCGATGCAATTCCTTTGTTCCGTCGTCAATAAGAAGGTCCAAGGGATACAGTAAACCTGAAGTGAAGCATCGAAATCTATAACTAATGTCTCAGGAATGGTTCAAAGTATACACAGTAATAAGAGCCAGTCTTCTTGTACTTAAGTCGGCATTGTGCCTTTTGTATTAGTTCCGATACAATTTCTGTGTTTCGTCGTCAATAAGAAGGTCCAAGGGATACAGTAAACCTGAAGTGAAGCATCGGAATCTATAACTAGTGTCACAGGAATGTTTCTAAACATAGGCAGTAAGAAGAGCCAGTCTTCTTGTACTTAAGAAGGCATTGTACCTTTTGTATTTAATTCCAATTGAATTTCTGTGTTTAGACGTCAATAAGAAAGTCCAAGGGATACAGTAAACCTGAAGTGAAGCATCGGAATCTATAACTAGTGTCACAGGAATGGTTCAAAACATAGACAGTAAAAAGAGCCAGTCTTCTTGTACTTAAGTCGGCATTGTCTTTTTGTATTTAATTCCTATGCAATTACTGTGTTTCGTCGTCAATAAGAAGGTCCAAGGGATTCAGTAAACCTGAAGTGAAGCATCGGAATCTATAACTAGTGTCACAGGAAGGGTTTAAAACATAGGCAGTAAGAAGAGTCAGTCTTCTTGTACATAATTCGGCGTTGTCCCTTTTGTATTTAATTCCGATTAAATATCTGTGTTTCGTCGTCAATAAGAAGGTCCAAGGCATACAGTAAACCTGAAGTAAAATTTCGGTAACTACAACTAGTGTCTCCGGAATGGTTCAATTCATAGACAGTAAGTCGAGCCAGTCTTCTTGTACTTAAGTCGGCATTGTGCCTTTTGTATTTAATTCCGATGAAATTTCTGTGTTTCGTCGTCAATAAGAAGGTCCAAGGGATACAGGAAACCAGAAGTGAAACATCGGAATCTATAACTAGTGTCACAGGAATGGTTCAAAACGTAGACAGTAAGAAGAGCCAGTCTTCTTGTACATAATTCGGCGTTGTCCCTTCTGTATTTAATTCCGATGCAATCTCTGTGTTTCGTCGTCAATAAGAAGGTCCAAGGGATACAGTAAACCTGAAGTGAAGCATCGGAATCTATAACTAGTGTCACAGGAATGGATCAAAACATAGACAGTAAGAAGAGCCACTCTTCTTTTACTTAAGTCGGCATTGTGCCTTTTGTATTTAATTCCGATGCAATTTCTGTGTTTCATCGTCAATAAGAAGGTCCAAGGTATACAGTAACCATATAGTGAAGCATCGGAATTTAATACTGGTCTCACAGGAAATGTTCAAAACATAGTCAGTAAGAAGAGTCAGTCTTCTTGTACTTAAGTCGGCATTGTGCCTTTTGTATTTAATTTCGATGCAATTTCTGTGTTTCGTCGTCAATAAGAAGGTCCAAGGGATACAGAAAACCTGAAGTGTAACATCGGAATCTATAACTAGTGTCACAGGAATGGCTCAAAACATAGTCAGTTAGAAGACCCAGTCTTCTTGTACTTACGTCGGTATTGTGCCATTTGTACTTA
Organism: Schistocerca serialis cubense; assembly: GCF_023864345.2. Taxonomy (NCBI): domain Eukaryota; kingdom Metazoa; phylum Arthropoda; class Insecta; order Orthoptera; family Acrididae; genus Schistocerca; species Schistocerca serialis. The sequence continues at coordinate 1,090,523,306 of NC_064640.1, read as the reverse complement.
ATTCCGATGCAATTTCATTGTTTCGTCGTCAATAAGAAGGATGAAGGGATACAGTAAACCTGAAGTGAAGCATCGGAATCTATAACTAGTGTGACAGGAATAGTTCAAAACACAGACAGTAAGAAGAGTTAGTCTTCTTGTACTTATGTCGGCATTGTACCTTTTGTATTTAATTCCGATGCAATTTCTTTGTTCCGTCGTCAATAAGAAGGTCCAAGGGATACAGTAAACCTGAAGTGAAGCATCGGAATCTATAACTAGTGTCTCAGGAATGGTTCAAAACATAGACAGTAAGAAGAGCCAGTCTTCTTGTACCTAAGTCGGCATTTTCCTTTTGTATTTAATTCCGATGTAATTTCTGTGTTTCGTCGTCAATAAGAAGGTCCAAGGGATACAGTAAACCTGAAGTGAAGCATTGGAATCTATAACTAGTGTCTCAGGAATGGTTCAAAGTATAGACAGTAAGAAGAGCCAGTCTTCTTGTACTTAAGTCGGCATTGTGCCTTTTGTATTTAATTCCGATGCAATTTCTGTGTTTCGTCGTCAATAAGAAGGTCCAAGGGATACAGTAAACCTGAAGTGAAGCATCGGAATCTATAACCAGTGCCACAGGAATGGTTCAAAACATAGGCAGTAAGAAGGGTCAGTCTTTTTGTATTTAATTCGGCATTGAACCTTTTGCATTTAATTCCGATGCAATATCTGTGTTTCGTCGTCAATAAGAAGGTCCAAGGGATACAGTAAACCTGAAGTGAAGCTTCGGTATCTATAACTAGTGTCTCAGGAATGGTTCAAATCATAGACAGTAAGTCGAGCCAGTCTTCTTGTACCTAAGTCGGCTTTGTCCTATTGTATTTAATTCCGATGTAATTTCTGTGTTTCGTCGTCAATAAGAAGGTCCAAGGGATACAGTAAACCTGAAGTGAAGCATCGAAATCTATAACTAGTGTCACAGGAATGGATCAAAACATAGACAGTAAGAAGAGCCACTCTTCTTTTACTTAAGTCGGCATTGTGCCTTTTGTATTTACTTCCGATGAAATTTCTGTGTTTCATCGTCTATAAGAAGGTCCAAGGTATACAGTAACCATATAGTGAAGCATCGGAATTTAATACTGGTCTCACAGGAAATGTTCAAAACTTAGTCAGTAAGAAGAGGCAGTCTTCTTGTACTTAAGACGGCATTGGGCCTTTTGTATTTAATTTCTATGCAATTTCTGTGTTTCGTCGTCAATAAGAAGGTCCAAGGGATACAGTAAACCTGAAGTGAAACATCGGAATCTATAACTAGTGTCACAGGAATGGTTCAAATCATAGACAGTAAGAAAAGCCAGTCTTCTTGTACTTAAGTCGGCATTGTGCCTTTTGTATTTAATTCCGAAGCAATTTCTCTATTTCATCGTCGGTAAGAAGGTCAGAGGGATACAGTAAACCTGAAGTGAACCATCGGAATATATAACTAGTGTCACAGGAATTGTTCAAAACATAGACAGTAAGAAGAGCCAGTCTTCCTGTACTTATGTCGGCATTGTACCTTTTGTATTTAATTCCGATGCAATCTCTGTGTTTCGTCGTCAATAAGAAGGTCCAAGGTATACAGTAAACCTGACGTGAAGCATCGGAATCTATAACTAGTGTCACAGTAATGGTTCAAATCATAGACAGTAAGAAGAGCCAGTCTTCTTGTACTTAAGTCAGCATTGTCCTTTTGTATTTAATTCCGATGCAATTTCTGTGTTTCGTCGTCAATAAGAAGGTCCAAGGGATACGGTAGACCTGAAGGGAAGCTTTGGAATCTAAAACTAATGTCACAGGAATGGTTCAAAACATAGGCAGTAAGAAGAGTCAGTCTTCTTGTACTTAATTCGGCGTTGTACCTTTTGTATTTATTTCCGATGCAATTTCTGTGTTTCGTCGTCAATAAGAAGGTTCAAGCGATACAGTAAACCTGAAGTGAAGCTTCGCAATCTATAACTAGTGTCTCAGGAATGGTTCAATTCATAGACAGTAAGAAGAGCCAGTTTTCTTGTACTTAAGTCGGCATTGAGCCCATTGTACTTAATTCCGATGAAATTTCTGTGTTTCGTCGTCAATAAGGAGGTTTAAGGGATACAGTAAACCAGACGTGCAGCATCGGAATCTATAACTAGGGTCACAGGAATGATTGAAAACATAGACCGTAAGAAGATCCAGTCTTCTTGTACTTAAGTCGGCATTGTACCTTTTGTATTTAATTTGGATGCAATTTCTCTGTTTCATCGTCAGTAAGAAGGTCCAAGGGATACAGTAAACCTGAAGTGAGCATCGGAATCTATAACTAGTGTCACAGGAATGGTTCAAAACATAGACAGTAAGAGGAGTCAGTCTTCTTGTACTTAAGTCGGCATTGTGCATTTTGTATTTAATTCCGATGTAATTTATGTGTTTCGTTGTCAATAAGAATGTCCAAGGGATACAGTAAACCTGAATTCAAGCATCGGAATCTATAACTCGTGTGACAGGAATGGTTCAAAAGACAGACAGTTAGAAGACCCAGTCTTCTTGTACTTAAGACGGCATTGTGCCATTTGAATTTAATTCCGATGCAATTTCTGTGTTTCGTCGTCAATACGAATGTCCAAGGGATACAGTAAACCTGAAGTGGAGCATCGGAATCTATAACTAGTGTGACAGGAATGGTTTAAAAGACAGACAGTAAGAAGTGTTAGTCTTCTTGTACTTATGTCGGCATTGTACCTTTTGTATTCAATTCCGATGCAATTTCTTTGTTTCGTCGTCAATAAGAAGGTCCAAGGGATACAGTAAACCTGAAGTGAAACATCGGAATCTATAACTAGTGTCTCAGGAATGGTTCAAAACATAGACAGTAAGAAGAGCCAGTCTTCTTGTACTTAAGTCGGCATTGTTCTTTTGTATTTAATTCCGATACAATTTCTGTGTTTCGTCGTCAATAAGAACGTCCAAGGGATACAGTAAACCTGAAGTGAAGCATCGGAATCTATAACTAGTGTCACAGGAATGGTTCAAACGTAGGCGTCTTCTTGTACTTAATTCGGCGTTGTAACTTTTGCATTTAATTCCGATGCAATTTCTGTGTTTCGTCGTCAATAAGAATGTCCAAGGGATACAGTAAACCTGAAGTGAAGCATTGGAATCTCTAATTAGTGTCTCAGGAATGGTTCAAAGTATAGACAGTAAGAAGAGCCAGTCTTCTTGTACTTAAGTCGGCATTGTGCCATTTGTATTTAATTCCGATGCAATTTCTGTGTTTCGTCGTCAATAAGAAGGTCCAAGGGATACTGTAAACCTGACGTGAAGTATCGGAATCTATAACTAGTGTCACAGGAGTGGTTCAAAACATAAACAGTAAGAATAGCCAGTCTTCTTGTACATAAGTCGGCATTGTGCCTTTTGTATTCAATTCCGATGCAATTTCTGTGTTTCGTCGTCAATAAGAAGGTCCAAGGGATACAGTAAACCTGAAGTGAAGCATCGGAATCTATAACCAGTGCCACAGGAATGGTCCAAAACATAGGCAGTAAGAAGGGTCAGTCTTTTTGTATTTAATTCGGCATTGAACCTTTTGTATTTAATTCCGATGCAATATCTGTGTTTCGTCGTCAATAAGAAGGTCCAAGGGATACAGAAAACCTGAAGTGAAGCTTCGGTATCTATAACTAGTGTCTCAGGAATGGTTCAAATCTTAACAGTATGAAGAGCCAGCCTTCTTGTACTTAAGTCGGCATTGTGCCTTTTATATTTAAGTCCGATGAAATTTCTGTGAGTCGTCGTCAATAAGAAGGTCCATGGGATACAGTAAACCTGATGTGAAGCATCGGAATCAATAACTAGTGTCACAGGAATGGTTCAAAACATAGACAGTAAGAAGAGCCAGTCTTCTTGTACTTAAGTCGGCATTGTGCATTTTGGATTTAATTCCAATGCAATTTCTGTGTTTCGTCGTCAATAAGAAGGTCCAAGGGATACAGTAAACCTGAAGTGAAGCTTCGGAATCCATAACTAGTGTCACAGGAATGGTTCAAAACATTGACAGTAAGAAGAGCCAGTCTTCTTGTACTTAAGTCTGCATTGTGCCTTTGGTATTTAATTCCGATGCAATTTCTGTGTTTCGTCGTCAATAAGAAGGTCCAAGGGATACAGTAAACCTGAAGCGAAGCATCGGAACCTATAATCAGTGTCACAGGAATGGTTCAAAACATAGGCAGTAAGAAGAGTCAGTCTTCTTGTACTTAATTCGGAATTGTGCCTTTTGTATTTATTTCCGATGCAATTTCTGTGTTTCGTCGTCAATAAGAAGGTTCAAGGGATACAGTAAACCTGAAGTGAAGCTTCGGAATCTATAACTAGTGTCTCAGGAATGGTTCAAATCATAGACAGTAAGAAGAGCCAGTTTTCTTGTACTTAAGTCGGCATTGAGCCCATTGTATTTAATTCCGATGAAATTTCTGTGTTTCGTCGTCAATAATAAGGTCCAAGGGATACAGTAAACCTGAAGTGAAGCATCGGAACCTATAATCAGTGTCACAGAAATGGTTCAAAACATAGGCAGTAAGAAGAGTCAGTCTTCTCGTACTTAATTCGGCATTGTACCATTTGTATTTATTTCCGCAATTTCCGTGTTTCGTCGTCAATTAGAAGGTTCAAGGGATACAGTAAACCTGAAGTGAAGCATCGGAATCTATAACTAGTGTGACAGGAATGGTTCAAAGACAGACAGTTAGAAACCCAGTCTTCTTGTACTTAAGACGGCATTGTGCCATTTGAATTTAATTCCGATGCAATTTCTGTGTTTCGTCGTCAATAATAAGGTCCAAGGGATACAGTAAACCTGAAGTGAAGCATCGGAACCTATAATCAGTGTCACAGGAATGGTTCAAAACATATACCGTAAGAAGAGCCAGTCATCTTGTACTTAAGTCGGCATTGTACTTTTTGTATTTAATTCCGACGCAATTTCTCTGTTTCATCGTCAGTAAGAATGTCAGAGGGATACAGTAAACCTGAAGTGAGCATCGGAATGTATAACTAGTGTCACAGGAATGGTTCAAAACATAGACAGTAAGAAGAGTCAGTCTTATTGTACTTAAGTCGGCATTGTGCCTTTTGTATTTAATTCCTATGCAATTTCTGTGTTTCGTTGTCAATAAGAATGTCCAAGGGATACAGTAAACCTGAAGTGAAGCATCGGAATCTATAACTAGTGTGACAGGAATGGTTCAAAGACAGACAGTTAGAAACCCAGTCTTCTTGTACTTAAGACGGCATTGTGCCATTTGAATTTAATTCCGATGCAATTTCTGTGTTTCGTCATCAATACGAATGTCCAAGGGATACAGTAAACCTGAAGTGAAGCATCGGAATCTATAACTAGTGTGACAGGAATGGTTCAAAAGACCGACAGTAAGAAGAGTTAGTCTTCTTGTACTTAAGTCGGCATTGTACCTTTTGTATTTAATTCCGATGCAATTTCTTTGTTTCGACGTCAATAAGAAGGTCCAAGGGATACAGTAAACCTGAAGTGAAACATCGGAATCTATAACTAGTGTCTCAGGAATGGTTCAAAACATAGACAGTAAGAAGAGCCAGTCTTCTTGTACTTAAGTCGGCATTGTTCCTTTGTATTTAATTCCGATGCAATTTCTGTGTTTCGTCGTCAGTAAGAATGTCTAAGGGATACAGTAAACCTGAAGTGAAGCATCGGAATCCATAACTAGTGTCACAGGAATGGTTCAAATCATAGACAGTAAGAAGAGCCAGTCTTCCTTTACTTAAGTCGGCATTGTGGTTTTGGTATTTAATTCCGATGCAATTTCTGCGTTTCATCGTCAATTAGAAGGTCAGAAGGATTCAGTAAACCTGAAGTGAAGCATCGGAATCTATAACTAGTGTCACAGGAATGGTTCATAACATAGAAAGTAAGAAGAGTCAGTCTTCTTGTACTTACGTCGGCATTGTGCCTTTTGTATTTAATTCCGATTCAATTTCTGTGTTTCGTCGTCAATCACAAGGTCCAAGGGATACAGTAAACTGAAAGTGAAGCATCGGAATCTATAAGTAGTGTCACAGGAATGGTTCAAAATATAGACAGTAAGAAGAGCCAGTCTTCTTGTACTTAAGTCGGCATTGTGCCTTTCGTATTTAATTCCGATGCAATTTCTGTGTTTCGTCGCAATACGATGGTCCAAGGGATACAGTAAACCTGAAGTGATGCATCGGAACCTATAACTAGTGTCACAGGAATAGTTCAAAACATAGACAGTAAGAGGAGCCAGTCGTCTTGTACTTAAGTCGGCATTGTGCCTTTAGTAGTTAATTCCGATGCAATTTCTGTGTTTCGCCGTCAATAACAAGGTCCAAGGGATATAGTAAACCTGACGTGAAGCATCGGAATCTATAACTAGTGTCACAGGAATGGTTCAAATCATAGACAATAAGAAGAGCCAGTCGTCCTGTACTTAAGTCGGCATTGTGCCTTTTGGATTTAATTCCAATGCAATTTCTGTGTTTCGTCGTCAATAAGAGGGTCCAAGGGATACAGTAAACCTGAAGTGAAGCTTCGGAATCCATAACTAGAGTCACAGGAATGGTTCAAAACATAGACAGTAAGAAGAGCCAGTCTTCTTGAACTTAAGTCGGCATTGTCCCTTTGGTATTTAATTCCGATGCAATTTCTGTGTTTCGTCGTGAATAAGAAGGTCCAAGGGATACAGTAAACCAGAAGCATCGGAACCTATAATCAGTGTCACAGGAATGGTTCAAATCATAGACAGTAAGAAGAGCCAGTCTTCTTCTACTTAAGTCGGCATGGTGGTTTTTGTATTTATTTCCGATGCAATTTCTGTGTTTCGTCGCAATACGAAGGTCCAAGGGATACAGTAAACCTGAAGTGATGCATCGGAACCTATAACTAGTGTGCAGGAATAGTTCAAAACATAGACAGTAAGAAGAGCCAGTCGTTTTGTACTTAAGTCGGAATTGTGCCTTTAGTAGTTAATTCCGATGCAATTTGTGTGTTTCGCCTTCAATAACAGGGTCCAAGGGATACAGTAAACCTGACGTGAAGCATCGGAATCTATAACTAGTGTAACAGGAATGGTTCAAATCATAGACAGTAAGAAGAGCCAGTCTTCTTGTACTTAAGTCGGCATTGTGCCTTTTGGATTTAATTCCAATGCAATTTCTGTGTTTCGTCGTCAACAAGAAGGTCCAAGGGATACAGTAAACCTGAAGTGAAGCTTCGGAATCCATAACTAGTGTCACAGGAATGGTTCAAAACATAGACGGTAAGAGGAGCCAGTCTTCTTGTACTTAAGTCGGCATTGTGCTTTTGGTATTTAATTCCGATGCAATTTCTGTGTTTCGTCGTCAATAAGAAGGTCCAAGGGATACAGTAAACCTGAAGCGAAGCATCGGAACCTATTATCAGTGTCACAGGAATGGTTCAAAACATAGGCAGTAAGAAGAGTCAGTCTTCCTGTACTTAATTCGGAATTGTCCCTTTTGTATTTATTTCCGATGCAATTTCTGTGTTTCGTCGTCAATAAGATGGTTCAAGGGATACAGTAAACCTGAAGTGAAGCTTCGGAATCTATAACTAGTGTCTCAGGAATGGTTCAAATCATAGACAGTCAGAAGAGCCAGTTTTCTTGTACTTAAGTCGGCATTGAGCCCATTGTATTTAATTCCGATGAAATTTCTGTGTTTCGTCGTCAATAAGGAGGTCCAAGGGATACAGTAAACCAGACGTGAAGCATCGGAATCTATAACTAGTGTCACAGGAATGATTGAAAACATAGACCGTAAGAAGATCCAGTCTTCTTGTACTTAAGTCGGCATTGTACCTTTTGTATTTAATTCGGATGCAATTTCTCTGTTTCATCGTCAGTAAGAAGGTCAGAGGGATACAGTAAACCTGAAGTGAGCATCGGAATCTATAACTAGTGTCACAGGAATGGTTCAAAACATAGGCAGTAAGAAGAGTCAGTCTTCTCGTACTTAATTCGGCATTGTACCATTTGTATTTATTTCCGCAATTTCCGTGTTTCGTCGTCAATTAGAAGGTTCAAGGGATACAGTAAACCTCAAGTGAAACTTCGGAATCTATAACTAGTGTCACAGGAATGGTTCAAAACATATACCGTAAGAAGAGCCAGTCATCTTGTACTTAAGTCGGCATTGTACTTTTTGTATTTAATTCCGACGCAATTTCTCTGTTTCATCGTCAGTAAGAAGGTCAGAGGGATACAGTAAACCTGAAGAGAGCATCGGAATGTATAACTAGTTTCACAGGAATGGTTCAAAACATAACAGTAAGAAGAGTCAGTCATATTGTACTTAAGTCGGCATTGTGCCTTTCGTATTTAATTCCGATGCAATTTCTGTGTTTCGTTGTCAATAAGAATGTCCAAGGGATACAGTAAACCTGAAGTGAAGCATCGGAATCTATAACTAGTGTGACAGGAATGGTTCAAAAGACAGACAGTTAGAAACCCAGTCTTCTTGTACTTAAGACGGCATTGTGCCATTTGAATTTAATTCCGATGCAATTTCTGTGTTTCGTCATCAATACGAATGTCCAAGGGATACAGTAAACCTGAAGTGAAGCATCGGAATCTATAACTAGTGTGACAGGAATGGTTCAAAAGACCGACAGTAAGAAGAGTTAGTCTTCTTGTACTTAAGTCGGCATTGTACCTTTTGTATTTAATTCCGATGCAATTTCTTTGTTTCGACGTCAATAAGAAGGTCCAAGGGATACAGTAAACCTGAAGTGAAACATCGGAATCTATAACTAGTGTCTCAGGAATGGTTCAAAACATAGACAGTAAGAAGAGCCAGTCTTCTTGTACTTAAGTCGGCATTGTTCCTTTGTATTTAATTCCGATGCAATTTCTGTGTTTCGTCGTCAGTAAGAATGTCCAAGGGATACAGTAAACCTGAAGTGAAGCATCGGAATCCATAACTAGTGTCACAGGAATGGTTCAAATCATAGACAGTAAGAAGAGCCAGTCTTCCTTTACTTAAGTCGCCATTGTGGTTTTGGTATTTAATTCCGATGCAATTTCTGTGTTTCATCGTCAATTAGAAAGTCAGAAGGATTCAGTAAACCTGAAGTGAAGCATCGGAATCTATAACTAGTGTCACAGGAATGGTTCATAACATAGAAAGTAAGAAGAGTCAGTCTTCTTGTACTTACGTCGGCATTGTGCCTTTTGTATTTAATTCCGATTCAATTTCTGTGTTTCGTCGTCAATCACAAGGTCCAAGGGATACAGTAAACTTAAAGTGAAGCATCGGAATCTATAAGTAGTGTCACAGGAATGGTTCAAAATATAGACAGTAAGAAGAGCCAGTCTTCTTGTACTTAAGTCGGCATTGTGCCTTTCGTATTTAATTCCGATGCAATTTCTGTGTTTCGTCGCAATACGATGGTCCAAGGGATACAGTAAACCTGAAGTGATGCATCGGAACCTATAACTAGTGTCACAGGAATAGTTCAAAACATAGACAGTAAGAGGAGCCAGTCGTCTTGTACTTAAGTCGGCATTGTGCCTTTAGTAGTTAATTCCGATGCAATTTCTGTGTTTCGCCGTCAATAACAAGGTCCAAGGGATATAGTAAACCTGACGTGAAGCATCGGAATCTATAACTAGTGTCACAGGAATGGTTCAAATCATAGACAATAAGAAGAGCCAGTCGTCCTGTACTTAAGTCGGCATTGTGCCTTTTGGATTTAATTCCAATGCAATTTCTGTGTTTCGTCGTCAATAAGAAGGTCCAAGGGATACAGTAAACCTGAAGTGAAGCTTCGGAATCCATAACTAGAGTCACAGGAATGGTTCAAAACATAGACAGTAAGAAGAGCCAGTCTTCTTGAACTTAAGTCGGCATTGTCCCTTTGGTATTTAATTCCGATGCAATTTCTGTGTTTCGTCGTGAATAAGACGGTCCAAGGGATACAGTAAACCAGAAGCATGGGAACCTATAATCAGTGTCACAGGAATGGTTCAAATCATAGACAGTAAGAAGAGCCAGTCTTCTTCTACTTAAGTCGGCATGGTGGTTTTTGTATTTATTTCCGATGCAATTTCTGTGTTTCGTCGCAATACGAAGGTCCAAGGGATACAGTAAACCTGAAGTGATGCATCGGAACCTATAACTAGTGTGCAGGAATAGTTCAAAACATAGACAGTAAGAAGAGCCAGTCGTCTTGTACTTAAGTCGGAATTGTGCCTTTAGTAGTTAATTCCGATGCAATTTGTGTGTTTCGCCGTCAATAACAGGGTCCAAGGGATACAGTAAACCTGACGTGAAGCATCGGAATCTATAACTAGTGTAACAGGAATGGTTCAAATCATAGACAGTAAGAAGAGCCAGTCTTCTTGTACTTAAGTCGGCATTGTGCCTTTTGGATTTAATTCCAATGCAATTTCTGTGTTTCGTCGTCAACAAGAAGGTCCAAGGGATACTGTAAACCAGAAGTGAAGCTTCGGAATCCATAACTAGTGTCACAGGAATGGTACAAAGCATAGACGGTAAGAAGAGCCAGTCTTCTTGTACTTAAGTCGGCATTGTGCTTTTGGTATTTAATTCCGATGCAATTTCTGTGTTTCGTCGTCAATAATAAGGTCCAAGGGATACAGTAAACCTGAAGTGAAGCATCGGAACCTATAATCAGTGTCACAGAAATGGTTCAAAACATAGGCAGTAAGAAGAGTCAGTCTTCTTGTACTTAATTCGGCATTGTACCATTTGCATTTATTTCCGCAATTACCGTGTTTCTTCGTCAATTAGAAGGTTCAAGGGATACAGTAAACCTCAAGTGAAACTTCGGAATCTATAACAAGTGTCTCAGCAATGGTTCAAATCATAGACAGTAAGAAGAGCCAGTTTTCTTGCACTTATGTCGACATTGTGCCTATTGTATTTAATTCCGATGATATTTCTGTGTTTCGTCGACAATAAGAAGGTCCAAGGGATACAGTAAACCAGAAGTGAAGCATTGGAATCTATAACTAGTGTCACAGGAATGGTTCAAAACATATACCGTGAGAAGAGCCAGTTTTCTTGCACTTATGTCGACATTGTGCCTATTGTATTTAATTCCGATGATATTTCTGTGTTTCGTCGACAATAAGAAGGTCCAAGGGATACAGTAAACCTGAAGTGAAGCATCGGAATCTATAACTAGTGTGACAGGAATGGTTTAAAAGACAGACAGTAAGAAGAGTCAGTCTTCTTGTACTTAAGTCGGCATTGTGCCTTTTGTATTTAATTCCGATGCAATTTCTGTGTTTCGTCGTCAATAAGAATGTCCAAGGGATACAGTAAACCTGAAGTGAAGCATCGGAATCTATAACTAGTGTGACAGGAATGGTTCAAAAGACCGACAGTAAGAAGAGTTAGTCTTCTTGTACTTAAGTCGGCATTGTACCTTTTGTATTTAATTCCGATGCAATTTCTTTGTTTCGACGTCAATAAGAAGGTCCAAGGGATACAGTAAACCTGAAGTGAAACATCGGAATCTATAACTAGTGTCTCAGGAATGGTTCAAAACATAGACAGTAAGAAGAGCCAGTCTTCTGGTACTTAAGTCGGCATTGTTCCTTTGTATTTAATTCCGATGCAATTTCTGTGTTTCGTCGTCAGTAAGAATGTCCAAGGGATACAGTAAACCTGAAGTGAAGCATCGGAATCCATAACTAGTGTCACAGGAATGGTTCAAATCATAGACAGTAAGAAGAGCCAGTCTTCCTTTACTTAAGTCGGCATTGTGGTTTTGGTATTTAATTCCGATGCAATTTCTGTGTTTCATCGTCAATTAGAAGGTCAGAAGGATTCAGTAAACCTGAAGTGAAGCATCGGAATCTATAACTAGTGTCACAGGAATGGTTCATAACATAGAAAGTAAGAAGAGTCAGTCTTCTTGTACTTACGTCGGCATTGTGCCTTTTGTATTTAATTCCGATTCAATTTCTGTGTTTCGTCGTCAATCACAAGGTCCAAGGGATACAGTAAACTTAAAGTGAAGCATCGGAATCTATAAGTAGTGTCACAGGAATGGTTCAAAATATAGACAGTAAGAAGAGCCAGTCTTCTTGTACTTAAGTCGGCATTGTGCCTTTCGTATTAATTTCCGATGCAATTTCTGTGCTTCGTCGCAATACGATGGTCCAAGGGATACAGTAAACCTGAAGTGATGCATCGGAACCTATAACTAGTGTCACAGGAATAGTTCAAAACATAGACAGTAAGAAGAGTCAGTCTTCTTGTACTTAATTCGGAATTGTCCCTTTTGTATTTATTTCCGATGCAATTTCTGTGTTTCGTCGTCAATAAGAAGGTTCAAGGGATACAGTAAACCTGAAGTGAAGCTTCGGAATCTATAACTAGTGTCTCAGGAATGGTTCAAATCATAGACAGTAAGAAGAGCCAGTTTTCTTGTACTTAAGTCGGCATTGAGCCCATTGTATTTAATTCCGATGAAATTTCTGTGTTTCGTCGTCAATAAGGAGGTCCAAGGGATACAGTAAACCAGACGTGAAGCATCGGAATCTATAACTAGTGTCACAGGAATGATTGAAAACATAGACCGTAAGAAGATCCAGTCTTCTTGTACTTAAGTCGGCATTGTGCCTTTAGTAGTTAATTCCGATGCAATTTCTGTGTTTCGCCGTCAATAACAAGGTCCAAGGGATATAGTAAACCTGACGTGAAGCATCGGAATCTATAACTAGTGTCACAGGAATGGTTCAAATCATAGACAATAAGAAGAGCCAGTCGTCCTGTACTTAAGTCGGCATTGTGCCTTTTGGATTTAATTCCAATGCAATTTCTGTGTTTCGTCGTCAATAAGAAGGTCCAAGGGATACAGTAAACCTGAAGTGAAGCTTCGGAATCCATAACTAGAGTCACAGGAATGGTTCAAAAGATAGACAGTAAGAAGAGCCAGTCTTCTTGAACTTAAGTCGGCATTGTCCCTTTGGTATTTAATTCCGATGCAATTTCTGTGTTTCGTCGTGAATAAGAAGGTCCAAGGGATACAGTAAACCAGAAGCATCGGAACCTATAATCAGTGTCACAGGAATGGTTCAAAACATAGGCAGTAAGAAGAGTCAGTCTTCTTGTACTTAATTCGGAATTGTCCCTTTTGTATTTATTTCCGATGCAATTTCTGTGTTTCGTCGTCAATAAGAAGGTTCAAGGGTACAGTAAACCTGAAGTGAAGCTTCGGAATCTATAACTAGTGTCTCAGGAATGGTTCAAATCATAGACAGTAAGAAGAGTCAGTCTTCTTGTACTTAATTCGGCATTGTACCATTTGTATTTATTTCCGCAATTTCCGTGTTTCGTCGTCAATTAGAAGGTTCAAGGGATACAGTAAACCTCAAGTGAAACTTCGAAATCTATAATAAGTGTCTCAGCAATGGTTCAAATCATAGACAGTAAGAAGAGCCAGTTTTCTTGTACTTATGTCGACATTGGGCCTATTGTATTTAATTCCGATGATATTTCTGTGTTTCGTCGACAATAAGAAGGTCCAAGGGATACAGTAAACAAGAAGTGAAGCATTGGAATCTATAACTAGTGTCACAGGAACGGTTCAAAACATATACCGTAAGAAGAGCCAGTCATCTTGTACTTAAGTCGGCATTGTACTTTTTGTATTTAATTCCGACGCAATTTCTCTGTTTCATCGTCAGTAAGAAGGTCAGAGGGATACAGTAAACCTGAAGTGAGCATCGGAATGTATAACTAGTGTCACAGGAATGGTTCAAAACATAGACAGTAAGAAGAGTCAGTCTTATTGTACTTAAGTCGGCATTGTCCCTTTGGTATTTAATTCCGATGCAATTTCTGTGTTTCGTCGTGAATAAGAAGGTCCAAGGGATACAGTAAACCAGAAGCATCGGAACCTATAATCAGTGTCACAGGAATGGTTCAAAACATAGGCAGTAAGAAGAGTCAGTCTTCTTGTACTTAATTCGGAATTGTCCCTTTTGTATTTATTTCCGATGCAATTTCTGTGTTTCGTCGTCAATAAGAAGGTTCAAGGGATACAGTAAACCTGAAGTGAAGCTTCGGAATCTATAACTAGTGTCTCAGGAATGGTTCAAATCATAGACAGTAAGAAGAGCCAGTTTTCTTGTACTTAAGTCGGCATTGAGCCCATTGTATTTAATTCCGATGAAATTTCTGTGTTTCGTCGTCAATAAGGAGGTCCAAGGGATACAGTAAACCAGACGTGAAGCATCGGAATCTATAACTAGTGTCACAGGAATGATTGAAAACATAGACCGTAAGAAGATCCAGTCTTCTTGTACTTAAGTCGGCATTGTACCTTTTGTATTTAATTCGGATGCATTTTCTCTGTTTCATCGTCAGTAAGAAGGTCAGAGGGATACAGTAAACCTGAAGTGAGCATCGGAATCTATAACTAGTGTCACAGGAATGGTTCAAAACATAGACAGTAAGAAGAGTCAGTCTTCTTGTACTTAAGTCGGCATTGTGCCTTTTGTATATAATTCCGATGCAATTTCTGTGTTTCGTCGTCAATAAGAATGTCCAAGGGATACAGTTAACCTGAATTGAAGCATCGGAATCTATAACTCGTGTGACAGGAATGGTTCAAAAGACAGACAGTTAGAAGACCCAGTCTTCTTGTACTTAAGACGGCATTGTGCCTTTTGTATTTAATTCCGATGCAATTTCTGTGTTTCGTCGTCAATAAGAATGTCCAAGGGATACAGTAAACCTGAAGTGAAGCATCGGAATCTATAACTAGTGCCAAAGGAATGGTTCAAATCATAGACAGTAAGAATAGCCAGTCTTCTTGTACTTAAGTCGGCATGGTGGTTTTTGTATTTATTTTCGATGCAATTTCTGTGTTTCGTCGCAATACGAAGGTCCAAGGGATACAGTAAACCTGAAGTGATGCATCGGAACCTATAACTAGTGTGCAGGAATAGTTCAAAACATAGACAGTAAGAAGAGCCAGTCGTCTTGTACTTAAGTCGGAATTGTGCCTTTAGTAGTTAATTCCGATGCAATTTGTGTGTTTCGCCGTCAATAACAGGGTCCAAGGGATACAGTAAACCTGACGTGAAGCATCGGAATCTATAACTAGTGTAACAGGAATGGTTCAAATCATAGACAGTAAGAAGAGCCAGTCTTCTTGTACTTAAGTCGCCATTGTGCCTTTTGGATTTAATTCCAATGCAATTTCTGTGTTTCGTCGTCAACAAGAAGGTCCAAGGGATACAGTAAACCTGAAGTGAAGCTTCGGAATCCATAACTAGTGTCACAGGAATGGTTCAAAACATAGACGGTAAGAAGAGCCAGTCTTCTTGTACTTAAGTCGGCATTGTGCTTTTGGTATTTAATTCCGATGCAATTTCTGTGTTTCGTCGTCAATAATAGGGTCCAAGGGATACAGTAAACCTGAAGTGAAGCATCGGAACCTATAATCAGTGTCACAGAAATGGTTCAAAACATAGGCAGTAAGAAGAGTCAGTCTTCTTGTACTTAATTCGGCATTGTACCATTTGTATTTATTTCCGCAATTTCCGTGTTTCGTCGTCAATTAGAAGGTTCAAGGGATACAGTAAACCTCAAGTGAAACTTCGGAATCTATAACAAGTGTCTCAGCAATGGTTCAAATCATAGACAGTAAGAAGAGCCAGTTTTCTTGTACTTATGTCGACATTGTGCCTATTGTATTTAATTCCGATGATATTTCTGTGTTTCGTCGACAATAAGAAGGTCCAAGGGATACAGTAAACCAGAAGTGAAGCATTGGAATCTATAACTAGTGTCACAGGAATGGTTCAAAACATATACCGTGAGAAGAGCCAGTCATCTTGTACTTAAGTCGGCATTGTACTTTTTGTATTTAATTCCGACGCAATTTCTCTGTTTCATCGTCAGTAAGAAGGTCAGAGGGATACAGTAAACCTGAAGTGAGCATCGGAATGTATAACTAGTGTCACAGGAATGGTTCAAAACATAGACAGTAAGAAGAGTCAGTCTTCTTGTACTTAAGTCGGCATTTTGCCTTTTGTATTTAATTCCGATGCAATTTCTGTGTTTCGTTGTCAATAAGAATGTCCAAGGGATACAGTAAACCTGAAGTGAAGCATCGGAATCCATAACTAGTGTCACAGGAATGGTTCAAATCATAGACAGTAAGAAGAGCCAGTCTTCTTGTACTTAAGTCGGCATTGTGCCTTTCGTATTTAATTCCGATGCAATTTCTGTGTTTCGTCGCAATACGATGGTCCAAGGGATACAGTAAACCTGAAGTGATGCATCGGAACCTATAACTAGTGTCACAGGAATAATTCAAAACATAGACAGTAAGAGGAGCCAGTCGTCTTGTACTTAAGTCGGCATTGTGCCTTTAGTAGTTAATTCCGATGCAATTTCTGTGTTTCGCCGTCAATAACAAGGTCCAAGGGATATAGTAAACCTGACGTGAAGCATCGGAATCTATAACTAGTGTCACAGGAATGGTTCAAATCATAGACAATAAGAAGAGCCAGTCGACCTGTACTTAAGTCGGCATTGTGCCTTTTGGATTTAATTCCAATGCAATTTCTGTGTTTCGTCGTCAATAAGAAGGTCCAAGGGATACAGTAAACCTGAAGTGAAGCTTCGGAATCCATAACTAGAGTCACAGGAATGGTTCAAAGCATAGACAGTAAGAAGAGCCAGTCTTCTTGAACTTAAGTCGGCATTGTCCCTTTGGTATTTAATTCCGATGCAATTTCTGTGTTTCGTCGTGAATAAGAAGGTCCAAGGGATACAGTAAACCAGAAGCATCGGAACCTATAATCAGTGTCACAGGAATGGTTCAAAACATAGGCAGTAAGAAGAGTCAGTCTTCTTGTACTTAATTCGGCGTTGTTCCTTATGTATTTAATTCCGATGCAATTTCTGTCTTTCGTCGTCAATAAGAAGGTTCAAGGGATACAGTAAACCTGAAGTGAAGCTTCGGAATCTATAACAAGTGTCTCAGGAATGGTTCAAATCATAGAGAGTAAGAAGAGCCAGATTTCTTGTACTTAAGTCGGCATTGTGCCTATTGTATTTAATTCCGATGAAATTTCTGTGTTTCGTCGTCAATAAGAAGGTCCAAGGGATACAGTAAACCAGAAGTGAAGCATCGGAATCTATAACTAGTGTCACAGGAATGGTTCAAAACATAGCCCGTAAGAAGAGCCAGTCTTCTTGTACTTAAGTCGGCATTGTACCTTTTGTATTTAATTCCGATGCAATTTCTCCGTTTCATCGTCAGTAAGAAGGTCAGAGGGATACAGTAAACCTGAAGTTAGCATCAGAATCTATAACTAGAGTCACAGGAATGGTTTAAAACATAGACAGTATGAAGAGTCAGTCTTCTTGTCCTTAAGTCGGCATTGTGGCTTTTTTATTTAATTCCGATGCAATTTCTGTGTTTCGTTGTCAATAAGAATGTCCAAGGGATACAGTAAACCTGAAGTGAAGCATCGGAATCTATAACTAGTGTGACAGGAATGGTTCAAAAGACAGACAGTTAGAAACCCAGTCTTCTTGTACTTAAGACGGCATTCTGCCATTTCAATTTAATTCCGATGCAATTTCTGTGTTTCGTCGTCAATACGAATGTCCAAGGGATACAGTAAACCTGAAGTGAAGCATCGGAATCTATAACTTGTGTAACAGGAATGGTTCAAAACACCGACAGTAAGAAGAGTTAGTCTTCTTGTACTTAAGTCGGCATTGTACCTTTTGTATTTAATTCCGATGCAATTTCTTTGTTTCGTCGTCAATAAAAAGGTCCAAAGGATACAGTAAACCAGAAGTGAAACATCGGAATCTATAACTAGTGTCTCAGGAATGGTTCAAAACATAGACAGTAAGAAGAGCCAATCTTCTTGTACTTAAGTCGGCATTGTTCCTTTGTATTTAATTCCGATGCAATTTCTGTGTTTCGTCGTCAATCACAAGGTCCAAGGGATACAGTAAACCTGAAGTGAAGCATCGGAATCTATAACTAATGTCACAGGAATGGTTCAAATTATAGACAGTAAGAAGAGCCAGTCTTCTTGTACTTAAGTCGGCATTGTGCCTTTCGTATTTAATTCCGATGCAATTTCTGTGTTTCGTCGCAATACGATGGTCCAAGGGATACAGTAAACCTGAAGTGATGCATCGGAACCTATAACTAGTGTCACAGGAATAGTTCAAAACATAGACAGTAAGAGGAGCCAGTCGTCTTGTACTTAAGTCGGCATTGTGCCTTTAGTAGTTAATTCCGATGCAATTTCTGTGTTTCGCCGTCAATAACAAGGTCCAAGGGATACAGTAAACCTGACGTGAAGCATCGGAATCTATAACTAGTGTCACAGGAATGGTTCAAATCATAGACAATAAGAAGAGCCAGTCTTCTTGTACTTAAGTCGGCATTCTGCCTTTTGGATTTAATTCCAATGCAATTTCTGTGTTTCGTCGTCAATAAGAAGGTCCAAGGGATACAGTAAACCTGAAGTGAAGCTTCGGAATCCATAACTAGTGTCACAGGAATGGTTCAAAACATAGACAGTAAGAAGAGCCAGTCTTCTTAAACTTAAGTCGGCATTGTGCCTTTGGTATTTAATTCCGATGCAATTTCTGTGTTTCGTCGTGAATAAGAAGGTCCAAGGGATACAGTAAACCAGAAGCATCGGAACCTATAATCAGTGTCACAGGAATGGTTCAAAACATAGGCAGTAAGAAGAGTCAGTCTTCTTATACTAAAGTCTGCATTTTGCCTTTTGTATTTAATTCCGATGCAATTTCTGTGTTTCGTTGTCAATACGAATGTCCAAGGGATACAGTAAACCTGAAGTGAAGCATCGGAATCTATATTTAGTGTAGCAGGAATGGTTCAAAAGACAGACAGTTAGAAGACTTAGTCTTCTTGTACTTAAGACGGCATTGTGCCATTTGAATTTAATTCCGATGCAATTTCTGTGTTTCGTCGTCAATAAGAATGTCCAAGGGATACAGTAAACCTGAAGGAAGCTTCGGAATCCATAACTAGTGTCACAGGAATGGTTCAAAACATAGACAGTAAGAAGAGCCAGTCTTCTTGAACTTAAGTCGGCATTGTCCCTTTGGTATTTAATTCCGATGCAATTTCTGTGTTTCGTCGTGAATAAGAAGGTCCAAGGGATACAGTAAACCAGGAGCATCGGAACCTATAATCAGTGTCACAGGAATGGTTCAAAACATAGGCAGTAAGAAGAGTCAGTCTTCTTGTACTTAATTCGGCATTGTACCTTTTGTATTTAATTCCGATGCAATTTCTGTCTTTCGTCGTCAATAAGAAGGTTCAAGGGATTCAGTAAACCTGAAGTGAAGCTTCGGAATCTATAACAAGTGTCTCAGGAATGGTTCAAATCATAGACAGTAAGAAGAGCCAGATTTCTTGTACTTAAGTCGGCATTGTTCCTTTGTATTTAATTCCGATGCAATTTCTGTGTTTCGTCGTCAATAAGAAGGTCCAAGGGATACAGTAAACCAGAAGTGAAGCATCGGAATCTACAACTAGTGTCACAGGAATGGTTCAAAACATAGCCCCTAAGAAGAGCCAGTCTTCTTGTACTTAAGTCCGCATTGTACGTTTTGTATTTAATTCCGATGCAGTTTCTCTGTTTCATCGTCAGTAAGAAGGTCAGAGGGATACAGTAAACCTGAAGTGAGTATCGAAATCTATAACTAGAGTCACAGGAATGGTTTAAAACATAGACAGTATGAAGAGTCAGTCTTCTTGTACTTAAGTCGGCATTGTGGCTTTTTTATTTAATTCCGATGCAATTTCTGTGTTTCGTTGTCAATAAGAATGTTCAAGGGATACAGTAAACCTGAAGTGAAGCATCGGAATTTATATTTAGTGTAGCAGGAATGTATCAAAAGACAGACAGTTAGAAGACCTAGTCTTCTTGTACTTAAGACGGCATTGTGCTTTTTGTATTTAATTCCGATGCAATTTCTGTGTTTCGTTGTCAATAAGAATGTCCAAGGGATACAGTAAACCTGAAGTGAAGCATCGGAATCTATAACTAGTGTGACAGGAATGGTTCAAAAGACAGACAGTTAGAAACCCAGTCTTCTTGTACTTAAGACGGCATTGTGCCATTTGAATTTAATTCCGATGAAATTTCTGTGTTTCGTCGTCAATACGAATGTCCAAGGGATACTGTAAACCTGAAGTGAAGCATCGGAATCTATAACTAGTGTAACAGGAATGGTTCAAAAGACCGACAGTAAGAAGAGTTAGTCTTCTTGTACTTAAGTCGGCATTGTACCTTTTGTATTTAATTCCGATGCAATTTGTTTGTTTCGTCGTCAATAAGAATGTCCAAGGGATACAGTAAACCTGAAGTGAAGCATCGGAATCTATAACTAGTGTCACACGAATGGTTCAAATTATATACAGTAAGAAGAGCCTGTCTTCCTGTACTTAAGTCGGCATTGTGGTTTTGGTATTTAATTCCGATGCAATTTCTGTGTTTCATCGTCAATAAGAAGGTCAGAGGGATTCAGTAAACCTGAAGTGAAGCATCGGAATCTATAACTAGTGTCACAGGAATGGTTCATAACATAGACAGTAAGAAGAGTCAGTCTTCTTGTACTTACGTCGGCATTGTGCCTTTTGTATTTAATTCCGATTCAATTTCTGTGTTTCGTCGTCAATCACAAGGTTCAAGGGATACAGTAAACGTAAAGTGAAGCATCGGAATCCATAAGTAGTGTCACAGGAATGGTTCAAAATATAGACAGTAAGAAGAGCCAGTCTTCTTGTACTTAAGTCGGCATTGTGCCTTTCGTATTTAATTCCGATGCAATTTCTGTGTTTCGTCGCAATACGATGGTCCAAGGGATACAGTAAACCTGAAGTGATGCATCGGAACCTATAACTTGTGTCACAGGAATAGTTCAAAACGTAGACAGTAAGAGGAGCCAGTCGTCTTGTACTTAAGTCGGCATTGTGCCTTTAGTAGTTAATTCCGATGCAATTTCTGGGTTTCGCCGTCAATAACAAGGTCCAAGGGATACAGTAAACCTGACGTGAAGCATCGGAATCTATAACTAGTGTCACAGGAATGGTTCAAATCATAGACAATAAGAAGAGCCAGTCTTCTTGTACTTTAGTCGGCATTGTGCCTTTTGGATTTAATTCCAATGCAATTTCTGTGTTTCGTCGTCAATAAGAAGGTCCAAGGGATACAGTAAACCTGAAGTGAAGCTTCGGAATCCATAACTAGTGTCACAGGAATGGTTCAAAACATAGACAGTAAGAAGAGCCAGTCTTCTTAAACTTAAGTCGGCATTGTGCCTTTGGTATTTAATTCCGATGCAATTTCTGTGTTTCGTCGTGAATAAGAAGGTCCAAGGGATACAGTAAACCAGAAGCATCGGAACCTATAATCAGTGTCACAGGAATGGTTCAAAACATAGGCAGTAAGAAAAGTCAGTCTTCTTATACTTAAGTCGGCATTTTGCCTTTTGTATTTTATTCCGATGCAATTTCTGTGTTTCGTTGTCAATAAGAATGTCCAAGGGATACAGTAAACCTGAAGTGAAGCATCGGAATCTATATTTAGTGAAGCAGGAATGGTTCAAAAGACAGACAGTTAGAAGACCTAGTCTTCTTGTACTTAAGACGGCATTGTGCCATTTGAATTTAATTCCGATGCAATTTCTGTGTTTCGTCGCCAATAAGAATGTCCAAGGGATACAGTAAACCTGAAGTGAAGCATCGGAATCCATAACTAGTGTGACAGGAATGGTTCAAACGACAGACAGTAAGAAGAGTAGTCTTCTTGTACTTAAGTCGGCATTGTACCTTTTGTGTTTAATTCCGATGCAATTTCTTTGTTTCGTCGTCAATAAGAAGGTCCAAGGGATACAGTAAACTTGACGTGAAGCATCGGAATCTATAACTAGTGTCTCAGGAATGGTTCAAAACATAGACAGTAAGAAGAGCCAGTCTTCTTGTACTTAAGTCGGCATTGTCCTTTTGTATTTAATTCCGATGCAATTTCTGTGCTTCGTCGTCAATAGGAATGTCCAAGGGATACAGTAAACCTGAAGTGAAGCATCGGAATCTATAACTAGTGTCACAGGAATGGTTCAAAACATAGACAGTAAGAAGAGCCAGTCTTCTTGAACTTAAGTCGGCATTGTCCCTTTGGTATTTAATTCCGATGCAATTTCTGTGTTTCGTCGTGAATAAGAAGGTCCAAGCGATAAAGTAAACCAGAAGCATTGGAACCTATAATCAGTGTCACAGGAATGGTTCAAAACATAGGCAGTAAGAAGAGTCAGTCTTCTTGTACTTAATTCGGAATTGTAGCTTTTGTATTTAATTCCGATGCAATTTCTGTGTTTCGTCGTCAATACGAAGGTCCAAGGGATACAGTAAACCTGAAGTGAGGCAACGGAATCTATAACTAGTGTCACAGGAATGGTTCAAAACATAGGCAGTAAGAAGAGCCAGTCTTCTTGTACATAAGTCAGCATTGTGCCTTTTGTATTTAATTCCGATGCAATTTCTATTTTTCGTTGTCAATAAGAAGATCCAAGGGATACAGTAAACCTGAAGTGAAGCATCGGAATCTATAACTAGTGTCACAGGAATGGTTCAAAACATAGACAGTAAGAAGAGCCACTCTTCTTGTACTTAAGTCGGCATGGTGCGTTTTGTATTTAATTCCGATGCAATTTCTGTGTTTCGTCGTCAATAAGAAGGTCCAAGGGATACAGTAAACATATAGTGAAGCATCGGAATTTAATACTGGTCTCACAGGAAATGTTCAAATCATAGTCAGTAAGAAGAGTCAGTCTTCTTTTACTTAAGTTGGCATTGTGTTTCGTCGTCAATAAGAAGGTCCATGGTATACAGTAAAGCTGATGTGAAGCATTGGAATCTACGACTAGTGTCAAAGGAATGGTTCAAAACATAGACTTGTACTTAAGACGGCATTGTGCCATTTGAATTTAATTCCGATGCAATTTCTGTGTTTCGTCGCCAATAAGAATGTCCAAGGGATACAGTAAACCTGAAGTGAAGCATCGGAATCCATAACTAGTGTGACAGGAATGGTTCAAACGACAGACAGTAAGAAGAGCCAGTCTTCTTGTACTGAAGTCGCATTGTGCCTTTCGTATTTATTTCCGATGCAATTTCTGTGATTCGTCGTCAATAAGAAGGTCCATGGGATACAGTAAACCTGAAGTAAAGCATCGGAATATATAACTAGTGTCACAGGAATGGTTCAAATCTTAGACAGTAAGAAGAGAGAGTCTTCTTATACTTTAGTCGGCATTGTGCCTTTTGTATTTAATTCCGATTCAATTTCTGTGTTTCGTCGTCAATCACAAGGTCCAAGGGATACAGTAAACTTGAATTGAAGCATCGGAATCTATAACTAATGTCACAGGAATGGTTTTAAACAAAGGCATTAAGAAGAGTCAGTCTTCTTGTACTTAATTCGGCATTGTACCTTTTGTATTTAATTCCGATGCAATTTCTGTGTTTCGTCGTCAATAAGAAGGTTCAAGGGATACAGTAAACCTTAAGTGAAGCTTCGGAATCGATAACTTAGGTCTCAGGAATGGTTCAAATCATAGACAGTAAGAAGAACCAGTTTTCTTGTACTTAAGTCGGCATTGTGCCTTTTGTATTTAATTCCGATGCATTTTCTGTGTTTCGTTGTCAATAAGAAGATCAAAGGGATACAGTAAACCTGAAGTGAAGCATCGGAATCTATAACTAGAGTCACAGGAATGGTTTTAAACTCAGGCAGTAAGAAGAGCCAGTCTTCTTGTACTTCAGTCAGCATTGTCCTTTTGTATTTAATTCCGATGCAATTTCTGTGTTTCGTCGTCAATAAGAATGTCCAAGGGAAACAGCAAACCTGAAGTGAAGCATCGGAATCTATAACTAGTGTCACAGGAATGGTTCAAATATAGGCAGTAAGAAGAGTCAGTCTCCTTGTACTTAATTCGGCGTTGTACCTTTTGTATTTAATTCCGATGCATTTTCTGTTTTTCGTCGTCAATAAGAAGGTCCAAGGGATACAGTAAACCTGAAGTGAAGCATCGGAATCTATAACTAGTGTCACAGGAATGGTTCAAAACATAGACAGTAAGGAGAGCCAGTCTTCTTGTACTTAAGTCGGCACTGTCTTTTTGTATTTAATTCCGATGCAATTTCTGTGTTTCGTCGTCAATAAGAAGGTCCAAGGGATACAGTAAACCTGAAGTGAAGCATCGGAATCTATAACTAGTGTCACAGGAATGGTTCAAATCATAGGCAGTAAGAAGAGTCAGTCTTCTTCTACATAATTCGGCGTTGTACATTTTGTATTTAATTCCGATGCAATTTCTGTGTTTCGTCGTCAATAAGAAGGTCCAAGGATAACAGTAAACCTGAAGTGAGGCATCGGAATCTATAACTAGTGTCACAGGAATGGTTCAAAACATAGGCAGTAAGAAGAGTCAGTCTTCTTGTACTTAATTCGGCGTTGTACGTTTTGTATTTAATTCCAATGCAATTTCTGTGTTTCGTCGTGAATAAGAAGGTCCAAGGGATACAGTAAACCTGAAGTGAAGCATCGAAATCTATAACTAGTGCCATAGGAATGGTTCATAACATAGACAGTAAGAAGAGCCAGTCTTCTTGTACTTAAGTCAGCATTGTGCCTTTTGTATTTAATTATGATGCAATTTCTGTGTTTTGACGTCAATAGGAAGGTCCAAGGGATACAGCAAACCAGAAGTGAAGTATCGGAATCTATAACTAGGGTCACAGGAATGGTTCAAAATATAGACAGTAAGAAGAGCCAGTTTTCTTGTACTTAAGTCAGCATTGTGCTTTTTGTATTTAATTATGATGCAATTTCTGTGTTTTGACGTCAATTCGAAGGTCCAAGGGATACAGTAAACCTGAAGTGAAGCTTCAGAATCTATAACTAGTGTCACAGGAATGGTTCAAAACATAGACAGTAAGAAGAGCCAGTCTACTTGTACTTATGTCGGCATTGTGCCATTTGTATTTAATTCCGATTCAATTTCTGTGCTTCGTCGTCAATCACAAGGTCCAAGGGATACAGTAAACTTGAAGTGAAGCATCGGAATCTATAACTAGTGTCACAGGAATGGTTCAAAATATAGACAGTAATTAGAGCCAGTCTTCTTGAACTTAAGTCGGCATTGTGCCTTTGGTATTTAATTCCGATGCAATTTCTGTGTTTCGTCGTCAATAAGAAGGTCCAAGGGATACAGTAAACCTGAAGTGAAGCATCGGAACCTATAATCAGTGTCACAGGAATGGTTCAAAACAAAGTCATTAAGAAGAGTCAGTCTTCTTGTACTTAATTCGGCATTGTACCTTTTGTATTTAATTCCGATGCAATTTCTGTGTTTCGTCGTCAATAAGAAGGTTCAAGGGATACAGTAAACCTTAAGTGAAGCTTCGGAATCGATAACTTAGGTCTCAGGAATGGTTCAAATCATAGACAGTGAGAAGAACCTGTTTTCTTTTACTTCAGTCAGCATTGTCCTTTTGTATTTAATTCCGATGCAATTTCTGTGTTTCGTCGTCAATAAGAATGTCCAAGGGAAACAGCAAACCTGAAGTGAAGCATCGGAATCTATAACTAGTGTCGCAGGAATGGTTCAAACATAGGCAGTAAGAAGAGTCAGTCTCCTTGTACTTAATTCGGCGTTGTACCTTTTGTATTTAATTCCGCTGCATTTTCTGTTTTTCGTCGTCAATAAGAAGGTCCAAGGGATACAGTAAACCCGAAGTGAAGCATCGGAATCTATAACTAGTGTCACAGGAATGGTTCAAAACATAGACAGTAAGGAGAGCCAGTCTTCTTGTACTTAAGTCGGCATTGTCTTTTTGTATTTAATTCCGATGCAATTTCTGTCTTTCGTCGTCAATAAGAAGGTCCAAGGGATACAGTAAACCTGAAGTGAAGCATCGGAATCTATAACTAGTGTCACAGGAATGGTTCAAATCATAGGCAGTAAGAAGAGTCAGTCTTCTTCTACATAATTCGGCGTTGTACCTTTTGTATTTAATTCCGATGCAATTTCTGTGTTTCGTCGGCAATAAGAAGGTCCAAGGATAACAGTAAACCTGAAGTGAGGCATCGGAATCTATAACTAGTGTCACAGGAATCGTTCAAAACATAGGCAGTAAGAAGAGTCAGTCTTCTTGTACTTAATTCGGCGTTGTACGTTTTGTATTTAATTCCAATGCAATTTCTGTGTTTCGTCGTCAATAAGAAGGTCCAAGGGATACAGCAAACCTGAAGTGAAGCTTCAGAATCTATAACTAGTGTCACAGGAATGGTTCAAAACATAGACAGTAAGAAGAGCCAGTCTTCTTGTACTTATGTCGGCATTGTGCCATTTGTATTTAATTCCGATGCAATTTCTGTGTTTCGTCGTCAATAAGAAGGTCCAAGGAACACAGTAAACCTGATGTGAAGCATCGGAATCTATAACTAGTGTCAATGGAATGGTTCAAAACATAGACAGTAAGAAGAGCCAGTCTTCTTGTACTGAAGTCGCATTGTGCCTTTTGTATTTATTTCCGATGCAATTTCTGTGTTTCGTCGTCAATAAGAAGGACCAAGGGATACAGTAAACATATAGTGAAGCATCCGAATTTAATACTGGTCTCACAGGAAATGTTCAAATCATAGTCAGTAAGAAGAGTCAGTCTTCTTGTACTTAAGTTGGCATTGTGCCTTTTGGATTAAATTCCGATTCAATTTCTGTGTTTCGTCGACAATAAGAAGGTCCAAGGGATACAGTAAACCTGATATGAAGCATCGGAATCTACAACTAGTGTCAAAGGAATGGTTCAAAACATAGACAGTAAGAAGAGCCAGTCTTCTTGTACTGAAGTCGCATTGTGCCTTTTGTATTTATTTCCGATGCAATTTCTGTGATTCGTCGTCAATAAGAAGGTCCAAGGGATACAGTAAACCTGAAGTGATGCATCGGAACCTATAACTAGTGTCACAGGAATGGTTCAAATCATAGACAGTTAGAAGAGCCAGTCTTCTTGTACATAAGTCGGCATTGTGCCTTTTGGATTTAATTCCAACGCAATTTCTGTGTTTCGTCGTCAATAAGAAGGTCCAAAAGATACAGTAAACCTGAAGTGAAGCCTCGGAATCTATAACTAGTGTCACAGGAATGGTTCAAGACATAGACAGTAAGAAGAGCCAGTCTTCTTGTACTTAAGTCGGCATTGTGCTTTTGGTATTTAATTCCGATGCAATTTCTGTGTTTCGTCGTCAATAAGAAGGTCCAAGGGATACAGTAAACCTGAAGTGAAGCATCGGAACCTATAATCAGTGTCACAGGAATGGTTCAAAACAAAGGCATTAAGAAGAGTCAGTCTTCTTGTACTTAATTCGGCATTGTACCTTTTGTATTTAATTCCGATGCAATTTCTGTGTTTCGTCGTCAATAAGAAGGTTCAAGGGATACAGTAAACCTTAAGTGAAGCTTCGGAATCGATAACTAAGGTCTCAGGAATGGTTCAAATAATAGACAGTAAGAAGAGCCAGTTTTCTTGTACTTAAGTCGGCATTGTGCCTTTTGTATTTAATTCCGATGCAATTTCTGTGTTTCGTTGTCAATAAGAAGATCCAAGGGATACAGTAAACCTGAAGTGAAGCATCGGAATCTATAACTAGTGTCACAGGAATGGTTCTAAACATAGACAGTAAGAAGAGCCAGTCTTCTTGTACTTAAGTCGGCATTGTGCCTTTTGTATTTAATACCGATTCAATTTCTGTGTTTAGACGTCAATAAGAGGGTCCAAGGGATACTGTAAACCTGAAGTGAACCATCGGAATCTATAACTAGTGTGACAGGAATGGTTCAAAAGAAAGACAGTAAGAAGAGTTAGTCTTCTTGGACTTAAGTCGGCATTGTACCTTTTGTATTTAATTCCGATGCAATTTCTTTGTTTCGTCGTCAATAAGAAGGTCTAAGGGATAGAGTAAACCTGAAGTGAAACATCGGAATCTATAACTAGTGTCTCAGGAATGGTTCCAAACATAGACATAAGAAGAACCAGTCTTCTTGAACTTAAGTCAGCATTGTCCTTTTGTATTTAATTCCGATGCAATTTCTGTGTTTCGTCGTCAATAAGAATGTCCAAGGGAAACAGCAAACCTGAAGTGAAGCATCGGAATCTATAACTAGTGTCACAGGAATGGTTCAAACATAGGCAGTAAGACGAGTCAGTCTCCTTGTACTTAATTCGGCGTTGTACGTTTTGTATTTAATTCCGATGCATTTTCTGTGTTTCGTCGTCAATAAGAAGGTCCAAGGGATACAGTAAACCTGAAGTGAAGCATCGGAATCTATAACTAGTGTCACAGGAATGGTTCAAAACATAGACAGTAAGAAGAGCCAGTCTTCTAGTACTTAAGTCGGCATTGTCTTTTTGTATTTAATTCCGATGCAATTCCTGTGTTTCTTCGTCAATAAGAAGGTCCAAGGGATACAGTAAACCTGAAGTGAAGCATCGGAATCTATAACTAGTGTCACAGGAATGGTTCAAAACATAGGCAATAAGAAGAGTCAGTCTTCTTGTACTTAATTCGGCGTTGTACGTTTTGTATTTAATTCCGATGCAATTTCTGTGTTTCGTCGTGAATAAGAAGGTCCAAGGGATACGGTAAACCTGAAGTGAAGCATCGAAATCTATAACTAGTTCCATAGGAATGGTTCATAACATAGACAGTAGGAAGAGCTAGTCTTCTTGTACTTAAGTCAGCATTGTGCCTTTTGTATTTATTTATGATGCAATTTCTGTGTTTTGACGTCAATAGGAAGGTCCAAGGGATACAGTAAACCTGAAGTGAAGCATCGGAATCTATAACTAGTGTCACAGGAATGGTTCAAAATATAGACAGTAAGAAGAGCCAGTCTTCTTGTACTTAAGTCAGCATTGTGCCTTTTGTATTTAATTATGATGCAATTTCTGTGTTTTGACGTCAATTCGAAGGTCCAAGGGATACAGTAAACCTGAAGTCAAGCATTGAAATCTATAACTAGTGTCAGAGGAAGGGTTCAAAATATAGACAGTAAGAAGAGCCACTCTTCTTGTACTTAAGTCGGCATTGTCTTTTTAAATTTAATTCCGATGCAATTTCTGTGTTTCTTCGTCAATAAGAAGGTCCAAGGGATACAGTAAACCTGAAGTGAAGCATCGGAATCTATAACTAGTGTCACAGGAATGGTTCAAAACATAGGCAGTAAGAACAGTCAGTCTTCTTGTACATAATTCGGCGTTGTACCTTTTGTATTTAATTCCGATGCAATTTCTGTGTTTCGTCGTCAATAAGAAGGTCCAAGGGATACAGTAAACCTGAAGTGATGCATCGGAATCTATAACTAGTGTCACAGGAATGGTTCAAAACATAGACAGTAAGAAGAGCCACTCTTCTTGTACTTAAGTCGGCATGGTGCGTTTTGTATTTAATTCCGATGCAATTTCTGTGTTTCGTCGTCAATAAAAAGGTCCAAGGGATACGGTAAACATATAGTGAAGCATCGGAATTTAATACTGGTCTCACAGGAAATGTTCAAATCATAGTCAGTAAGAGGAGTCAATCTTCTTGTACTTAAGTTGGCATTGTGCCTTTTGGACTAAATTCCGATGCAATTTCTGTATTTCGTCGTCAATAGGAAGGTACAAGGGATACAGTAAACCTGAAGTGAAGCATCGGAACCTATATCTAGTGTGACAGGAATGGTTCAAAACATAGGCAGTAAGAAGAGTGAGTCCTCTTGTACTTAAGTCGGCATTGTACCTTTTGGTTTTAATTCCGATGCAATTTCTGTGTTTCGTCGTCAATAAGAAGGTCCAAGGGATACAGCAAACCTGAAGTGAAGCTTCAGAATCTATAACTAGTGTCACAGGAATGGATCAAATCATAGACAGTAAGAAGAGCCAGTCTTCTTGTACTTATGTTGGCATTGTGCCTTTTGTATTTAATTCCGATGCAATTTCTGTGTTTCGTCGTCAATAAGAAGGTCCAAGGGATACAGTAAACCTGATGTGAAGCATCGGAATCTATAACTAGTGTCAAGGGAATGGTTCAAAACATAGACAGTAAGAAGAGCCGGTCTTCTTGTACTGAAGTCGCATTGTGCCTTTTGTATTTATTTCCGATGCAATTTCTGTGATTCGTCGTCAATAAGAAGGTCCAAGCGATACAGTAAAACTGAAGTAAAGCATCGGAATATATAACTAGTGTCACAGGAATGGTTCAAATCATAGACAGTAAGAAGAGCCAGCCTTCTTGTACTTAAGTCGGCATTGTGGTTTTGGTATTTAATTCCGATGCAATTTCTGTGTTTCATCGTCAATAAGAAGGTCAGAGAGATTCAGTAAACCTGAGGTAAGGCATCGGAATGTATAACTAGTGTCACAGGAATGGTTCAAAATATAGACAGTAAGAAGAGTCAGTCTTCTTGTACTTACGTCGGCATTGTGCATTTTGTATTTAATTCCGATTCAATTTCTGTGTTTCGTCGTCAATCACAAGGTCCAAGGGATACAGTAAACTTGAAGTGAAGCATCGGAATCTATAACTAGTGTCACAGGAATGGTTCAAAATATAGACAGCAAGAAGAGCTAGTCTTCTTGTACTTCAGTCGGCATTGTGCCTTTTGTATTTAATTCCGATGCAATTTCTGTGTCTCGTCGCAAACGAAAGTCCAACGGATACAGTAAACCTGAAGTGATGCATCGGAACCTGTAACTAGTGACACAGACCTGGTTCAAATCATAGACAGTAAGAAGAGCCAGTCTTCTTGTACATAGGTCGGCATTGTGCCTTTTGGATTTAATTCCAATGCAATTTCTGTGTTTCGTCGTCAATAAGAAGGTCCAAGGGATACAGTAAACCTGAAGTGAAGCTTCGGAATCTATAACTAGTGTCACAGGAATAGTTCAAGACATAGACAGTAAGAAGAGCCAGTCTTCTTGTACTTAAGTCGGCATTGTGCCTTTGGTATTTAATTACGATGCAATTTCTGTGTTTCGTCGTCAATGAGAAGGTCCAAGGGATACAGTAAACCTGAAGTGAAGCATCGGAACCTATAATCAGTGTCACAGGAATGGTTCAAAACATAGGCATTAAGAAGAGTCAGTCTTCTTGTACTTAATTCGGCATTGTACCTTTTGTATTTAATTCCGATGCAATTTCTGAGTTTCGTCGTTAATAAGAAGGTTCAAGGGATACAGTAAACCTTAAGTGAAGCTTCGGAATCGATAACTAAGGTCTCAGGAATGGTTCAAATCATAGACAGTAAGAAGAGCCCGTTTTCTTGTACTTAAGTCGGCATTGTGCCTTTTGTATTTAATTCCGATGCAATTTCTGTGTTTCGTTGTCAATAAGAAGATCCAAGGGATACAGTAAACCTGAAGTGAAGCATCGGAATCTATAACTAGTGTCACAGGAATGGTTCTAAACATAGACAGTAAGAAGAGCCAGTCTTCTTGTACTTAAGTCGGCATTGTGCCTTTTGTATTTAATTTCGATTCATATTCTGTGTTTACACGTCAATAAGAAGGTCCAAGGGATACAGTAAACCTGAAGTGAACCATCGGAATCTATAACTAGTGTGACAGGAATGGTTCAAAAGAAAGACAGTAAGAAGAGTTAGTCTTCTTGTACTTAAGTCGGCATTGTACCTTTTGTATTTAATTCCGATGCAATTCCTTTGTTTCGTCGTCAATAAGAAGGTCCAAGGGATACAGTAAACCTGAAGTGAAACATCGGAATCTATAACTAGTGTCTCAGGAATGGTTCCAAACATAGACATAAGAAGAACCAGTCTTCTTGTACTTAAGTCGGCATTGTCCTTTTGTATTTAATTCCGATGCATTTTCTGTGTTTCGTCGTCAATAAGAAGGTCCAAGGGATACAGTAAACCTGAAGTGAAGCATCGGAATCTATAACTAGTGTCACAGGAATGGTTCAAAACATAGACAGTAAGAAGAGCCAGTCTTCTTGTACTTAAGTCGGCATTGTCTTTCTGTATTTAATTCCGATGCAATTTCTGTGTTTCGTCGTCAATAAGAAGGTCCAAGGGATACAGTAAACCTGAAGTGAAGCATCGGAATCTATAACTAGTGTCACAGGAATGGTTAAAATCATAGGCAGTAAGAAGAGTGAGTCTTCTTCTACATAATTCGGCGTTGTACCTTTTGTATTTATTTCCGATGCAATTTCTGTGTTTCGTCGTCAATAAGAAGGTCCAAGGATAACAGTAAACCTGAAGTGAGGCACGGAATCTATAACTAATGTCACAGGAATGGTTCAAAACATAGGCAGTAAGAAGAGTCAGTCTTCTTGTACATAATTCGGCGTTGTACCTTTTGTATTTAATTCCGATGCAATTTCTGTGTTTCGTCATCATTAAGAAGGTCCAAGGGATACGGTAAACTTATAGTGAAGCATCGGAATTTAATACTGGTCTCACAGGAAATGTTCAAATCATAGTCAGTAAGAATAGTCAATCTTCTTGTACTTAAGTTGGCATTGTGCCTTTTGGATTAAATTCCGATGCAATTTCTGTATTTCGTCGTCAATAGGAAGGTACAAGGGATACAGTAAACCTGTAGTGAAGCATCGGAACCTATATCTAGTGTGACAGGAATGGTTCAAAGCACAGGCAGTAAGAAGAGTGAGTCCTCTTGTACTTAAGTCGGCATTGTACCTTTTGTATTTAATTCCGATGCAATTTCTGTGTTTCGTCGTCAATAAGAAGGTCCAAGGGATACAGCAAACCTGAAGTGAAGCTTCAGAATCTATAACTAGTGTGACAGGAATGGTTCAAAACATAGACAGTAAGAAGAGCCAGTCTTCTTGTACTTATGTCGGTATTGTGCCTTTTGTATTTAATTCCGATGCAATTTCTGTGTTTCGTCGTCAATAAGAAGGTCCAAGGGATACAGTAAACCTGAAGAGAAGCATCGGAATCTATAACTAGTGTCACAGGAATGGTTCAAAATATAGACAGTTAGAAGAGCCAGTCTTCTTGTACTTAAGTCAGCATTGTGCCTTTTGTATTTAATTATGATGCAATTTCTGTGTCTTGACGTCAATTCGAAGGTCCAGGGGATACAGTGAACCTGAAGTCAAGCATTGAAATCTATAACTAGTGTCAGAGGAAGGGTTCAAAACATAGACAGTAAGAAGAGCCACTCTTCTTGTACTTAAGTCGGCATTGTCTTTTTGTATTTAATTCCGATGCAATTTCTGTGTTTCGTCGTCAATAAGAAGGTCCAAGGGATACAGTAAACCTGAAGTGAAGCATCGGAATCTATAACTAGTGTCACAGGAATGGTTCAAAACATAGGCAGTAAGAAGAGTCAGTCTTCTTGTACATAATTCGGCGTTGTACCTTTTGTATTTAATTCCGATGCAATTTCTGTGTTTCGTCATCAATAAGAAGGTCCAAGGGATACGGTAAACATATAGTGAAGCATCGGAATTTAATACTGGTCTCACAGGAAATGTTCAAATCATAGTCAGTAAGAATAGTCAATCTTCTTGTACTTAAGTTGGCATTGTGCCTTTTGGATTAAATTCCGATGCAATTTCTGTATTTCGTCGTCAATAGGAAGGTACAAGGGATACAGTAAACCTGAAGTGAAGCATCGGAACCTATATCTAGTGTGACAGGAATGGTTCAAAACACAGGCAGTAAGAAGAGTGAGTCCTCTTGTACTTAAGTCGGCATTGTACCTTTTGTATTTAATTCCGATGCAATTTCTGTGTTTCGTCGTCAATAAGAAGGTCCAAGGGATACAGCAAACCTGAAGTGAAGCTTCAGAATCTATAACTAGTATCACAGGAATGGTTCAAATCATAGACAGTAAGAAGAGCCAGTCTTCTTGTACTTAAGTCGGCATTGTGGTTTTGGTATTTAATTCCGATGCAATTTCTGTGTTTCATCGTCAATAAGAAGGTCAGAGGGATTCAGTAAACCTGAGGTGAAGCATCGGAATCTATAACTAGTGTCACAGGAATGGTTCAAAAAATAGACAGTTAGAAGAGTCAGTCTTCTTGTACTTACGTCGGCATTGTGCCTTTTGTATTTAATTCCGATTCAATTACTGTGTTTCGTCGTCAATCTCAAGGTCCAAAGGATACAGTAAACTTGAAGTGAAGCATCGGAATCTATAACTAGTGTCACAGGAATGGTTCAAAATATAGACAGTAAGAAGAGTGAGTCTTCTTGTACTTCAGTCGGCATTGTGCATTTTGTATTTAATATCGATGCAATTTCTGTGTTTCGTCGCAAAACGAAGGTCCAACGGATACAGTAAACCTGAAGTGATGCATCGGAACCTATAACTAGTGTCACAGGAATAGTTCAAAACATTGACAGTAAGAAGAGCCAGTGGTCTTGTACTTAAGTCGGCATTGTGCCTTTAGTAGTTAATTCCGATGCAATTTCTGTGTTTCAGCGTCAATAACAAGGTCCAAGGGATACAGTAAACCTGACGTGAAGCATCGGAATCTATAACTAGTATCACAGGAATGGTTCAAATCATAGACAGTTAGAAGAGCCAGTCTTCTTGTACTTAAGTCGGCATTGTGCCTTTTGGAATTAATTCCAATGCAATTTCTGTGTCTCGTCGTCAATAAGAAGTTCCAAGGGATACAGTAAACCTGAAGGGAAGCTTCGGAATCTATAACTAGTATCACAGGAATGGTTCAAGACATAGACAGTAAGAAGAGCCAGTGTTCTTGTACTTAAGTCGGCATTGTGCCTTTGGTATTTAATTCCGATGCAAATTCTGTGTTTCGTCGTCATTAAGAAGGTCCAAGGGATACAGTAAACCTTAAGTAAAACATCGGAACGTATAATCAGTGTCACAGGAATGGTTCAAAACATAGGCATTAAGATGAGTCTGTCTTCTTGTACTAAATTCGGCATTGTACCTTTTGTATTTAATCCCGATGCATTTTCTGTGTTTCCTCGTCATCAAGAAGGTCCAAGGGATACAGTAAACCTGAAGTGAAGCATCGGAATCTATAACTAGTGTCACAGGAATGGTTCAAAACATAGACAGTAAGAAGAGCCAGTCATCTTGTACTTAAGTCAGCATTGTCTTTTTGTATTTAATTCCGATGCAATTTCTGTGTTTCGTCGTCAATAAGAAGGTCCAAGGGATCAGTAAACCTGAAGTGAAGCATCGGAATCTATATCTAGTGTCACAGGAATGGTTCAAATCATAGGCAGTAAGAAGAGTCAGTCTTCTTGTACTTAATTCGGCGTTGTACCTTTTGTATTTAATCCCGATGCATTTTCTGTGTTTCCTCGTCATCAAGAAGGTCCAAGGGATACAGTAAACCTGAAGTGAAGCATCGGAATCTATATCTAGTGTCACAGGAATGGTTCAAATCATAGGCAGTAAGAAGAGTCAGTCTTCTTGTACATAATTCGGCGTTGTACCTTTTGTATTTAATTCCGATGCAATTTCTGTGTTTCGTCGACAATAAGAAGGTCCAAAGATAACAGTAAACCTGCATGGAGGCATCGAAATCTATAACTAGTGTCACAGGAATGGTTCAAAACATAGGCAGTAAGAAGAGTCAGTCTTCTTGTACTTAATTCGGCGTTGTACCTTTTGTATTTAATTCCGATGCAATTTCTGTGTTTCGTCGTGAATAAGAAGGTCCAAGGGATACAGTAAACCTGAAGTGAGGCATCGGAATCTATAACTAGTGCCTTAGGTATGGTTCATAACATAGACAGTAAGAAGAGCCCGTCTTCTTGTACTTAAGTCAGCATAGTGCCTTTTGTATTTAATTATGATGCAATTTCTGTGTTTTGACGTCAATAAGAAGGTCCAAGGGATACAGTAAACCTGAAGTGAAGCATCGGAATCTATAACTAGTGTCACAGGAGTGGTTCAAAATATAGACAGTAAGAAGAGCCAGTCTTCTTGTACTTAAGTCAGCATTGTGCCTTTTGTATTTAATTATGATGCAATTTCTGTGTTTTGACGTCAATTCAAAGGTCCAAGGGATACAGTAAACCTGAAGTCAGCATTGAAATCTATAACTAGTGTCAGAGGAATGGTTCAAAACATAGACAGTAAGAAGAGCCAATTTTCTTGTACTTAAGTCGGCATTGTGCCTCTTGTATTTAGTTCCGATGCAATTTCTGTGTTTCGTCGTCAATAAGAAGGTCCAAGGGATACAGTAAACATATAGTGAAGCATCGGAATTTAATACTGGTCTCACAGGAAATGTTCAAATCATAGTCAGTAAGAAGACTCAGTCTTCTTGTACTTAAGTCGGCGTTGTGCCTTTTGTATTTAATTTCGATGCAATTTCTGTATTTCATCGTCAATAAGGAGGTCCAAGGGATACAGTAAACCTGAAGTGAAGCATCGGAATGTATAACTAGTGTCACCGGAATGGTTCAAAACACAGACAGTTAGAAGACCCAGTCTTCTTGTACTTACGTCGGCATTGTCCAATTTGTATTTAATTGCGATGTAATTACTGTGATTCGTCGTCAATAAGAAGGATGAAGGGATGCAGTAAACCTGAAGTGAAGCATCGGAATCTATAAATAGTGTGACAGGACTAGTTCAAAACACAGACAGTAAGAAGAGTTAGTCTTCTTGTACTTAAGTCGGCATTGTACCTTTTGTATTTAATTCCGATGCAATTTCTTTGTTCCGTCGTCAATAAGAATGTCCAAGGAATACAGTAAACCCGAAGTGAAGCATCGGAATCTATAACCAGTGTCTCAGGAATGGTCAAAACATAGACAGAAAGAAGAGCCAGTCTTCTTGTACTTAAGTCGGCATTGTCCTTTTGTATTTAATTCCGATGCAATTTCTGTGTTTCGTCGTCAATAAGAAGGTCCAAGGGTAACAGTAAACCTGCAGCGAAGCATGGGATCCTATAACTAGTGTCACAGGAATGGTTCAAAGTATAGACAGTAAGAAGAGCCAGTCTTCTTGTACTTAGGTCGGCATTGTTTCTTTTGTATTTAATTCCGATGCAATTTCTGTGTTTCGTCGCAATAAGAAGGTCCAAGGGATAAAGTAAACCTGAAGTGATGCATCGGAACCTATATTTAGTGTCACAGGAATGGTTCAAATCATATACAGTAAGAAGAGCCAGTCTTCTTGTACTTAAGTCGGCATTGGGCCTTTTGGATTTAATTCCGATGCAATTTCTGTGATTCGTCGTCAATAAGAAGGTACAAGGGATACAGTAAACCTGAAGTGAAGCATCGGAATCTATAACTAGTGTGACAGGAATGGTTCAAAATATAGACAGCAAGAAGAGACAGTCTTCTTGTACTTAAGTCGGCATTGTGCGTTTTGTATTTAATTCCGATGAAATTTCTGTGTTTCGTCGCAATAAGAAGGTCCAAGGGATACAGTAAACCAGAAGTGATGCAACGGAACGTATACCTAGTGTCACAGGAATAGTTCAAAACATAGACAGTAAGAAGAGCCGGTCGTCTTGTACTAATGTCGGCATTGTGCCTTTAGTAGTTAATTCCGATGCAATTTCTGTGTTTCGTCGTCAATAACAAGGTCCAAGGGATACAGTAAACCTGACGTGAAGCATCGGAATCTATAACTAGTGTCACAGGAATGGTTCAAATCATAGACAGTAAGTAGAGCCAGTCTTCTTGTACTTAAGTCGGCATTGTGCCTTTTGGATTTAATTCCATTGCAATTTCTGTGTTTCGTCGTCAATAAGAAGGTCCAAGGGATACAGTAAACCTGAAGTGAAGCTTCGGAATCTATAACTAGTGTCACAGGAATATTTCAAAACATAGACAGTAAGAAGAGTCAGTGTTCTTGTACTTAAGGCTCCATTGTGCCTTTGGTATTTAATTCCGATGCAAATTCTGTGTTTCGTCGTCAATAAGAAGGTCCAAGGGATACAGTAAACCTGAAGTAAAGCATCGGAATCTATAATCACTGTCACAGGAATGGTTCAAAACATAGGCAGTAAGAAGAGTCAGTCTTCTTGTACTTAATTCGGCATTGTACCTTTTGTATTTAATTCCGATGCAATTTCTGTGTTTCGTCGTCAACAAGAAGGTTCAAGGGATACAGTAAACCTGAAGTGAAGCTTCGGAATCTATAACTAG
This sequence comes from Schistocerca serialis cubense, assembly GCF_023864345.2. Classification (NCBI taxonomy): domain Eukaryota; kingdom Metazoa; phylum Arthropoda; class Insecta; order Orthoptera; family Acrididae; genus Schistocerca; species Schistocerca serialis. The sequence goes on along the minus strand of NC_064640.1, from coordinate 1,090,485,062 downwards.
TGTCTCAGGAATGGTTCAAATCATAGACAGTAAGAAGAGCCAGTTTTCTTGTACTTAAGTGGGCATTGTGCCTTTTGTATTTAATTCCGATGAAATTACGGTGTTTCGTCGTCAATTAGAAGGTCCAAGGGACACAGTAAACCAGAAGTGAAGCATCGGAATCTATAACTAGTGTCACAGGATTGGTTCAAAATATAGACAGTGAGAAGTGCCAGTCTTCATGTACTTAAGGCGGCATTGTGCATTTTGTATTTAATTCCGATGCAGTTTCTGTGTTTCGTCGTCAATAACCAGGGTGAAGGGATACAGTAAACCTGTAGGTAAGAATCGGAATCTATAACTAGTGTCACAGGAATGGTACAAAACATAGGCAGTAAGAAGAGTCAGTCTTCTTGTACTTAATTCGGCGTCGTACCTTTTGTATTTAATTCCGATGCAATTTCTGTGTTTCGTCGTCATTAAGAATGTCCAAGGGATACAGTAAATGTGAAGTGATGCTTCGGTTTCTATAACTAGTGTCTCAGGAATGGTTCAAATCTTAGATAGTAAGAAGAGCCAGTCATCTTGTACTTAAGTCGGAATTGTGGCTTTTCTATTTAATTCCGTTGAAGTTTCTGTGTTTCATCGTCTATAAGAAGATCAGAGGGATACAGTAAACCTGAAGTGAAGCATCGGAATCTATAACTAGTGTCTCAGGTATGGTTCAAATCATAGACCGTAAGAAGAGCCAGTATTCTTGTACTTAAGTCGGCAATGTGCCTTTTGTATTTACTTCCGATGAAATTTCTGTGTTTCGTCGTCAATAAGAAGGTCAGAGGGATATAGTAAACCTGAAGTGAACCATCGGAATCTATAACTAGTGTCACAGGAATGGATCAAAACATAGACAGTAAGAAGAGCCGGTCTTCTTGTACTTAAGTCGGCATTGTGGTTTTGGTATTTAATTCCGATGCAATTTCTGTGTTTCATCGTCAATAAGAAGGTCAGAGGGACTCAGTAAACCTGAAGTGAAGCATCAGAATCTATAACTAGTGTCACAGGAATGGTTCAAAACATAGACAGTAAGAAGAGTCAGTCTTCTTGTACTTACGTCGGCATTGTGCCTTTTGAATTTAATTCCGATTCAATTTCTGTGTTTCGTCGCAATCACATGGTCCAAGGGATACAGTAAATTTGAAGTGATGCATCGGAATCTATAACTAGTGTCACAGTAATGGTTCAAAATTAGACAGTAAGAAGAGCCAGTCTTCTTGTACTTAAGTCGGCATTGTGCCTTTTGTATTTAATTCCGATGCATTTTCTGAGATTTGTCGTCAATAAGAAGGTCCAAGGGATGCAAGGGATGCATTGCAAGGGATGCAATTTCTGTGTTTCGTCGCAATACGAAAGTCCAAGGGATACAGTAAACCTGAAGTGATGCATCGGAACCTATAACTAGTGTCACAGGAATAGTTCAAAACATAGACAGTAAGAACAGCCAGTCGTCTTGTACTTAAGTCGGCATTGTGCCATTAGTAGTTGATTCCGATGCAATTTCTATGTTTCGTCGTCGATAACAAGGTCCACGGGATACAGTAAACCTGACGTGAAGCATCGGAATCTATAACTAGTGTCACAGGAATGGTTCAAATCATAGACAGTAAGAAGAGCCAGTCTTCTTGTACTTAAGTCGGCATTGTGCCTTTTGGATTTAATTCAAATGCAATTTCGGTGTTTCGTCGTCAATAAGAAGATCCAGGGGATACAGTAAACCTGAATTGAAGCTTCGGAATCTATAACTAGTGACACAGGAAAGGTTCAAAACATAGACAGTAAGAAGAGCCAGTCTTCTTGTACTTAAGTCGGCATTGTGCATTTGGTATTTAATTCCGATGCAATTTCTGTGTATCGTCGTCAATAAGAAGGTCCAAGGGATACAGTAAAGCTGAAGTGAAGTATCGGAATCTATAACCAGTGACACAGGAATGGTTCAAAGCATAGGCAGTAAGAAGAGTCAGTCGTCTTGTACTTAATTCGGCATTGTACCTTTTGTATTTAATTCCGATGCAATTTCTGTGTTTTGTCGTCAATAAGAAGGATCAAGGGATACAGTAAACCTGAAGTGAAGCTTCCGAATCTATAACTAGTGTCTCAGGAAGGGTTCAAATCATAGACAGTAAGAAGAGCCAGTTTTCTTGTACTTGAGTCGGCATTGTGCCTTTTGTATTTGATTCCGATGCAATTTCTGTGTTTCATCGTCAATAAGAAGGTCAGAGGGATACAGTAAACCGGAAGTGAAGCATCGGAATCTATAACTAGTGTCACAGGAATGGTTCAAAACATAGACAGTCAGAAGAGCCAGTCTTCTTGTACTTATGTCGGCATTGTGCCTTTTGTATTTAATTCCGATGCAATTTCTGTGTTTCGTCGTCAATAAGAAGGTCCAACGGATACAGTAAACCTGATGTGAAGCATCGGAATCTATAACTAGTGTCAAAGGAATGGTTCAAAACATAGACAGTAAGAAGAGCCAGTCTTCTTGTACTTAAGTCGGAATTGTGCCTTTTGTATTTAATTCCGATGCAATTTCTGTGATTCGTCGTCAATAAGAAGGTCCAAGGGATACAGTAAACCTGAAGTAAAGCTTCGGAATCTATAACTAGTGTCAGAGGAATGGTTCAAATCATAGACAGTGAGAAGAGCCAGTCTTCTTGTACTTAAGTCGGCATTTAGGTTTTGGTATTTAATTCCGATGCAATTTCTGTGTTTCATCGTCAATAAGAAGGTCACAGGGATTCAGTAAACCTGAAGTCAAGCATCGGAATCTATAACTAGTGCCACCGGAATGGTTCAAAAAATAGACAGTAAGAAGAGTCGGTCTTCTTGTACTTACGTCGGCATTGTGCCTTTTATATTTAATTCCGATTCAATTTCTGTGTTTTGTCGTCAATCACAAGGTCCAAGGGATACAGTAAACATGAAGTGAAGCATCGGAATCTGTAACTAGTGTCACAGGAATGATTCAAAATATAGACAGTAAGAAGAGCCAGTGTTCTTGTACTTAAGTCGGCATTGTGCCTTTCGTATTTAATTCCGATGCAATTTCTGTGTTTCGTCGGAATACGAAGGTCCGAGGGATACAGTAAACCTGAAGTGATGCATCGGAACCTATAACTACTGTCACAGGAATAGTTCAAAACATAGACAGTAAGAAGAGCCAGTCGTCTTGTACTTAAGTCGGCATTGTGCCTTTAGTAGTTAATTCCGATGCAATTTCTGTGATTCGTCGTCAATAACAAGGTCCAAGGGATACAGTAAACCTGACGTGAAGCATCGGAATCTATAACTAGTGTCACAGGAAAGGTTCAAATCATAGACAGTAAGAAGAGCCAGTCTTCTTGTACTTAAGTCGGCATTGTCCCTTTTGGATTTAATTCCAATGCAATTTCGGTTTTTCGTCGTCAATAAGAAAATCCAAGGGATACAGTAAACCTAAAGTGTGGCTTCGGAATCTATAACTAGAGTCACAGGAAAGGTTCAAAACATAGACAGTAAGAAGAGCCAGTCTTCTTGTACTTAAGTCGGCATTGTGCCTTTGGTATTTAATTCCGATGCAATTTCTGTGTTTCGTCGTCAATAACAAGGTCCAAGGCATACAGTAAAGCTGAAGCGAAGCATCGGAATCTATATCCAGTGACACAGGAATGGTTCAAAGCATAGGCAGTAAGAAGAGTCAGTCTTCTTGTACTTAATTCGGCATTGTACCTTTTGTATTTAATTCCGATGCAATTTCTTTGTTTCATCGTCAATAAGAAGGTCAGAGGGATACAGTAAACCGGAAGTGAAGCATCGGAATCTATAACTAGTGTCACAGGAATGGTTCAAATCATAGACAGTAAGAAGAGTCAGTCTCCTTGTACTTAAGTCGGCATTGTGACTTTTGTATTTAATTCCGATGCAATTTCTGTGTTTCGTCGTCAATAAGAAGGTCCAAGGGATACAGTAAACCAGAACTAAAGCATCGGAATCTATAACTAGTGTCACAGGAATGGTTCAAAATATTGACAGTAAGAAGAGCCAGTCTTCTTGTACTTAAGTCGGCATTGTGCCTTATGAATTTCATTCCGATGCAATTTCTGTGTTTCGTCGTCAATAAGAAGGATGAAGGGATACAGTAAACCGGAAGTGAAGCATCGGAATCATTAACTAGTGTGACAGGAATGGTTCAAAACACAGACAGTAGGAAGAGTTAGTCTTCTTGCACTTAAGTCGGCATTGTACCTTTTGTATTTAATTCCGATGCATTTTCTTTATTTGGTCGTAAATAAGAAGGTCCAAGGGATACAGTAAACCTGAAGTGAAGCATCGGAATCTATAACTAGTGTCTCAGGAATGGTTCAAAACATAGACTGTAAGAAGAGCCAGTCTTCTTGTACTTAAGTCTTCATTGTCCTTTTTTATTTAATTCCGATGCAATTTCTGTGTTTCGTCGTCAATAAGAAGGTCCAAGGGATTCAGTAAACCTGAATTGAAGCTTCGGAATCTATAACTAGTGACACAGGAAAGGTTCAAAACATAGACAGTAAGAAGAGCCAGTCTTCTTGTACTTAAGTCGGCATTGTGCATTTGGTATTTAATTCCGATGCAATTTCTGTGTTTCGTCGTCAATAAGAAGGTACAAGGGATACAGTAAACCTTAAGTGAAGCATCGGAATCTATAACTAGTGTGACAGGAATGGTTCAAAACATAGGCAGTAAGAGGAGTTAGTCCTCTTGTACATTAGTCGGCATTGTACCTTTTGTATTTAATTCCGATGCAATTTCTGTGTTTCGTCGTCAATAAGAAGGTCCAAGGGATACAGTAAACCTGAAGTGAAGCTTCAGAATCTATAACTAGTGTCACAGGAATGGTTCCAAACATAGACAGTAAGAAGAGCCAGTCTTCTTGTACTTATGCCGGCATTGTGCCTTTTGTATTTAATTCCGATGCAATTTCTGTGTTTCGTCGTCAATAAGAAGGTCCAACGGATACAGTAAACCTGATGTGAAGCATCGGAATCTATAACTAGTGTCAAATGAATGGTTCAAAACATAGGCAGTAAGAAGAGCCAGTCTTCTTGTACTTAAGTCGGAATTGTGCCTTTTGTATTAAATTCCGATTCAATTTCTGTGATTCGTCGTCAATAAGAAGGTCCAAGGGATACAGTAAACCTGAAGTAAAGCTTCGGAATCTATAACTAGTGTCACAGGAATGGTTCAAATCATAGACAGTAAGAAGAGCCAGTCTTCTTGTACTTAAGTCGGCATTGTGGTTTTGGTATTTAATTCCGATGCAATTTCTGTGTTTCATCGTCAATAAGAAGGTCACAGGGATTCAGTAAACCTGAAGTCAAGCATCGGAATCTATAACTAGTGTCACCGGAATGGTTCAAAAAATATACAGTAAGAAGAGTCGGTCTTCTTGTACTTACGTCGGCATTGAGGCTTTTATATTTAATTCCGATTCAATTTCTGTGTTTTGTCGTCAATCACAAGGTCCAAGGGATACAGTAAACATGAAGTGAAGCATCGGAATCTATAACTAGTGTCACTGTAATGATTCAAAATATAGACGGTAAGAAGAGCCAGTGTTCTTGTACTTAAGTCGGCATTGTGCCTTTCGTATTTAATTCCGATGCAATTTCTGTGTTTCGTCGCAATACGAAGGTCCAAGGGATACAGTAAACCTGAAGTGATGCATCGGAACCTATAACTACTGTCACAGGAATAGTTCAAAGCATAGGCAGTAAGAAGAGCCAGTCGTCTTGTACTTAAGTCGGCATTGTGCCTTTAGTAATTAATTCCGATGCAATTTCTGTGTTTCGTCGTCAATAACAAGGTCCAAGGGATACAGTAAACCTGACGTGAAGCATCGGAATCTATAACTAGTGTCACAGGAATGGTTCAAAGCATAGGCAGTAAGAAGAGTCAGTCTTCTTGTACTTAATTCGGCATTGTACCTTTTGTATTTAATTCCGATGCAATTTCTATGTTTCGTCGTCAATAAGAAGGTCCAAGGGATACAGTAAACCTGAAGTGAAGCTTCAGAATCTATAACTAGTGTCACTGGAATTTTTCCCAACATTGACAGTAAGAAGAGCCAGTCTTCTTGTACTTATGTCGGCATTGTGCCTTTTGTATTTAATTCCGATGCAATTTCTGTGTTTCGTCGTCAATAAGAAGGTCCAAGGGATACAGTAAACCTGATGTGAAGCATCGGAATCTATAACTAGTGTCAAAGGAATGGTTCAAAACATAGACTGTAAGAAGAGCCAGTCTTCTTGTACTTAAGGCGGAACTGTGCCTTCTGTATTTAATTCCGATGCAATTTCTGTGATTCGTCGTCGATAAGAAGGTCCAAGAGGTACAGTAAACCTGAACTAAAGCATCGGAATCTATAACTAGTGTCACAGGAATGGTTCAAAACATAGACAGTAAAATGAGTCAGTCTTCTTGGACTTACGTCGGCATTGTGCCTTTTGTATTTAATTCCGATTCAATTTCTGTGTTTCGTCGTCAATCACAAGGTCCAAGGGATACAGTAAACTTGATGTGAAGCATCGGAATCTATAACTAGTGTCACAGGAATGGTTCAAAATATTGACAGTAAGAGGAGCCAGTCTTCTTGTACTTAAGTCGGCATTGTGCCTTATGAATTTCATTCCGATGCAATTTCTGTGTTACGTCGTCAATAAGAAGGATCAAGGGATACAGTAAACCTGAAGTGAAGCATCGGAATCATTAACTAGTGTGACAGGAATGGTTCAAAACACAGACAGTAGGAAGAGTTAGTCTTCTTGCACTTAAGTCGGCATTGTACCCTTTGTATTTAATTCCGATGCATTTTCTTTGTTTGGTCATCAATAAGAAGGTCCAAGGCATACAGTAAACCTGAAGTGAAGCATCGGAATCTATAACTAGTGTCTCAGGAATGGTTCAAAACATAGACCGTAAGAAGAGCCAGTAATCTTGTACTTAAGTCGGCATTGTGCCTTTTGTATTTAATTCCGATGAAATTTCTGTGTTTCGTCGTCAATAAGAAGGTCCAAGGGATACAGTAAACCAGAAGTGAAGCATCGGAATCTATAACTAGTGTCACAGGAATGGTTCAAAACATAGACAGTAAGAAGAGCCAGTCTTCTTGTACTTAAGTCTGCATTGTGCCTTTTGTATTTAATTCCGATGCAATTTCTCTGTTTCATCGTCGGTAAGAAGGTCGGAGGGATACAGTAAACCTAAAGTGAACCATCGGAATCTATAACTAGTGTCACAGAAATGGTTCAAAACATAGACAGTAAGAAGAGCCAGTCTTCTTGTAATTAAGTCGGCTTTGTACCTTTTGTATCTAATTACGATGCACTTTCTGTGTTTCGTCGTCAATAAGAAGGTCCAAGGAATACAGTAAACCTGATGTGAAGCATCGGAATCTATAACTAGTGTCACAGGAATGGTTCAAATCATAGACAGTAAGAAGAGCCAGTCTTCTTGTACTTAAGTCGGCATTGTGCCTTTTGTAATTAATTACGATGCAATTTCTGTGTTTCGTCGTCGATAAAAATGTCCAAGGTATACAATAAACCTGACGTGAAGCATCGGAATCTATAACTAGTGTCACAGGAATGGTTCAAATCATAGACAGTAAGAAGAGCCAGTCTTCTTGAACTTAAGTCGGCATTGTGCCTTTTGTAATTAATTACGATGCAATTTCTGTGTTTCGTCGTCAATAAGAAGGTCCAAGGAATACAGTAAACCTGACGTGAAGCATCGGAATCTATAACTAGTGTCACAGGAATAGTTCAAATCATAGACAGTAAGAAGAGCCAGTCTTCTTGTACTTATGTCGGCATTGTGCCTTTTGTAATTAATTACGATCAATTTCTGTGTTTCGTCGTCAATAAGAAGATCCAAGGGATACAGTAAACCGGAAGTGATGCATCGGAATCTATAACTAGTCTCAGGAATGGGACAAAACATAGACAGTAGGAAGAGCCAGTCTTCTTGTACTTAAATCAGCATTGTGCCTTTGGTATTTAATTCTGATGCAATTTCTGGGTATCGTCGTCAATAAGAAGGTCCAAGGAATACTGTAAACCTGAAGTGAAGCATTGGAATCTATAACTAGTGTCACAGTAATGGTTCAAATCATAGGCAGTAAGAAGAGTCAGTCTTCTTGTACTTAATTCGGCGTTGTACCTTTTTATCTAAATCCGATGCAATTTCTGTGTTTCGTCGCCAATAAGAAGGTCCAAGGGATACAGTAAATCTGAAGTGAAGCTTCGGAATCTATAACTAGTGTCTCAGGAATGGTTCCAAACTTAGACAATAAGAAGAGCCAGTCTTCTTGTACTTAAGTGGCATTGTGCCATTTGGATGTGATTCCGATGCAATTTCTGTGATCGTCGTCAATAAGAAGGTCCAAGGGAAACAGTAAACCTGATGTGAAGCATCGGAATCCATAACTAGTGTCACAGGAATGGTTCAAAACATAGACAGTAATAATAGCCAGTCTTCTTGTACTTAAGTCGGCATCGTGCCTTTTGTATTTAATTCCGATGCAATTTCTGTGTTTCATCGTCAATAAGAAGGTCAGAGGGAAACAGTAAACCTGAAGTGAAGCATCGGAATCTATAACTAGTGTCGCAGGAATTGTTCAAAACATAGACAGTAAGAAGAGTCAGTCTTCTTGTACTTAAATCGGCATTGTGCATTTAGTAGTTAATTCCGATGCAATTTCTGTGTTTCGTCGTCAATACCAAGGTCCAAGGGATACAGTAACCCTGAAGTGAAGCATCGGAATCTATAACTAGTGTCACAGGAATGGTTCAAAATATAGACAGTAAGAAGAGCCAGTCTTCTTGCACTTAAGTAGACATTGTGCCTTTCGTATTTAATTCCGATGCAATTTCTGTGTATCGTCGACAATCACAAGGTCCAAGGGATACAGTCAACTTGAAGTGAAGCATCGGAATCTATAACTAGTGTCACAGGAATGGTTCAAAATATAGACAGTAAGAAGAGCCAGTCTTCTTGTACTTAAGTCGGCATTGTGCCTTTCGTATTTAATTCCGATGCTATTTCTGTGTTTCGTCGCAATACGAAGGTCCAAGGGATACAGTAAACCTGAAGTGATGCATCGGAACCTATATCTAGTGTCACAGGAATAGTTCAAAACATAGACACTAAGAAGAGCCAGTCGTCTTGTACATAAGTCGGCATTGTGCCTTTAGTAGGTAATTCCGATGCAATTTCTGTGTTTCGTCGTCAATAACAAAGTCCAAGGGATACAGTAAACCTGACGTAAAGCATCGGAATCTATACTAGTGTCACAGGAATGGTTCAAAATATAGACAGTATGAAGAGTCAGTCTTCTTGTACTTAATTCGGCGTTGTACCTTTTGTATCTAAATCCGATGCAATTTCTGTGTTTCGTCGCCAATAAGAAGCTCCAAGGGATACAGTAAATCTGAAGTGAAGCTTCGGAATCTACAACTAGTGTCTCAGGAATGGTTCCAAACTTAGACAAAAAGAAGAGCCAGTCTTCTTGTACTTAAGTGGCATTGTGCCATTTGTATGTAATTCCGATGCAATTTCTGTGTTCGTCGTCAATAAGAAGGTCCAAGGGATACAGTAAACCTGATGTGAAGCATCGGAATCCATAACTAGTGTCACAGGAATGGTTCAAAACATAGACAGTAATAAGAGCCAGTCTTCTTGTACTTAAGTCGGCATGGTGCCTTTTGTATTTAATTCCGATGCAATTTCTGTGTTTCATCGTCAATAAGAAGGTGAGAGGGAAACAGTAAACTTGAAGTGAAGCATCGGAATCTATAACTAGTGTCGCAGGAATGGTTCAAAACATAGACAGTAGTCAGTCTTCTTGTACTTAAGTCGGCATTGTGCATTTAGTAGTTAATTCCGATGCAATTTCTGTGTTTCGTCGTCAATACCAAGGTCCAAGGGATACAGTAAACCTGACGTGAAGCATCGGAATCTATAACTAGTGTCACAAGAATGGTTCAAATCATAGACAGTAAGAAGACCCTGTCTTCTTGTACTTAAGTCGGCATTGTGCCTTTTGTATTTAATTCCGATGCAATTTCACTGTTTCGTTGTCGTTAAGAAGGTCAGAGGGATACAGTAAACCAGAAGTGAAGCATCGGAATCTATAACTAGTGCCACAGGAATGGTTCAAAACATAGACAGTAAGAAGAGCCAGTCTTCTTGTACTTAAGTCGGCATTGTGCCTTTTGTATTTAATACCGATGCAATATCTGTGTTTCATCGTCAATAAGAAGGTCAGAGGGATACAGTAACCCGGAAGTGAAGCATCAGAATCTATAGCTAGTGTCACATGAATGGTTCAATACATAGACAGTAAGAAGAGTCAGTCTTCTTGCACTTAAGTCGGCATTGTGCCTTTTGTATTTAATAGCGATGCAATTTCTGTGTTTCGTCGTCAACAAGAAGGTCCAAGGGATACAGTAACCCTGAAGTGAAGCATCGGAATCTATAACTAGTGTCACAGGAATGGTTCAAAATATAGACAGTAAGAAGAGCCAGTCTTCTTGTACTTAAGTTGACATTGTGCCTTTTGGAATTAATTACGATGCAATTTCTGTGTTTCGTCGTCAATAAGAAGGTACAAAGGATACAGTAAACCTGAAGTGAAGCATCGGAATCTATAACTAGTGTGACAGGAATGGTTCAAAACATAGGCAGTAAGAAGAGCCAGTCTTCTAGTACTTATGTCGGCATTGTGCCTTTTGTATTTAATTCCGATGCAATTTCCGTGTTTCGTCGTCAACAAGAAGGTCCAAGGGATACAGTAAACCTGATGTGAAGCATCGGAATCTATAACTGGTGTCAAAGGAATGGTTCAAAACATTGACAGTAAGAAGAGTCAGTCTTCTTGTACTTACGTCGGCATTGAACCTTTTGTATTTAATTCCGATTCAATTTCTGTGTTTCGTCGTCAATCACAAGGTCCAAGGGATACAGTAAACTTGAAGTGAAGCATCGGAATCTATAACTAGTGTCACAGGAATGGCTCAAAATATAGACAGTAAGAAGAGCCAGTCTTCTTGTACTTAAGTCGGCATTGTGCCTTTCGTATTAAATTCCGATTCAATTTCTGTGTTTCGTCGCAATACGCAGGTCCAAGGGATACAGTAAACCTGATGTGATGCATCGGAACCTATATCTAGTGTCACAGGAATAGTTCAAAAAATAGACAGTAAGAAGAGCCAGTCGTCTAGTACTTAAGTTGGCATTGTGCTTTTAGTAGGAAATTCCGATGCAATTTCTGTGTTTCATCGTCAATAACAAGGTCCAATGGATACAGTAAACCTGACGAAAAGCATCGGAATCTATAACTAGTGTCACAGGAATGGTTCAAAATATAGACAGTATGAAGAGTCAGTATTCTTGTACTTAAGTCGGCATGGTGCCTTTCGTATTTAATTCCGATGCAATTTCTGTGTTTCGTCGCAATACGAAGGTCCAAGGTATACAGTAAACCTGAAGTGATGCATCGGAACCTATAACTAGTGTCACAGGAATAGTTCAAAACATAGACAGTAAGAAGAGCCAGTTGTCTTGTACTTAATTCGGCATTGTACCTTTTGTATTTAATTCCGATGCAATTTCTGTGTTTCGTTGTCAATAAGAAGGTTCAAGGGATACAGTAATCCTGAAGTGAAGCTACGGAATCTATAACTAGTGTCTCAGGAATGGTTCAAATCATAGACAGCAAGAAGAGCCAGTTTTCTTGTACTTAAGTCGGCATTATGCCTTTTGTATTTAATTCCGATGATATTTCTGTGTTTCGTCGTCAATAAGAAGGTCCAAGGGATACAGTAAACCAGAAGTGAAGCATCGGAATCTGTAACTAGTGTCACAGGAATGGTTCAAATCTTAGACAGTAAGAAGAGCCAGTCTTCTTGTACTTAAGTCGGCATTGTGCCTTTTGCATTTAATTCCGATGCAATTTCTGTGTTTCGTCGTCAATAAGAAGGTCAGAGGGATACAGTAAACCTGAAGTGAAGCCTCGGAATCTATAATTAGTGTCACAGGAATGGTCCAAAACATAGACAGTAAGAAGGGTCAGTCATCTTGTACTTAATTCGTCATTGTACTTTTTCTATTTAATTCCGCTGCAATTTCTGTGTTTCGCCGTCAAAAAGAAGGTCCAAGGTATACAGCAAACCTGACGTGAAGCATCGGAATCTATAACTAGTGTCACAGGAATGGTGCAAATCATAGACAGTAAGAAGAGCCCGTCTTCTTGTACTAAAGTCGGCATTGTGCCTTTTGTAATTAATTCCGATGCAATTTCTGTGTTTCGTCGTCAGTAAGAAGGTCCAAGGGATACAGTAAACCTGAAGTGAAGCATCGGAATCTATAACGAGTGTGACAGGAATGGTTCAAAACACTGAGAGTAAGTAGAGTTAGTCTTCTTGTACTTAAGTCGGCATTGTGCCTTTTGTATTTAATTCCGATGCAATTTCTCTGTTTCATCGTCGGTAAGAAGGTCAGAGGTATACAGTAAACCTAAAGTGGACCATCGGAATCTATAACTAGTGTCTCAGGAATGGGTCAAAACATAGACTGGAAGAAGAGCCAGTCTTCTTGTACTTAAGTCTTCATTGTCCTTTTGTATTTAATTCCGATGCAATTTCTGTGTTTCGTCGTCATTAAGAAGGTCCAAGGGATACAGTAAACTTGAAGTGAAGCGACGGAATCTATAACTAGTGTCACAGGAATGGATCAAAACATAGGCAGTAAGAAGAGTTAGTGTTCTTGTGCTTCATTCGGCGTTGTATCTTTTGTATTTAATTCCGTTGCAATTTCTGTGTTTCGTCGTCAATAAGAAGGTCCAAGGGATACAGTAAATCTGAAGTGAAGCTTCGGAATCTATAACTACTGTCTCAGGAATGGTTCAAATCTCAGACATTAAGAAGAGCCAGTCTTCTTGTTCTTAAATCAGCTTTGTGGCTTTTCTACTTAATTCCGTTGAAATTTCTGTGTTTCGTTGTGAATAAGAAGGTCCAAGGGAATCAGTAAACCTGATGTGAAGCATCATAATCTATAACTAGTGTCACAGGAATGGTTCAAAACATAGACAGTTAGAAGAGCCAGTCTTCTTGTACTTAAGTCGGCATTGTGCCATTTGCATTTAATCCCGATGCAATTTCTGTATTTCATCGTCTATAAGAAGGTCCAAGGGATACAGTAAACGTGAAGTGAAGCATCGGAATCTATAACTAGTGTGACAGGAATGGTTCAAATCATAGACAGTAAGAAGAGCAAGTCTTCTCGTACTTAAGTCGGCATTGTGCCTTTAGTATTTAATTCCGATGCTATTTCTGTGTTTCGTCGTCAATAAGAAGGTCCAAGGGATACAGTAAATCTGTAGTGAAGCTTCTGAATCTATAACTAGTGTCTCAGGAATGGTTCAAATTTTAGACAGTAAGAAGAGCCAGACTTCTTGTACTTAAGTCGGCATTGTGCCTTTTCTATTTAATACCGATGAAATTTCTGTGTTTCTTCGCCAATAAGAAGGTCCAAGGGCTACAGTTAACCTGATGCGAAGTATCGGAACCTATAACTAGTGTCACAGGAATGGTTCAAATCATAGTCAGTAAGAAGAGCCAGTCTTCTTGTACTTAAGTCGGCATTGTGCCTTTCGTATTAAATTCCGATGCAATTTCTGTGTTTCGTCGCAATACGTAGGTCCAAGGGATACAGTAAACCTGATGTGATGCATCGGAACCTATATCTAGTGTCACAGGAATAGTTCAAAACATAGACAGTAAGAAGAGCCAGTCGTCTTGTACTTAAGTCGGCATTGTGCTTTTAGTAGGAAATTCCGATGCAATTTCTGTGTTTCATCGTCAATAACAAGGTCCAATGGATACAGTAAACCTGACGGAAAGCATCGGAATCTATAACTAGTGTCACAGGAATGGTTCAAAATATAGACAGTATGAAGAGTCAGTATTCTTGTACTTAAGTCGGCATGGTGCCTTTCGTATTTCATTCCGATGCAATTTCTGTGTTTCGTCGCAATACGAAGGTCCAAGGTATACAGTAAACCTGAAGTGATGCATCGGAACCTATAACTTGTGTCACAGGAATAGTTCAAAACATAGACAGTAAGAAGAGCCAGTTGTCTTGTACTTAATTCGGCATTGTACCTTTTGTATTTAATTCCGATGCAATTTCTGTGTTTCGTCGTCAATAAGAAGGTTCAAGGCATCCAGTAATTCTGAAGTGAAGCTGTGGAATCTATAACTAGTGTCTCAGGAATGGTTCAAATCATAGACAGCAAGAAGAGCCAGTTTTCTTGTACTTAAGTCGGCATTGTGCCTTTTGTATTTAATTCCGATGAAATTTCTGTGTTTCGTCATCAATAAGAAGGTCCAAGGGATACAGTAAACCAGAAGTGAAGCATCGGAATCTGTAACTAGTGTCACAGGAATGGTCCAAATCTTAGACAGTAAGAAGAGCCAGTCTTCTTGTACTTAAGTCGGCATTGTGCCTTTTGCATTTAATTCCGATGCAATTTCTGTGTTTCATCGTCAATAAGAAGGTCAGAGGGATACAGTAAACCTGAAGTGAAGCCTCGGAATCTATAATTAGTGTCACAGGAATGGTCCAAAACATAGACAGTAAGAAGGGTCAGTCATCTTGTACTTAATTCGTCATTGTACTTTTTCTATTTAATTCCGCTGCAATTTCTGTGTTTCGCCGTCAAAAAGAAGGTCCAAGGGATACAGTAAACCGGTAGTGAAGCTTCGGAATCTATAACTAGTGTCTGAGGAATGGGTCAAATCATAGACCGTTAGAAGAGCCAGTCTTCTTGTTTTTAAATCGGCATTGTGCCTTTTGTGTTTAATTCCGATGAAATTTCTGTGTTTCGTCGTCAATAAGAAGGTCCAAGGGATACAGTAAACCAGAAGTGAAGCATCGGAATCTATAACTAGTGTCACAGGAATGGTTCAAAACATAGACAGTAAGAAGAGTCAGTCTTCTTGTACTTAAGTCTGCATTGTGCCTTTTGTATTTAATTCCGATGCAATTTCTCTGTTTCATCGTCGGTAAGAAGGTCAGAGGTATACAGTAAACCTAAAGTGGACCATCGGAAACTATAACTAGTGTCACAGGAATGGTTCAAATCATAGACAGTAAGAAGAGCCAGTCCTCTTGTACTTAAGTCGGCATTGTACCTTTTGTATCTAATTCCGATGCACTTTCTGTGTTTCGTCGTCAATAAGAAGGTCCAAGGTATACAGCAAACCTGACGTGAAGCATCGGAATCTATAACTAGTGTGACAGGAATGGTTCAAAACACTGAGAGTAAGTGGAGTTAGTCGTCTTGTACTTAAGTCATCATTGTACCTTTCGTATTTAATTCCGATGCAATTTCTTTGTTTCGTCGTCAATACGAAGGTCCAAGGGACACAGTAAACCTGAAGTGAAGCATCGGAATCTATAACTAGTGTCTCAGGAATGGGTCAAAACATAGACAGTAAGAAGAGCAAGTCTTCTTGTACTTAAGTCAGCATTGTCCTTTTGTATTTAATTCCGATGCAATTTCTGTGTTTCGTCGTCAATAAGAAGGATGAAGGGATACAGTAAACCTGAAGTGAAGCATCGGAATCTATAACTAGTGTTACAGGAATGGTTCAACACACTGAGAGTAAGTAGAGTTAGTCTTCTTGTACTTAAGTCGGCATTGTAACTTTCGTATTTAATTCCGATGCAATTTCTTTTTTTCGTCGTCAATAAGAAGGTCCAAAGGATACAGTAAACCAGAAGTGAAGCTTCGGAATCTATAACTAGCGTCTCAGGAATGGTTTAAAACATAGACTGGAAGAAGAGCCAGTCTTCTTGTACGTAAGTCTTCATTGTCCTTTTGTATTTAATTCCGATGCAATTTCTGTGTTTCGTCGTCATTAAGAAGGTCCAAGGGATACAGTAAATCTGAAATGAAGCTTCGGAATCTATAACTACTGTCTCAGGAATGGTTCAAATCTCAGACAGTAAGAAGAGCCAGTCTTCTTGTAGTTAAAAAAGCTTTGAGGATTTTCTATTTAATTCCGTTGAAATTTCTGTGTTTCGTTGTGAATAAGAAGGTCCAAGGGATTCAGTAAACCTGATGTGAAGCATCGGAATCTATAACTAGTGTCACAGGAATGGTTCAAAACATAGACAGTTAGAAGAGCCAGTCTTCTTGTACTTAAGTCGGCATTGTGCCATTTGCATTTAATCCCGATGCAATTTCTGTATTTCATCGTCTATAAGAAGGTCCAAGGGATACAGTAAACCTGAAGTGATGCATCGGAATCTATAACTAGTGTGACAGGAATGGTTCAAGTCATAGACAGTAAGAAGAGCAAGTCTTCTCGTACTTATGTCGGCATTGTGCCTTTAGTATTTAATTCCGATGCTATTTCTGTGTTTCGTCGTCAATAAGAAGGTCCAAGGGATACAGTAAATTTGTAGTGAAGCATCTGAATCTATAACTAGTGTCTCAGGAATGGTTCAAATTTTAGACAGTAAGAAGAGCCAGACTTCTAGTACTTAAGTCGGCATTGTGCCTTTTCTATTTAATACCGATGAAATTTCTGTGTTTCTTCGCCAATAAGAAGGTCCAAGGGCTACAGTTAACCTGATGCGAAGTATCGGAACCTATAACTAGTGTCACAGGAATGGTTCAAATCATAGTCAGTAAGAAGAGCCAGTCTTCTTGTACTTAAGTCGGCATTGTGCCTTTTGTATTTAAATCCGATGCAATTTCTGTGTTTCATCGTCAATAAGGTCAGAGGGATACAGTAAACCTGTAGTGATGCATCGGAACCTATAACTAGTGTCACAGGAATAGCTCAAAGCATAGACAGTAAGAAGAGGCAGTCGTCTTGTACTTAAGTCGGCATTGTGCCTCTTGAATTTAATTTTAATGCAATTTCTGTGTTTCGTCGTCAATATGAAGGTACAAGAGATACAGTAAACATGAAGTGAAGCATCGGAATCTATAACTAGTTTAACAGGAATGGTTCAAAACATAGACAGTAAGAAGAGTTAGGACCTCTTGTACTTTAGTCAGCATTGTTCCTTTTGTATTTAATTCCGATGCAATTTCTGTGTTTCGTCGTCAATAAGAAGGTCCAAGGGATACAGTAAACCTGAAGTGAAGCTTCGGAATCCATAACTAGTGTCACAGGAATGGTTCAAACATATACAATAAGAAGAGCCAGTCTTCATGTACTTATGTCGGCATTGTGCCTTTTGTATTTAATCCCGATGAAATTTCTGTGTTTTGTCGTCAATAAGAAGGTCCGAGGGACACAGTAAACCAGAAGTGAAGCATCGGAATCTACAACTAGTGTCACAGGAATGGTTCAAAACGTAGACAGTAAGAAGAGGCAGTCTTCCTGTACTTAAGTCGGCATTGTGCCTTTTGTATTTAATTCCGATGCAATTTCTGTGTTTCATCGTCAATAAGAAGGTCAGAGGGATACAGTAAACCTGAAGTGAAGCATCGGAATCTATAACTAGCGTCACAGGAATGGTTCAAAACATAGACAGTAAGAAGAGTCTGTCTTCTTGTACTTAAGTCGGCATTGTGCCTTTTGTATTTAATTCCGATACAATTTCTGTGTTTCGTCGTCAATAACAAGTTCCAAGGGATACAGTAAACCTGAAGTGAAGCATCGGAATCTATAACTAGTGGCACAGGAATGGTTCAAAATATAGACAGTAAGAAGAGCCAGTCTTCATGTACATAAGGCGGCATTGTGCCTTTTGTATTTAATTCCGATGCAATTTCTGTGTTTCATCGTCAATAAGAAGCTCCAAGGGATACAGTAAACATATAGTGAGGCATCGGAATTTAATACTGGTCTCACAGGAGATCTTCAAAACATAGTCAGCAAGAAGAGTCAGTCTTCTTGTACTTAAGTCGGCATTGTGCCTTTTGTATTCAATTCCGATGCAATTTCTGTGTTTCGTCGTCAATAAGAAGGTCCAAGGGATACAGTAAACCTGAAGAGAAGCATCGGAATCCATAACTAGTGTCACAGGAATGGTTGAAAACATAGACCGTAAGAAGAGCCACTCTTCTTGTACTTAAGTCGGCATTGTGCCTTTTGTATTTAATTCCGATGGAATTTCTGTGTTTCATCGTCAATAAGAAGGTCCAAGCGATACAGTAAACATATAGTGAAGCATCGGAATTTAATACTGGTTTCACAGGAAATGTTCAAACATAGTCAGTGAGAAGAGTCAGTATTCTTGTACTTAAGTCGGCATTGTGCCTTTTGTATTTAATTCCGATGCAATTTCTGTGTTTCGTCGTCAATAAGAAGGTCCAAGGGATACAGTAAACCTGAAGTGAAGCATCGGAATCTATAACTAGTGTCACAGGAATTGTTAAAACATATACAGTATGAAGAGTCAGTCTTCTTGTACTTAAGTCGGCATTGTGCCTTTTGTATTTAATTCCGATGCAATTTCTGTGTTTCGTCGTCAATAAGAAGGTTCAAAGGATACAGTAATCCTGAAGTGAAGCTACGGAATCTGTAACTAGTGTCTCAGGAATGGTTGAAATCATAGACAGCAAGAAGAGCCAGTTTTCTTGTACTTAAGTCGGCATTGTGCCTTTTGTATTTAATTCCGATGAAATTTCTGTGTTTCGTCGTCAATAAGAAGGTCCAAGGGATACAGTAAACCAGAAGTGAAGCATTGGAATCTGTAACTAGTGTCACAGGAATGGTTCAAAACATAGACCGTAAGAAGAGCCAGTCTTCTTATACTTAAGTTGGCATTGTGCCTTTTGTATTTAATTCCGATGCAATTACTCTGTTTCATCGTCAGTAAGAAGGTCAGAGGGATACAGTAAACCTGAAGTGAGCATCGGAATCCATAACTAGTGTCACAGGAATGGTTCAAAACATAGACAGTAAGAAGAGTCAGTCTTCTTGTACTTAAGTCGGCATTGTGCCTTTTGTATTTAATTCCGATGCAATCTCTGTGTTTCGTAGTCAATAAAAAGGACCAAGGGATACAGTAAACCTGAAGTGAATCATCGGAATCTATAACTAGTGTCAAAAGAATGGTTAAAAATAAAGACAGTGGGAAGAGCCAGTCTTCTTGTACTTAAGTCGGAATTGTGCCTTTTCTATTTCATTCCGATGCAATTTCTGTGTTTCGTCGTCAATAAGAAGGATGAAGGGATACAGTAAACCTGAAGTGAAGCTTCGGAATCTATAACTAGTGTCTGAGGAATGGTTCAAATCATAGACCGTAAGAAGAGCCAGTCTTCTTGTTTTTAAGTCGGCATTGTGCCTTTTGTGTTTATTTCCGATGTAATTTCTGTGTTGCGTCGTCAATAAGAAGGTCCAAGGGATACATTAAACCAGAAGTGAAGCATCGGAATCTATAACTAGTGTCACAGGAATGGTTCAAAACATAGACAGTAAGAAGAGTCAGTCTTCTTGTACTTAAGACTGCATTGTGCCTTTTGTATTTAATTCCGATGCAATTTCTCAGTTTCATCGTCGGTAAGAAGGTCAGAGGTATACAGTAAACCTAAAGTGGACCATCGGAATCTATAACTAGTGTCACAGGTATGGTTCAAAACATTGACAGTAAGAAGAGCCAGTCCTCTTGTACTTAAGTCGGCATTGTGCCTTTGGGATTTAATTCCGATGCAATTTCTATGTTTCGTCGTCAATAAGTAGGTCCAAGGGATACAGTACACCTGACGTGAAACATCGGAATCTATAACTATGGTCACAGGAATGGTTCAAAACATAGACAGTAAGAAGAGCCAGTCTTCCGGTACTTAAGTCGGCATTGTGCCTTTTGTTTTTAATTCCGACGCAAATTCTGTGTTTCGTCGTCAATAAGAAGGTCCAAGGGATACAGTAAACCTGAAGTGAAGCATCGGAATCTATTACTAGTGTCTCAGGAATGGTTCAGAACATAGACTGTAAGAAGAGCCGGTCTTCTTGTACTTAAGTCGGCATTGTCCTTTTGTATTTAATTCCGATGCAATTTCTGTGTTTCGTCGTCAATAAGAAGGTCCCAGGGATACAGTAAACCTGAAGTGAAGCATCGGAATCTATAACAGGTGTCACAGGAATGGTTCAAAACATAGGCAATAAGGAGAGTCAGTCTTCTTGTACTTAATTCGGCATTGTACCTTTTGTGTTTTATTCCGATGCAATTTCTGTGTTTCGTTGTCAATAAGAAGGTCCAAGGGATACAGTAAATCTGTAGTGAAGCTTCGGAATCTATAACTAGTGTCACAGGAATGGTTCAAAACATAGTCAGTAAGAAGAGCCAGTCTTCTTGTACTTAAGTCGGCATTGTGCCTTTTGTATTTAAATCCGATGCAATTCCTGTGTTTCATCGTCAATAAGAAGGTCAGAGGGATACAGTAAACCTGTAGTGATGCATCGGAACCTATAACTAGTGTCACAGGAATAGCTCAAGGGCATAGACAGTAAGAAGAGGCACTCGTCTTGTACTTAAGTCGGCATTGTGACTTTTGTATTTAATTTTGATGCAATTTCTGTGTTTCGTCGTCAATATGAAGGTACAAGAGATACAGTAAACCTGAAGTGAAGCATCGGAATCTATAACTAGTGTAACAGGAGTGGTTCAAAACATAGACAGTAAGAAGAGTTAGTCCTCTTGTACTTTAGCCAGCATTGTTCCTTTTGTATTTAATTCCGATGCAATTTCTGTGTTTCGTCGTCAATAAGAAGGTCCAAGGGATACAGTAAACCTGAAGTGAAGCTTCGGAATCCATAACTAGTGTCACAGGAATGGTTCAAACATACACAGTAAGAAGAGCCAGTCTTCATGTACTTATGTCGGCATTGTGCCTTTTGTATTTATTTCCGATGCAAGTCCTGTGATTCGTCGTCTATAAGAAGGTCAAAGAGATACAGTGAACCTGAAGTGAAGCATCGGAATCTATAACTAGTGTCACAGGAATGGTTCAAAACATAGACAGTAAGAAGAGCCAGTATTCATGTACTTAAGTCGGCATTGTGCCTTTGGTATTTAATTCCGATGCAATTTCTGTGTTTCGTCGTCATTAAGAAGGTCCAAGGGATGCAGTAAACCTGAAGTGATGCATCGGAATCTATAACCAGTGTCACAGGAATGGTTCAAAACATAGACAGTAAGAAGAGTCAGTCTTCTTGTACTTAATTCGGCATTGTACATTTTGTATTTAATCCCGATGCAATTTCTGTGTGACGTCGTCAACAAAAAGTTCAAGGTATACAGTAAACCTGATGTGAAGCTTCGGAATCTATCACTAGTGTCTCAGGAATGGTTCAAATCATAGACAGTAAGAAGAGCCAGTCGTCTTGTACATAAGTCGGCATTGTGCCTTTTGTATTTAATTCCGATGAAATTTCTATGTTTCGTCGTCAATAAGAAGGTCCAAGGGATACAGTAAACCAGAAGTGAAGCATCGGAATCTACAACTAGTGTCACAGGAATGGTTCAAAACGTAGACAGTAAGAAGAGGCAGTGTTCTTGTACTTAAGTCGGCATTGTGCCTTTTGTATTTAATTCCGATGCAATTTCTGTGTTTCATCGTCAATAAGAGGGTCAGAGGGATACAGTAATCCTGAAGTGAAGCATCGGAATCTATAACTAGTGTCACAGGAATGGTTCAAAACATAGACAGTAAGAAGAGTCAGTCTTCTTGTACTTAAGTCGGCATTGTGCCTTTTGTATATAATTCCGATGCAATTTCTGTGTTTCGTCGTCAATAAGAAGGTCCAAGGGATACAGTAAACCTGAAGTGAAGCATCGGAATCAATAACTAGTGTCACAGGAATGGTTGAAAACATAGACCGTAAGAAGAGCCACTCTTCTTGTACTTAAGTCGGCATTGTGCCTTTTGTATTTTCTCCGATGCAATTTCTGTGTTTCGTCGTCAATAAGAAGGTCCAAGGGATACAGTAAACCTGAAGTGAAGCATCTGAATCTATAACTAGTGTCACTGGAATTGTTAAAACATATACAGTAAGAAGAGTCAGTCCTCTTGTACTTAAGTCGGCATTGTGCCTTTTGTATTTAATTCCGAAGCAATTTCTGTGTTTCGTCGTCAATAGGAAGGTACAAGGGATACAGTAAACCTGAAGTGAAGCACCGGAATCTATAACTAGTGTCACAGGAATGTATCTAAACGTGGACAGTAAGAAGAGCCATTCTTCTTGTACTTAAGTCGGCATTGTGCCTTTAGTATTTAATTCCGATGCAATTTCTGTGTTTCGTCGTCAATAAGAAGGTCCAAGGGATACAGTAACCCTGACGTGACGCATCGGAATCTGTAAATAGGGTCACAGGAATGGTTCAATTCATAGACAGTAAGAAGAGCCATTCTTCATGTACTTAAGTCGACATTGTGCCTTTTGGATTTAATTCCGATGCAATTTCTATGTTTCGTCGTCAATAAGTAGGTCCAAGGGATACAGTAAACTTGACGTGAAGCATCGGAATCTATAACTAGTGTCAAAGGAATGGTTCAAAACATAGGCAGTAAGAAGAATCAGTCTTCTTATACTTAATTCGGCGTTGTACCTTTTGTGTTTTATTCCGATGCAATTTCTGTGTTTCGTCGTCAATAAGAAGGTCCAAGGGATACAGTAAATCTGTAGTGAAGCATCGGAATCTATAACTAGTGTCTCAGGAATGGTTCAAATTTTAGGCAGTAAGAAGAGCCAGTTTTCTTGTACTTAAGTCAGCATTGTGCCTTTTCTATTTAATTCCGATGAAATTTCTGTGTTTCGTCGCCAATAAGAAGGTCCAAGGGATACAGTAAACCTGATGCGATGCATCGGAATCTATAACTAGTGTCACAGGAATGGTTCAAATCATAGACAGTAAGAAGAGCCAGTCTTCTTGTACTTAAGTCGGCATTGTGCCTTTTGTATTTAAATCCGATGCAAATTCTGTGTTTCATCGTCAATAAGAAGGTCAGATGCATACAGTAAACCTGTAGTGATGCATCGGAACCTATAACTAATGTCACAGGAATAGTTCAAAGCATAGACAGTAGGAATAGGCAGTCGTCTTGTACATATGTCGGCATTGTGCCTTTTGTAATTAATTTTGATGCAATTTCTGTGTTTCGTCGACAATATGAAGAAACAAGAGATACAGTAAGCCTGAAGTGAAGCATCGGAATCTATAACTAGTGTAACAGGAGTGGTTCAAAACATAGACAGTAAGAGGAGTTAGTCTTCTTGTACTTAATTCGGCATGGTACATTTTGTATTTAATTCCGATGCAATTTCTATGTGACGTCGTCAATAAGAAGTCCAAGGTATACAGTAAACCTGATGTGAAGCTTCGGAATTTATAACTAGTGTCTCAGGAATGGTTCAAATCATAGACAGTAAGAAGAGCCAGTCGTCTTGTACTTAAGTCGGCATTGTGCCCTTTGTATTTAATTCCGATGCAATTTCTGTGTTTTGTCGTCAATAAGAAGGTCCAAGGGATACAGTAAACCAGAAGTGAAGCATCGGAATCTATATCTAGTGTCACAGGAATGGTACAAATCGTAGACAGTAAGAAGAGGCAGTCTTCTTGTACTTAAGTCGGCATTGTGCCCTTTGTATTTAATTCCGATGCAATTTCTGTGTTTCATCGTCAGTAAGAAGGTCAGAGGGATACAGTAATCCTGAAGTGAAGCATCGGAATCTATAAATAGTGTCACAGGAATGGTTCAAAACATAGACAGTAAGAAGAGTCAGTCTTCTTGTACTTAAGTCGGCATTGTGCCTTTTGTATTTAATTCCGATACAATTTCTGTGTCATCGTCAATAAGAAGCTGCAAGGGATACAGTAAACCAGAAGTGAAGCATCGGAATATGTAACTAGTGTCACAGGAATGATTCAAAACATAGACTTCAAGAAGAGCCAGTCTTCTTATACTTAAGTCGGCATTGTGCCTTTTGTATTTAATTCCGATCCTATTTCTGTATTTCGTACTCAATAAAAAGGACCAAGGGATACAGTAAACCTGCAGTGAAGCTTCGGAATCTATAACTAGTGTCAAAAGAATGGTTCAAAATATAGACAGTGAGAAGAGCCAGTCTTCATGTACTTAAGGCGGCATTGTGCCTTTTGTATTTAATTCCGATGCAATTTCTGTGCTTCGTCGTCAATAAGAAGGTCCAAGGGATACAGTAAACCTGAAGTGAAGCATCGGAATCTATAACTAGTGTCACAGGAATAGTTCAAACATAGGCAGTAAGAAGAGTCAGCCTTCTTGTACTTAATTCGGCGTTGTACCTTTTGTATTTAATTTCGATGCAATTTCTGTGTTTCGTTGTCAATAAGAAGGTCCAAGGGATACAGTAAATCTGAAGTGAAGCTTCGGAATCTATAACTAGTGTCTCAGGAATGGTTCAAATCTTAGACAGTAAGAAGAGCCAGTCTTCTTGTACTTAAGTCGGCATTGTGCCTTTTGCATTTCTATTCCGATGCAATTTCTGTGTTTCATCGTCAATAAGAAGGTCAGAGGAATACAGTAAACCTGAAGTGAAGCATCGGAATCTATAATTAGTGTCACAGGAATGGTCCAAAACATTGAGAGTAAGATGGGTCACTCATCTAGTACTTAATTCGTCATTGTACCTTTTCTATTTAATTCCGATGCAATTTCTGTGTTTCGCCGTCAATAAGAAGGTCCAAGGGATACAGTAAAACCTGAAGTGAAACTTCGGAATCTATAACTAGTGTCTGAGGAATGGTTAAAATCATAGACCGTAAGAAGAGCCAGTCTTCTTGTACTTAAATCGGCATTGTGCCTTTTGTGTTTAATTCTGATGAAATTTCTGTGTTTCGTCGTCAATTAGAAGGTCCAAGGGATACAGTAAACCAGAAGTGAAGCATCGGAATCTATAACTAGTGTCACAGGAATGGTTCAAAACATAGACAGTAAGAAGAGCCAGTCTTCTTGTACTTAAGTCTGCATTGTGCCTTTTGTATTTAATTCCGATGCAATTTCTCTGTTTCATCGTCGGTAAGAAGGTCAGAGGTATACAGTAAACCTAAAGTGAACCATCGGAATCTATAACTAGTGTCACAGGAATGGTTCAAAACATAGAAAGTAAGAAGAGCCAGTCTTCTTGTACTTAAGTCAACATTGTACCTTTTGTATCTAATTTCGATGCACTTTCTGTGTTTCGTCGTCAGTAAGAAGGTCCAAGGTATACAGTAAACCTGACGTGAAGCATCGGAATCTATAACTAGTGTCACAGGAATGGTTCAAATCATAGACAGTAAGAAGAGCCAGTCTTCTTGTACTTAAGTCGGCATTGTGCCTTTTGTATTTAATTCCGATGCAATTTCTGTGTTTCGTCGTCAATAAGTAGGTCCAAGGGATACAGTAAACCTGATGTGAAGCATCGGAATCTATAACTAGTGTCACAGGAACGGTTCAAAACATAGACAGTAAAAAGGGCCAGTCTTCTTGTACTTAAGTCGGCATTGTGCCTTTTGTATTTAATTCCGATGCAATTTTTGTGTTTCATCGTCAATAAGAAGGTCAGAGAGAAACAAGAAACCTGAAGTGAAGCAACGGAATCTATAACTAGTGCCACAGGAATGGTTCAAAATTAGACAGTAAGAAGAGTCAGTCTTCTTGTACTTAAGTCGGCATTGTGCCTTTTGTATTTAATTCTGATGCAATTTCTCTGTTTCGTCGTCAATAAGAAGGTCCAAGGGATACAGTAAACCTGAAGTGAAGCATCGGAATCTATAACTAGTGTGACAGGAATGGTTATAAACACAGACAGTAAGATGAGTTAGTTTTCTTGCACTTAAGTCGGCATTGTACCTTTGTATTTAATACCGATGCAATTTCTTTGTTTCTTCGTCAATAAGAAGGTCCAAGGGATACAGTAAATCGGAAGTGAAGCATCGGAATCTATAACTAGCGTCTCAGGAATGGTTTAAAACATAGACTGGAAAAAGAGCCAGTCTTCTTGTACTTAAGTCTTCATTGTCCTTTTGTATTTAATTCCGATGCAATTTCTGTGTTACGTCGTCAATAAGAAGGTCCAAGGGATACAGTAAACCTGAAGTGAAGCATCGGAATCTATAACTAGTGTCACAGGAATGGTTAAAAACATAGACAGTAAGAAGAGTCAGTCTTCTTGTACTTAAGTCGGCATTGTGCCTTTTGTTTTTAATTCCGATTCAATTTCTGTGTTTTGTCGTCCATAAAAAGGTCCAAGGGATACAGTAAACCTGAAGTGAAGCATCGGAATCTATAACTAGTGTCACAGGAATGGTTCAAAATATAGACAGTGAGAAGAGCCAGTCTTCATGTACTTAAGTCGGCACTGTGCCTTTTGTTTTTAATTCCGATTCAATTTCTGTGTTTCGTCGTCCATAAAAAGGTCCAAGGGATACAGTAAACCTGAAGTGAAGCATCGGAATCTATAACTAGTGTCACAGGAATGGTTCAAAATATAGACAGTAAGAAGAGTCAGTCTTCTTGTACTGAAGTCGGCATTGTGCCTTTTGTTTTTAATTCCGATTCAATTTCTGTGTTTCGTCGTCCATAAAAAGGTCCAAGGGATACAGTAAACTTGAAGTGAAGCATCGGAATCTATAACTAGTGTCACAGGAATGGTTCAAAACATAGACAGTGAGAAGAGCCAGTCTTCATGTACTTAAGGCGGCATTGTGCCTTTTGTATTTAATTCCGATGCAATTTCAGTGTTTAGTCGTCAATAAGAAGGATGAAGGGACACAGTAATCCTGAAGTGAAGCATCGGAATCTATAACTAGTGTGACACGAATGGTTATAAACACAGACAGTAAGATGAGTTAGTTTTCTTGCACTTAAGTCGGCATTGTACCTTTGTATTTAATACCGATGCAATTTCTTTGTTTCGTCGTCAATAAGAAGGTCCAAGGGATACAGTAAATCGGAAGTGAATCATCGGAATCTATAGCTAGCGTCTCAGGAATGGTTTAAAACATAGACTGGAAAAAGAAGCAGTCTTCTTGTACTTAAGTCTTCATTGTCCTTTTGTATTTAATTCCGATGCAATTTCTGTGTTTCGTCGTCAATAAGAAGGTCCAAGGGATACAGTAAACCTGAAGTGACGCATCGGAATCTATAACTAGTGTCACAGGAATGGATCAAAACATAGGCAGTAAGAAGAGTTAGTCTTCTTGTACTAAATTCGGCGTTGCATCTTTTGTATTTAATATCGATGCAATTTCTGTGTTTCGTCGACAATAATAAGGTCCAAGGGATACAGTAAATCTGAAGTGAAGCTTCGGAATCTATAACTAGTGTCTGAGGAATGGTTCAAATCTTAGACAGTAGGAAGAGCCAGACTTCTTGTACTTAAGTCAGCTTTGTGGCTTTTCTATTTAATTCCGTTGAAATTTCTGTGTTTCGTCGTGAATAAGAATGTCCAAGGGATTCAGTAAACCTGATGTGAAGCATCGGAATCTATAACTAGTGTCACAGGAATGGTTCAAAACATAGACAGGTAGAAGAGCCAGTCTTCTTGTACTCAAGTCGGCATTGAGACGTTTGAATTTAATTCCGATGCATTTTCTGTGTTTAATCGTCAATAAGAAGGTCCATGGGATACGGTAAACTTGAAGTGAAGCATCGGAATCTATAACTATGGTCACAGGAATGGTTCAAAACATAGACAGTAAGGAGAGCCCGTCTTCCGGTACTTAAGTCGGCATTGTGCCTTTTGTATTTAATTCCGATGCAAATTCTGTGTTTCGTCGTCAATAAGAAGGTCCAAGGGATACAGTAAACCTGAAGTGAAGCATCGGAATGTATAACTAGTGTCATAGGAATGGTTCAAAATATAGACAGTAAGAAGAGCCACTCTTCTTGTACTTAAGTCGGCATTGTGGTTTTGGTACTTAATTCCGATGCAATTTCTGTGTTTCATCGTCAATAAGAAGGTCAGAGAGATACAGTAAACCTGAAGTGAGCATCGGAATCTATAACGAGTGTCACAGGAATGGTTCAAAACATAGACAGTAAGAAGAGTCAGTCTTCTTGTACTTAATTCGGCGTTCTACCTTTTGTGTTTAATTCCGATGCAATTTCTGTGTTTCGTCGTCAATAAGAAGGTCCAAGGGATACAGTAAATCTGTAGTGAAGCTTCGGAATCTATAACTAGTGTCTCAGAAATGGTTCAAATTTTAGACAGTAAGAAGAGCCAGTCTTCTTGTACTTAAGCCGGCATTGTGCATTTTCTATTTAATTCCGATGAAATTTCTGTGTTTAGTCGCCAGTAAGAAGGTCCAAGGGATACAGGTAACCGGATGCGAAGCATCGGAATCTATGACTTGTGTCACAGGAATGGTTCAAAACATAGACAGTAAGAAGAGCCAGTCTTCTTGTACTTAAGTCGGCATGGTGCCTTTTGTATTTAAATTCGATGCATTTTCTGTGTTTCATCGTCAATAAGAAGGTCAGAGGGATAAAGTAAACCTGTAGTGATGCATCGGAACCTATAACTAGTGTCACAGGAATAGTTCAAAGCATAGACAGTAAGAAGACGCAGTCGTCTTGTACTTAAGTTGGCATTGTGCCTTTTGTATTTAATTTTGATGCAATTTCTGTGTTTCGTCGTCAATATGAAGGTACAAGAGATACAGTAAACCTGAAGTGAAGTATCGGAATCTATAACTAGTGTAACATGAATGGTTCAAAACATAGACAGTAAGAAGAGTTAGTCCTCTTGAACTTTAGTCAGCATTGTACCTTTTGTATTTAATTCCGACGCAATTTCTGTGTTTCGTCGTCAATACGAAGGTCCAAGGGATACAGTAAACCTGAAGTGAAGCTTCGGAATCCATAACTAGTGTCACAGGAATGGTTCAAACATACACAGTAAGAAGAGCCAGTCTGCTTGTACTTATGTCGGCATTGTGCCTTTTGTATTTATTTCCGATGCAATTCCTGTGATTCGTCGTCAATAAGAAGGTCAAAGGGATGCAGTGAACCCGAAGTGAAGCATCGGAATCTATAACTAGTGTCACAGGAAAGGTTCAAAACATAGACAGTAAGAAGAGCCAGTCTTCATGTACTTAAGTCGGCATTGTGCCTTTGGTATTTAATTCCGATGCAATTTCTGTGTTTCGTCGTCATTAAGAAGGTCCAAGGGATGCAGTAAACCTGAAGTGAAGCATCGGAATCTATAACCAGTGTCACAGGAATGGTTCAAAACATAGACAGTAAGAAGAGTCAGTCTTCTTGTACTTAATTCGGCATTGTACATTTTGTATTTAATTGCGATGCAATTTCTGTGTGACGTCGTCAATAAAATGTGCAAGGTATACAGTAAACCTGATGTGAAACTTCGGAATCTATAACTACTGTCTCAGGAATGGTTCAAATCATAGACAGTAAGAAGAGCCAGTCGTCTTGTACTTAAGTCGGCATTGTGCCTTTTGTATTTAATTCCGATAAGATTTCTGTGTTTTGTCGTCAATAAGAAGGTCAAGGGATACAGTAAATTTGAAGCGAAGCTTCGGAATCTATAACTAGTGTCTGAGGAATGGTTCAAATCTTAGACAGTAAGAAGAGCCAGTCTTGTTGTACTTAAGTCAGCTTTGTGGCTTTTCTATTTAATTCCGTTGAAATTTCTGTGTTTCGTCGTGAATAAGAAGTTCCAAGGGATTCAGTAAACCTGATGTGAAACATCTAAATCTATAACTAGTGTCACAGGAATGGTTCAAAACATAGACAGTAAGAAGAGCCAGTCTTCTTGTACTTAAGTCGGCATTGTGCCATTTGCATTTAATCCCGATGCAATATCTGTATTTCATCGTCAAAAAGAAGGTCCAAGGGATACAGTAACATGATGTGAAGCATCGGAATCTATAACTAGTGTGACAGGAATGGTTCAAATCATAGACAGTAAGAAGAGCAAGTCTTCTTGTACTTATGTCGGCATTGTGCCTTTAGTATTTCATTCCGATGCAATTTCATTGTTTCGTCGTCAATAAGAAGGTCCAAGTGATACAGTAAACCTGACGTGACGCATCGGAATCTGTAACTAGTGTCACAGGAATGGTTCAATTCATAGACAGTAAGAAGAGCCAGTCTCCATGTACTTAAGTCAGCATTCTGCCTTTTGGATTTAATTCCGATGCAATTTCTATATTTCGTCGTCAATAAGTAGGTCCAAGGGATACAGTACACCTGACGTGAAGCATCGGAATCTATAACTAGTGTCACAGGAATGGTTCAAATCATAGACAGTAAGAAGAGCCAGTCTTCTTGTACTTAAGTCGGCATTGTGACGTTTGTATTTAATTCCGATGCATTTTCTGTGTTTCATCGTCAATAAGAAGGTCCATGGGATACGGTAAACTTGAAGTGAAGCATCGGAATCTATAACTATGGTCACAGGAATGGTTCAAATCATAGACAGTAAGAAAAGCCAGTCTTCCGGTACTTAATACGGCATTGTGCCTTTTGTATTTAATTCCGATGCAAATTCTGTGTTTCGTCGCCAATAAGAAGGTCCAAGGGATACAGTAAACCTGAAGTGAAGCATCGGAATCTATAACTAGTGTCATAGGAATGGTTCAAAATATAGACAGTAAGAAGAGCCACTCTTCTTGTACTTAAGGCGGCATTGTGGTTTTGGTATTTAATTCCGATGCAATTTCTGTGTTTCATCGTCAATAAGAAGGTCAGAGGGATACAGTAAACCTGAAGTGAGCATCGGAATCTATAACGAGTGTCACAGGAGTGGTTCAAAACATAGACAGTAAGAAGAGTCAATCTTCTTGTACTTAAGTCTGCATTGTGCCTTTTATTTTTAATTCCGATGCAATTGCTGTGTTTCGTCGTCCATAAAAAGGTCCAAGGGATACAGTAAACCTGAAGTGAAGCATCGGAATCTATAACCAGTGTCACAGGAATGGTTCAAAATATAGACAGTGAGAAGAGCCCGTCTTCATGTACTTAAGGCGGCATTGTGCCTTTTGTATTTAATTCCGATGCAATTTCAGTGTTTCGTCGTCAATAAGAAGGATGAAGGGATACAGTAAATCTGAAGTGAAGCATCGGAATCTATAACTAGTGGGACAGGAATGGTTCAAAACACAGACAGTAAGAAGAGTTAGTCTTCTTGCACTTAAGTCGGCATTGTACCTTTGTATTTAATTCCGATGCAATTTCTTTTTTTCGTCGTCAATAAGAAGGTCCAAGGGATACAGTAAATCAGAAGTGAAGCATCGGAATCTATAACTTGTTTCTCCGGAATGGTTTAAAACATAGACTGGAAGAAGAGCCAGTCTTCTTGTACTTAAGTCTTCATTGTCCTTTTGTATTTAATTGCGATGCAATTTCTGTGTTTCGTCGTCAATAAGAAGGTCCAAGGGATACAGTAAACCTGAAGTGAAGCATCGGAATCTATAACTAGTGTCACAGGAATGGATCAAAACATATGCAGTAAGAAGAGTTAGTCTTCTTGTACTTAATTCGGCGTTGTATCTTTTGTATTTAATTCCGATGCAATTTCTGTGTTTCGTCGTCAATAAGAAGGTACAAGGGATACAGTAAATCTGAAGTGATGCTTCGGAATCTATAACTAGTGTCTCAGGGATGGTTCAAATCTTAGACAGTAAGAAGAGCCAGTCTTCTTGTACTTAAGTCAGCTTTGTGGCTTTTCTATTTAATTCCGTTGAAATTTCTGTGTTTCGTCGTGAATAAGAAGGTCCAAGGGATTCAGTAAACCTGATGTGAAGCATCGGAATCCATAACTAGTGTCACAGGAATGGTTCAAATCATAGACAGTAAGAAGAGCCAGTCTTCTTGTACTTAAGTCGGCATTGTGCCATTTGCATTTAATCCCGATGCAATTTCTGTATTTCATCGTCAATAAGAAGGTCCAAGTGATACAGTAAACCTGATGTGAAGCATCGGAATCTGTAACTAGTGTGACAGGAATGGTTCAAATCATAGACAGTAAGAAGAGAAAGTCTTCTTGTACTTATGTCGGCATTGTGCCTTTAGTATTTAATTCCGATGCAATTTCTGTGTTTCGTCGTCAATAAGAAGGTCCAAGGGATACAGTAAACCTGACGTGACGCATCGGAATCTTTAACTAGTGTCACAGGAATGGTTCAATTCATAGACAGTAAGAAGAGCCAGTCTTCGTGTACTTAAGTCGGCATTGTGCCTTTTGGATTTAATTCCGATGCAATATCTATGTTTCGTCGTCAATAAGTAGGTCCAAGGGATACAGTACACCTGACGTGAAGCATCGGAATCTATAACTAGTGTCACAGGAATGGTTCAAATCATAGACAGTAAGAAGAGCCAGTCTTCTTGTACTTAAGTCGGCATTGTGACTTTTGTATTTAGTTCCGATGCATTTTCTGTGTTTCATCGTCAATAAGAAGGTCCATGGGATACGGTAAACTTGAAGTGAAGCATCGGAATCTATAACTATGGTCACAGGAATGCTTCAAAACATAGACAGTAAGAAGAGCCAGTCTTCCGGTACTTAAGTCGGCATTGTGCCTTTTGTATTTAATTCCGATGCAAATTCTGTGTTTCGTCGTCAATTAGAAGGTCCAAGGGATACAGTAAACCTGAAGTGAAGCATCGGAATCTATTACTAGTGTCTCAGGAATGGTTCAAAACATAGACTGTAAGAAAAGCCAGTCTTCTTGTACTTAAGTCGGCATTGTCCTTTTGTATTTAATTCTGATGCAATTTCTGTGTTTCGTCGTCAATAAGAAGGTCCAAGGGATACAGTAAACCTGAAGTGAAGCATCGGAATCTATAACTAGTGGCACAGGAATGGTTCAAAACATAGGTAGTAAGAAGAGTCAGTCTTCTTGTACTTAATTCGGCGTTGTACCTGTTGTGTTTAATTCCGATGCAATTTCTGTGTTTCTTTGTCAATAAGAAGGTCCAAGGGATACAGTAAACCTGAAGTGATGCATCGGAACCTATAACTAGTGTCACAGGAATATTACAACGCATAGACAGTAAGAAGAGGCAGTCGTCTTGTACTTAAGTCGGCATTTTGCCTTTTGTATTTAATTTTGATGCAATTTCTGTGTTTCGTCGTCAATATGAAGGTACAAGAGATGCAGTAAACCTGATGTGAAGCTTCGGAATCTATAACTAGTGTCTCAGGAATGGTTCAAATCATAGACAGTAAGAAGAGCCAGTCGTCTTGTACTTATGTCGGCATTGTGCCTTTTGTATTTAATTCCGATGAGATTTCTGTGTTTTGTCGTCAATAAGAAGGTCAAGGGATACAGTAAACCAGAAGTGAAGCATCGGATTCTACAACTAGTGTCACAGGAATGGTTCAAAACGTAGACAGTTAGACGAGGCAGTCTTCCTTTACTTAAGTCGGCATTGTGCCTTTTGTATTTAATTCCGATGCAATTTCTGTGCTTCATCGTCAGTAACAAGGTCAGAGGGATACAGTAAACCTGAAGTTAAGCATCGGAATCTATAACTAGTGGCACAGGAATGGTTCAAAATATAGAGAGTAAGAAGAGCCAGTCTTCTTGTACTTAAGTCGGCATTGTGGTTTTGGTATTTAATTCCGATGCAATTTCTGTGTTTCATCGTCAATAAGAAGGTCCATGGGATACGGTAAACTTGAAGTGAGCATCGGAATCTATAACTATGGTCACAGGAATGCTTCAAAACATAGACAGTAAGAAGAGTCGGTCTTCTTGTACTTAAGTCGGCATTGTGCCTTTTGTATTTAATTCCGATGCAATTTCTGTGTTTCGTTGTCAATAAGAAGGTCCAAGGGATACAGTAAACCTGAAGTGAAGCATCGGAATCTATAACTAGTGTAACAGGAATGGTTCGAAACATAGACAGTAAGAAGAGTTGGTCCTCTTGTACTTTAGTCAGCATTGTACCTTTTGTATTTAATTCCGATGCAATTTCTGTGTTTCGTCGTCATTAAGATGGTCCAAGCGATTCAGTAAACATATAGTGAAGCATCGGAATTTAATACTGGGCTCACAGGAAATGTTCAAAACATAGTCAGCAAGAAGAGTCAGTATTCTTGTACTTAAGTCGGCATTGTGCCTTTTGTATTTAATTCCGAATCAATTTCAGTGTTTCGTCGTCAATAAGAAGGTCCAAGGGATACAGTAAACATGAAGTGAAGCATCGGAATCTATAACTAGTGTCACAGGAATTGTTAAAACATATACAGTAAGAAGTGTCAGTCTTCTTGTACTTAAGTCGGCTTTGTGCCTTTTGTATTTAATTCCGATGCAACTTCTGTGTTTCGTCGACAATAAGAAGATCCAAGGGATACAGTAAACCTGAAGTGAAGCATCGGAAACTTTAACTAGTGCCACAGGAATGGTACAAAACATAGACAGTAAGAAGAGGCAGTCTTCTTGTACTTAAGTCGGCATTGTGCCTTTTGTATTTTATTCCGACGCAATATCTGTGTTTTGTCGTCAACAAGAAGGTCCAAGGGAAACACTAAACCTGAAGTGATGCATCGGAATCTATAACTAGTGTCACAGGAATGGTTCAAAACATAGACAGTAAGTGGAACCAGTCTTCTTGTACTTAAGTCGACATTGTGCCTTTTGTATTTAATTCCGAAGCAATTTCTGTGTTTGTCGTCAATAGGAAGGTACAAGGGATACAGTAAACCTGAAGTGAAGCACCGGAATCTGTAACTAGTGTCACAGGAATGGTTCTAAACGTGGACAGTAAGAAGAGCCATTCTTCTTGTACTTAAGTCGGCATTGTGCCTTTTGTATTTAATTCCAATGCAATTACTGTATTTCGTCGTCAATAAGAAAGTCCAAGGGATACAGTAAACCTGAAGTGAAGCATCGGAATCTATAACTAGTGTCACAGGAATGGTTCAAAATATAGACAGTAAGATGAGCCACTCTTCTTGTACTTAAGTCGGCATTTTGGTTTTGGTATTTAACTCCGATGCAATTTCTGTGTTTCATCGTCAATAAGAAGGTCAGAGGGATACAGTAATTCTGAAGTGAGCATCGGAATCTATAACGAGTGTCACAGGAATGGTTCAAAACATAGACAGTAAGAAGAGTCAGTCTTCTTGTACTTAAGTCGGCATTGTGCCTTTTGTTTTTAATTCCGATGGAATTTCTGTGTTTCGTCGTCCATAAAAACGTCTAAGGGATACAGTAAACCTGAAGTGATGCATCGGAATCTATAACTAGTGTCACAGGAATGGTTCAAAATATAGACAGTGAGAAGAGCTAGTCTTCATGTACTTAAGGCGGCATTGTGCCTTTTGTATTTAATTCCGATGCAATTTCAGTGTTCCGTCGTCAATAAGAAGGATGAAGGGACACAGTAAACCTGAAGTGAAGCATCGGAATCTATAACTAGTGTGACAGGAATGGTTCAAAACACAGACAGTAAGAAGAGTTAGTCTTCTTGCACTTAAGTCGGCATTGTACCTTTGTATTTAATTCCGATGCAATTTCTTTGTTTCGTCGTCAATAAGAAGGTCCAAGGGATACAGTAAATCAGAAGTGAAGCATCGGAATCTATAACTAGCGTCTCCGGAATGGTTTAAAACATAGACTGGAAGAAGAGCCAGTCTTCTTGTACTTAAGTCTTCATTGTCCTTTTGTATTTAATTCCGATGCAATTTCTGTGTTTCGTCGTCAATAAGAAGGTCCAAGGGATACAGTAAACCTGAAGTGAAGCATCGGAATCTATAACTAGTGTCACGGGAATGGATCAAAACATAGGCAGTAAGAAGAGTTAGTCTTCTTGTACTTAATTCGGCGTTGTATCTTTTGTATTTAATTCCGATGCAATTTCTGTGTTTCGTCGTCAATAAGAAGGTCCAAGGGATACAGTAAATCTGAAGTGAAGCTTCGGAATCTATAACTAGTGTCTCAGGAATGGTTCAAATCTTAGACAGTAAGACGAGCCAGTCTTCTTGTACTTAAGTCTTCATTGTCCTTTTGTATTTAATTCCGATGCAATTTCTGTGTTTCGTCGTCAATAAGAAGGTCCAAGGGATACAGTAAACCTGAAGTGAAGCATCGGAATCTATAACGAGTGTAACAGGAATGGTTCAAAACATAGACAGTAAGAAGAGTTAGTCCTCTTGTACTTTAGTCAGCATTGTACCTTTTGTATTTAATTCCGATGCAATTTCTGTGTTTCGTCGTCAATAAGAAGGTCCAAGGGATACAGTAAACCTGAAGTGAAGCTTCGGAATCCATAACTAGTGTCACAGGAATGGTTCAAACTTACACAGTAAGAAGAGCCAGTCTTCTTGGACTTATGTCGGCATTGTGCCTTTTGTATTTAATTCCGACGCAATATCTGTGTTTTGTCGTCAACAAGAAGGTCCAAGGGAAACAGTAAACCAGAAGTGATGCATCGGAATCTATAACTAGTGTCACAGGAATGGTTCAAAACATAGACAGGAAGTGGAACCAGTCTTCTTGTACTTAAGTCGGCATTGTGCCTTTTGTATTTAATTCCGAAGCAATTTCTGTGTTTCGTCGTCAATAGGAAGGTACAAGGGATACAGTAAACCTGAAGTGAAGCACCGGAATCTATAACTAGTGTCACAGGAATGGTTCTAAACGTGGACAGGAAGAAGAGCCATTCTTCTTGTACTTAAGTCGGCATTGTGCCTTTTGTATTTAATTTCAATGCAATTTCTGTGTTTCGTCGTCAATAAGAAGGTCCAAGGGATACAGTAAACCTGAGGTGAAGCATCGGAATCTATAACTAGTGTCACAGGAATGGTTCAAAATATAGACAGTAAGAAGAGCCACTCTTCTTGTACTTAAGTCGGCATTGTGGTTTTGGTATTTAACTCCGATGCAATTTCTGTGTTTCATCGTCAATAAGAAGGTCAGAGGGATACAGTAAACCTGAAGTGAGCATCGGAATCTATAACGAGTGTCACAGGAATGGTTCAAAACATAGACAGTAAGAAGAGTCAGTCTTCTTGTACTTAAGGCGGCATTGTGCCTTTTGTATTTAATTCCGATGCAATTTCAGTGTTTCGTCGTCATTAAGAAGGTCCGAGGGATGCAGTAAACCTGAAGTGAAGCATCGGAATCTATAACCAGTGTCACAGGAATGGTTCAAAACATAGACAGTAAGAAGAGTCAGTCTTCTTGTACTTAATTCGGCATTGTACATTTTGTATTTAATTCCGATGCAATTTCTGTGTGACGTCGTCAATAAAAAGTCCAAGGTATACAGTAAACCTGATGTGAAGCTTCGGTATCTATAACTAGTGTCTCAGGAATGGTTCAAATCATAGACAGTAAGAAGAGCCAGTCGTCTTGTACTTAAGTCGGCATTGTGCCTTTTGTATTTAATTCCGATGCAATATCTGTGTTTTGTCGTCAACAAGAAGGTCCAAGGGAAACAGTAAACCTGAAGTGAAGCATCGGAATCTATAACTAGTGTCACAGGAATGGTTCAGAACATAGACAGTAAGAAGAGTCAGTCTTCTTGTACTTAAGTCGGCATTGTGTCTTTTGTATTTAATTCCGATACAATTTCTGTGTTTCGTCGTCAATAACAAGGTCCAAGGGATACAGTAAACCTGAAGTGAAGCATCGGAATCTATAACTAGTGGCACAGGAATGGTTCAAAATATAGACAGTAAGAAGAGCCAGTCTTCATGTACATAAGGCGGCATTGTGCCTTTTGTATTTAATTCCAATGCAATTTCTGTGTTTCATCGTCAATAAGAAGCTCCAAGGGATACAGTAAACATATAGTGAGGCATCGGAATTTAATACTGGTCTCACAGGAGATCTTCAAAACATAGTCAGTAAGAAGAGTCGGTCTTCTTGTACTTAAGTCGGCATTGTGCCTTTTCTATTTAATTCCGATGCAATTTCAGTGTTTCGTTGTCAATAAGAAGGTCCAAGGGATACAGTAAACCTGAAGTGAAGCATCGGAATCTATAACTAGTGCCACAGGAATGGTAAAAAAGATAGACAGTAAGAAGAGGTAGTCTTCTTGTACTTAAGTCGGCATTGTGCCTTTTGTATTTAATTCCGATGCTATATCTGTGTTTTGTCGTCAACAAGAAGGTCCAAGGGAAACAGTAAACCTGAAGTGATGCATCGGAATCTATAACTAGTGTCACAGGAATGGTTCAAAACATAGACAGTAAGGGTAACCAGTCTTCTTGTACTTAAGTCGGCATTGTGCCTTTTGTATTTAATTCCGAAGCAATTTCTGTGTTTCGTCGTCAATAGGAAGGTACAAAGGACACAGTAAACCTGAAGTGAAGCACTGGAATCTATAACTAGTGTCACAGGAATGGTTCTAAACGTGGACAGTAGGAAGAGCCATTCTTCTTGTACTTAAGTTGGCATTGTGCCTTTTGTATTTAATTCCGATGCAATTTCTGTGTGTCGTCGTCAAAAAGAAGGTCCAAGGGATACAGTAAACCTGAATTGAAGCATCGGAATCTATAACTAGTGGCACAGGAATGGTTCAAAATATAGACAGTAAGAAGAGCCAGTCTTCATGAACATAAGGCGGCATTGTGCCTTTTGTATTTAATTCCGATGCAATTTCTGTGTTTCATCGTCAATAAGAAGCTCCAAGGGATACAGTAAACATATAGTGAGGCATCGGAATTTAATACTGGTCTCACAGGAAATGTTCAAAACATAGTCAGTATGAAGAGGCAGTATTCTTGTACTTAAGTCGGCATTGTGCCTTTTGTATTTAATTCCGATGCAATTTCTGTGTGTCGTCAATAAGAAGGTCCAAGGGAAACAGTAAACCTGAAGTGAGGCATCGGAATCTATAACTAGTGTCACAGGAATTGTTAAAAACATATACAGTAAGAAGAGTCAGTCTTCTTGTACTTAAGTCGGCATTGTGCCTTTTGTATTTAATTCCGATGCAATTTCTGTGTTTCGTCGTCAATAAGAAGGTCCAAGGGATACAGTAAACCTGAAGTGAAGCATTGGATTCTATAACTAGTACCACAGGAATGGTACAAAACATAGACAGTAAGAAGAGGCAGTCTTCTTGTACTTAAGTCGGCATTGTGCCTTTTGTATTTAATTCCGATGCAATATCTGTGTTTTGACGTCAACAAGAAGGTCCAAGGGAAACAGTAAACCTGAAGTGATGCATCGGAATCTATAACTAGAGTCACAGGAATGGTTCAAAACATAGACAGTAAGAGGAACCAGTCTTCTTGTACTTAAGTCGTTATTGTGCCTTTTGTATTTAATTCCGAAGCAATTTCTGTGTTTCGTCGTCAATAGGAAGGTACAAGGGATACAGTAAACCTGAAGTGAAGCACCGGAATCTATAACTAGTGTCACAGGAATGGTTCTAAACGTGGACAGTAAGAAGAGCCATTCTTCTTGTACTTAAGTCGGCATTGTGCCTTTTGTATTTAACTCCGATGCAATTTCTGTGTTTCATCGTCAATAAGAAGTTCAAAGGGATACAGTAAACATATAGTCAGGCATCGGAATTTAATACTGGTCTCACAGGAGATGTTCAAAACATAATCAGTAAGAAGAGTCAGTCTTCTTGTACTTAAATCGGCATTGTGCCTTTTCTATTTAATTCCGAAGCAATTTCTGTGTTTCGTCGTCAACAAGAAGGTCCAAGGGATACAGTAAACCTGAAGTGAAGCATCGGAATCCATGACTAGTGTCACAGGAATGGTTGAAAACATAGACCGTAAGAAGAACCACTCATCTTGTACTTAAGTCGGCATTGTGCCTTTTGTATTTAATTGAGATGCAATTTCTGTGTCTCATCGTCAATAAGAAGGTCCAAGGGATACAGTAAACATATAGTGAAGCATCGGAATTTAATACTGGTCTCACAGGAAATGTTCAAAGCATAGTCAGTAAGAATAGTCAGTATTCTTGTACTTAAGTCGGCATTGCGCCTTTTGTATTTAATTCCGATGCAATTTCTGTGTTTCGTCGTCAATAAGAAGGTCCAAGGGATACAGTAAACCTGAAGTGAAGCATCGGAATCTATAACTAGTGTCACAGGAATTGTTCAAAACATAGACAGTAAGAAGAGTAAGTCTTCTTGTACTTAAGACGGCATTGTGCCTTTAGTATTTAATTCCGATGCAATTTCTGTGTTTCGTCGTCAACAAGAAGGTCCAAGGGATACAGTAAACCTGACGTCACGCATCGGAATCTGTAACTAGTGTCACAGGAATGGTTCAATTCATAGACAGTAAGAAGAGCCATTCTTCATGTACTTAGGTCGACATTGTGCCTTTTGGATTTAATTCCGATGCAATTTCTATGTTTCGTCGTCAATAAGTAGGTCCAAGGGATACAGTAAATCTAACGTGATGCATCGGAATCTATAACTAGTGTCACAGGAATGGTTCACAACATAGGCAGTAAGATGAGTCAGTCTTCTTGTACTTAATTCGGCGTTGTACCTTTTGTGTTTTATTCCGATGCAATTTCTGTGTTTCGTCGTCAATAAGAAGGTCCAAGGGATACAGTAAATCTGTAGTGAAGCTTCGGAATCTATTACTAGTGTCTCAGGAATGGTTCAAGTTTTAGACAGTAAGAAGAGCCAGTCTTCATGTACTTAAGTCGGCATTGTGCCTTTGGTATTTAATTCCGATGCGATTTCTGTGTTTCGTCGTCATTAAGAAGGTCCAAGGGATGCAGTAAACCTGAAGTGAAGCATCGGAATCTATAACCAGTGTCACAGGAATGGTTCAAAACATAGGCAGTAAGAAGAGTCAGTCTTCTTGTACTTAATTCGGCATTGTACATTTTGTATTTAATTCCGATGCAATTTCTGTGTGACGTCGTCAATAAGAAGTCCAAGGTATACAGTAAACCAGATGTGAAGCTTCGGAATCTATAACTAGTGTCTCAGGAATGGTTCAAATCATAGACAGTAAGAAGAGCCAGTCGTCTTGTACTTAAGTCGGCATTGTGCCCTTTGTATTTCATTCCGATGCAATTTCTGTGTTTCATCGTCAGTAAGTCGGTCAGAGGGATACAGTAAACCTGAAGTGAAGCATCGGAATCCATGACTAGTGTCATAGGAATGGTTGAAAACATAGACCGTAAGAAGAACCACTCTTCTTGTACTTAAGTCGGCATTGTGCCTCTTGTATTTAATTCCGATGCAATTTCTGTGTTTCGTCGTCAATAAGAAGGTCCAAGGGATACAGTAAACCTGAAGTGAAGCATCGGAATCTATAACTAGTGTCACAGTAATTGTTCAAATCATAGACAGTAAGAAGAGCCAGTCTTCTTGTACTTAAGTCTGCATTGTGACTTTTGTATTTATTTCCGATGCAATTTCTGTGTTTCGTCGTCAATAAGAAGGTCGAAGGGATACAGTAAACCTGAAGTGAAGCATCGGAATCTATAACTATTGCCACAGGAATGGTTCAAAACATAGACAGTAAGAAGAGCCAGTCTTCTTGTACTTAAGTCGGCATTGTGCCTTTTGTATTTAATTCCGATGCAATTTCTGTGTTTCATCGTCAATAAGAAGCTCCAAGGGATACAGTAAACATATAGTGAGGCATCGGAATTTAATACTGGTCTCACAGGAAATGTTCAAAACATAGTCAGTATGAAGAGGCAGTATTCTTGTACTTAAGTCGGCATTGTGCCTTTTGTATTTAATTCCGATGCAATTTCTGTGTGTCGTCAATAAGAAGGTCCAAGGGAAACAGTAAACCTGAAGTGAAGCATCGGAATCTATAACTAGTGTCACAGGAATTGTTAAAAACATATACAGTAAGAAGAGTCAGTCTTCTTGTACTTAAGTCGGCATTGTGCCTTTTGTATTTAATTCCGATGCAATTTCTGTGTTTCGTCGTCAATAAGAAGGTCCAAGGGATACAGTAAACCTGAAGTGAAGCATTGGATTCTATAACTAGTACCACAGGAATGGTACAAAACATAGACAGTAAGAAGAGGCAGTCTTCTTGTACTTAAGTCGGCATTGTGCCTTTTGTATTTAATTCCGATGCAATATCTGTGTTTTGTCGTCAACAAGAAGGTCCAAGGGAAACAGTAAACCTGAAGTGATGCATCGGAATCTATAACTAGAATCACAGGAATGGTTCAAAACATAGACAGTAAGAGGAACCAGTCTTCTTGTACTTAAGTCGGCATTGTGCCTTTTGTATTTAATTCCGAAGCAATTTCTGTGTTTCGTCGTCAATAGGAAGGTACAAGGGATACAGTAAACCTGAAGTGAAGCACCGGAATCTATAACTAGTGTCACAGGAATGGTTCTAAACGTGGACAGTAAGAAGAGCCATTCTTCTTGTACTTAAGTCGGCATTGTGCCTTTTGTATTTAATTCCGATGCAATTTCTGTGTTTCATCGTCAATAAGAAGTTCAAAGGGATACAGTAAACATATAGTGAGGCATCGGAATTTAATACTGGTCTCACAGGAGATGTTCAAAACATAGTCAGTAAGAATAGTCAGTCTTCTTGTACTTAAATCGGCATTGTGCCTTTTCTATTTAATTCCGAAGCAATTTCTGTGTTTCGTCGTCAACAAGAAGGTCCAAGGGATACAGTAAACCTGAAGTGAAGCATCGGAATCCATGACTAGTGTCACAGGAATGGTTGAAAACATAGACCGTAAGAAGAACATCTTGTACTTAAGTCGGCATTGTGCCTTTTGTATTTAATTCAGATGCAATTTCTGTGTCTCATCGTCAATAAGAAGGTCCAAGGGATACAGTAAACATATAAAGAAGCATCGGAATTTAATACTGGTCTCACAGGAAATGTTCAAAGCATAGTCAGTAAGAAGAGTCAGTATTCTTGTACTTAAGTCGGCATTGCGCCTTTTGTATTTAATTCCGATGCAATTTCTGTGTTTCGTCGTCAATAAGAAGGTCCAAGGGATACAGTAAACCTGAAGTGAAGCATCGGAATCTATAACTAGTGTCACAGGAATTGTTCAAAACATAGACAGTAAGAAGAGTAAGTCTTCTTGTACTTAAGTCGGCATTGTGCCTTTAGTATTTAATTCCGATGCAATTTCTGTGTTTCGTCGTCAATAAGAAGGTCCAAGGGATACAGTAAACCTGACGTCACGCATCGGAATCTGTAACTAGTGTCACAGGAATGGATCAATTCATAGACAGTAAGAAGAGCCATTCTTCATGTACTTAAGTCGGCATTGTGCCTTTAGTATTTAATTCCGATGCAATTTCTGTGTTTCGTCGTCAATAAGAAGGTCCAAGGGATACAGTAAATCTGTAGTGAAGCTTCGGAATCTATAACTAGTGTCTCAGGAATGGTTCAAGTTTTAGACAGTAAGAAGAGCCAGTCTTCTTGTACTTAAGTCGGCATTGTGCCTTTTCTATTTAATTCCGATGACATTTCCGTGTTTCGTCGCCAATAAGAAGGTCCAAGGGATACAGTAAACCTGATGCGATGCATCGGAATCTATAACTAGTGTCACAGGAATGGTTCAAAGCATAGACAGTAAGAAGAGCCAGTCTTCTTGTACTTAAGTCGGCATTGTGCCTTTTGTATTTATTTCCGATGCAATTCCTGTGATTCGTCGTCAATAAGAGGGTCAAAGGGATACAGTAAACCTGAAGTCAAGCATCAGAATCTATAACTAGTGTCACAGGAATGGTTCAAAGCATAGACAGTAAGAAGAGCCAGTCTTCTTGTACTTAAGTCGGCATTGTGCCTTTTGTATTTATTTCCGATGCAATTTCTGTGTTTCGTCGTCAATAAGAAGGTCGAAGGGAGACAGTAAACCTGAAGTGAAGCATCGGAATCTATAACTATTGCCACAGGAATGGTTCAAAACATAGACAGTAAGAAGAGCCAGTCTTCTTGTACTTAAGTCGGCATTGTGCCTTTTGTATTTAATTCCGATGCAATTTTTGTGTTTTGCCGTCAATAAGAAGGTCCAAGGGATACAGTAAACCTGAAGTGAAGCATCGGAATCTATAACTAGTGTCACAGGAATGGTTCAAAACATAGGCAGTCAGAAGAGCCAGTCTTCTTGTACTTAAGTCGGCATTATGCG
The DNA here is from genome assembly GCF_023864345.2 of Schistocerca serialis cubense. Lineage (NCBI taxonomy): Eukaryota > Metazoa > Arthropoda > Insecta > Orthoptera > Acrididae > Schistocerca > Schistocerca serialis. The sequence continues at coordinate 1,090,440,971 of NC_064640.1, read as the reverse complement.
TTTTGTATTTAAATCTGAAGCAATCTCTGTGTTTCGTCGCCAATAATAAGGTCCAAGGGATACAGTAAACCTGAAGTGAAGCATCGGAATCTATAACTAGTGTCACAGGAATGGTTCAAAACATAGACAGTAAGAAGAGCCACTCTTCTTGTACTTAAGTCGGCATTGTGCCTATTGTGTTTAATTCCGATGCAATTTCTGTGTTTCATCGTCAATAAGAAGATCCAAGATATACAGTAAACAAATAGTGAAGCATCGGAATTTAATACTGGTCTCACTGGATATGTTCAAAACATAGTCAGTAAGAAGAGTCAGTCTTCTTGTAGTTAAGTCGGCATTGTGCCTTTTGTATTTAATTCCGATGCAATTTCTGTGTATCGTCGTCAATAAGAAGGTCCAAGGGATACAGTAAACCTGAAGTGAAGCATCGGAATCTGTAACTAGTGTCAAAGGAATGGTTCTAGACATAGACAATAAGAAGAGCCAGTCTTATTGTACTTAAGTCGGCATTGTGACTTTTGCATTTAATTCCGATGCAATATCTGTGTTTCGTCGTCAATAAGAAGGTCCAAGGGATACAGTAAACCTGAGGTGTAGCAACGGAATCTATAACTAGTGTCACAGGAATGGTTGAAAACATAGACCGTAAGAAGAGCCACTCTTCTTGTACTTAAGTCGGCATTTTGCCTTTTGTATTTAATTCCAATGCAATTTCTGTGTTTCATCGTCAATAAGAACGTCCAAGGGATACAGTAAACATATAGTGAGGCATCGGAAATTAATACTGGTCTCACAGGAGATGTTCAAAACATAGTCAGTAAGAAGAGTCAGTCTTCTTGTACTTAAGTCGGCATTGTGGCTTTTGTATTTAATTCCGATGCAATTTCTGTGTATTGTCGTCAATAAGAAGGTCCCAGGGATACAGTAAACTTGAAGTGAAGCATCGGAATCAATAACTAGTGGCACAGGAATGGTTCAAAATATTGACAGTAAGAAGAGCCAGTCTTCATGTACATAAGGCGGCATTGTGCCTTTTGTATTTAATTCCGATGCAATTTCTGTGTTTCATCGTCAATAAGAAGCTCCAAGGGATACAGTAAACATATAGTGAGGCATCGGAAATTAATACTGGTCTCACAGGAGATGTTCAAAACATAGTCAGTAAGAAGAGTCAGTCCTCTGGTAGTTAAGTCGGCATTGTGCCTTTTGTATTTAATTCCGATGCAATTTCTGTGTTTCGTCGTCAATAAGAAGGTCCAAGGGATACAGTAAACCTGAAGTGAAGCATCCTAATCCATAACTAGTGTCACAGGAATGGTTGAAAACATAGGCCGTAAGAAGAGCCACTCTTCTTGTACTTAAGTCGGCATTGTGCCTTTTGTATTTAATTCCGATGCAATTTCTGTGTTTCATCGTCAATAAGAAGGGCCAAGCGATACAGTAAACATATAGTGAAGCATCGAAATTTAATACTGGTCTCACAGGAAATGTTCAAAACATAGTCAGTAAGAAGAGTCAGTATTCTTGTACTTATGTCGGCATTGTGCCTTTTGTATTTAATTCCGATGCAATTTCTGTGTTTCGTCGTCAATAAGAAGGTCCAAGGGATACAGAAAACCAGAAGTGAAGCATCGCAATCTATAACTAGTGTCACAGAAATTGTTAAAAACATATACAGTAAGAAGAGTCAGTCTTCTTGTACTTAAGTCGGCATTGAGCCTTTTGTATTTAATTCCGATGCAATTTCTGTGTTTCGTCGTCAATAAGAAGGTCCAAGGGATACAGTAAACCTGAAGTGAAGCATCGGAATCTATAACTAGTGCCACAGGAATGGTTCAAAACATAGACAGCAAGAAGAGGCAGTCATCTTATACTTAAGTCGGCATTGTGCCTTTTGTATTTAATTCCGATGCAATTTCTGTGTTTTGTCGTCAATAAGAAGGTCCAAGGGATACAGTAAACCTGAAGTGAAGCATCGGAATCTATAACTAGTGCCACAGGAATGGTTCAAAACATTGACAGTAAGAAGAGCCAGTCTTCTTGTACTTAAGTCGGCATTGTGTCTTATGTATTTAATTCCGATGCAATATCTGTGTTTTGTCGGCGATAAGAAGGTCCAAGGGAAACAGTAAACCTGAAGTGATGCATCGGAATGTATAACTAGTGTCACAGGAATGGTTCAAAACATAGACAGTAAGAGGAACCAGTCTTCTTGTACTTAAGTCGGCATTGTGCCTTTTGTATTTAATTCCGAAGCAATGTCTGTGTTTCGTCGTCAGTAGGAAGGTACAAGGGATACAGTAAACCTGAAGTGAAGCATCGGAATCTATAACTAGTGTCACAGGAATGGTTCTAAACGTGGACAGTATAAAGAGCCATTCTTCTTGTTCTTAAGTCGGCATTGTGCCTTTGTATTCAATTGCGATGCTATTTCTGTGTTTCATCGTCAATAAGAAGGTCCAAGGGATACAGTAAACATATAGTGAGGCATCGGAATTTAATACTGGTCTCACAGGAGATGTTCAAAACATAGTCAGTAAGAAGAGTCAGTCTTCTTGTACTTAAATCGGCATTGTGCCATTTGTATTTAATTCCGAAGCAATTTCTCTGTTTCGTCGTCAATAAGAAGGTCCATGGGATACAGTAAACCTGAAGTGAAGCATCGGAATCCATGACTAGTGTCACAGGAATGGTTGAAAACATAGACCGTAAGAAGAACCACGCTTCTTGTAGTTAAGTCGGCATTGTGCCTTTTGTATTTAATTCAGATGAAATTTCTGTGTCTCATCGTCAATAAGAAGGTCCAAGGGATACAGTAAACATATAGTGAAGCATCGGAATTTAATACTGGTCTCACAGGAAATGTTCAAAACATAGTCAGTAAGAAGAGTCAGTATTCTTGTACTTAAGTCGGCATTGCGCCTTTTGTATTTAATTCCGATGCAATTTCTGTGTTTCGTCGTCAATAAGAACGTCCAAGGGATGCACTAAACCTGAAGTGAAGCATCGGAATCTATAACTAGTGTCACAGGAATGGTTCAAAACATAGACAGTAAGAGGAACCAGTCTTCTTGTACTTAAGTCGCATTGGGCCTTTTGTATTTAATTCCGAATCAATTTCTGTGTTTCGTCGTCAATAGGAAGGTACAAGGGATACAGTAAACCTGAAGTGAAGCACCGGAATCTATAACTAGTGTCACAGGAATGGTTCTAAAGGTGGACAGTAAGAAGAGCCATTTTTCTTGTACTTAAGTCGGCATTGTGCCTTTTGTATTTAATTGCGATGCTATTTCTGTGTTTCATCGTCAATAAGAAGGTCCAAGGGATACAGTAAACATATAGTGAGGCATCGGAATTTAATACTGGTCTCACAGGGGATGGTCAAAACATAGACAGTAAGAAGAGCCAGTCTTCTTGTACTTAAGTCGGCATTGTGCCTTTTGTATTTAATTCCGATGCAATTTCTGTGTTTCGTCGTCAATAAGAAGGTCCAAGGGATACAGTAAACCTGAAGTGAAGCATCGGAATCTTTAACTAGTGCCACAGGAATGGTTCAAAACATAGACAGTAAGAAGAGCCAGTCTTCTTGTACTTAAGTCGGCATTGTGCCTTTTGTATTTAATTTTGATGCAATTTCTGTGTTTCGTCGTCAATATGAAGGTACAAGAGATACAGTAAACCTGAAGTGAAGCATCGGAATCTGTAACTAGTGCCACAGGAATGGTTCAAAACATAGACAGTAAGAGGAGCCAGTCTTCTTGTACTTAAGTCGGCATTGTGCCTTTTGTATTTAATTCCGATGCAATTTTTGTGTTTTGCCGTCAATAAGAAGGTCCAAGGGATACAGTAAACCTGAAGTGAAGCATCGGAATCTATAACTAGTGTCAAAGGAATGGTTCAAAACATAGGCAGTCAGAAGAGCCAGTCTTCTTGTACTTAAGTCGGCATTATGCGTTTTGTATTTAAATCTGAAGCAATCTCTGTGTTTCGTCGCCAATAATAAGGTCCAAGGGATACAGTAAACCTGAAGTGAAGCATCGGAATCTATAACTAGTGTCACAGGAATGGTTCAAAACATAGACAGTAAGAAGAGCCACTCTTCTTGTACTTAAGTCGGCATTGTACCTATTGTATTTAATTCCGTTGCAATTTCTGTGTTTCATCGTCAATAAGAAGGTCCAAGATATACAGTAAACAAATAGTGAAGCATCGGAATTTAATACTGGTATCACTGGATATGTTCAAAACATAGTCAGTAAGAAGAGTCAGTCTTCTTGTACTTAAGTCGGCATTGTGCCTTTTGTATTTAATTCCGATGCAATTTCTGTGTATCGTCGTCAATAAGAAGGTCCAAGGGATACAGTAAACCTGAAGAGAAGCATCGGAATCTATAACTAGTGTCAAAGGAATGGTTCTAGACATAGACAATAAGAAGAGCCAGTCTTCTTGTACTTAAGTCGGCATTGTGACTTTTGCATTTAATTCCGATACAATTTCTGTGTTTCGTCGTCAATAAGATGGTCCAAGGGATACAGTAAATCTGAGGTGTAGCAACGGAATCTATAACTAGTGTCACAGGAATGGTTGAAAACATAGACCGTAAGAAGAGCCACTCTTCTTGTACTTAAGTCGGCATTTTGCCTTTTGTATTTAATTCGAATGCAATTTCTGTGTTTCATCGTCAATAAGAACGTCCAAGGGATACAGTAAACATATAGTGAGGCATCGGAAATTAATACTGGTCTCACAGGAGATGTTCAAATCATAGTCAGTAAGAAGAGTCAGTCTTCTTGTACTTAAGTCGGCATTGTGGCTTTTGAATTTAATTTCGATGCAATTTCTGTGTTTCGTCGTCAATAAGAAGGTCCAAGGGATACAGTAAACCTGAAGTGAAGCATCGGAATCCATAACTAGTGTCACAGGAATGGTTGAAAACATAGACCGTAAGAAGAGCCACTCTTCTTATACTTGAGTTGGCATTGTGCCTTTTGTATTTAATTCCGATGCAATTTCTGTGTTTCATCGTCAATAAGAAGGTCCAAGCGATACAGTAAACATATAGTGAAGCATCGGATTGCAATACTGGTCTCACAGGAAATGTTCAATACATAGTCAGTAAGAAGAGTCAGTATTCTTGTACTTAAGTCGGCATTGCGCGTTTTGTATTTAATTCCGATGCAATTTCTGTGTTTCGTCGTCAATAAGAAGGTCCACGGGATACAGTAAACCTGAAGTGAAGCATCCTAATCCATAACTAGTGTCACAGGAATGGTTGAAAACATAGGCCGTAAGAAGAGCCACTCTTCTTGTACTTAAGTCGGCATTGTGCCTTTTGTATTTAATTCCGATGCAATTTCTGTGTTTCATCGTCAATAAGAAAGTCCAAGCGATACAGTAAACATATAGTGAAGCATCGGAATTTAATACTGGTCTCACAGGAAATGTTCAAAACATAGTCAGTAAGAAGAGTCAGTATTCTTGTACTTATGTCGGCATTGTGACTTTTGTATTTAATTCCGATGCAATTTCTGTGTTTCGTCGTCAATAAGAAGGTCCAAAGGATACAGTAAACCTGAAGTGAAGCATCGCAATCTATAACTAGTGTCACAGAAATTGTTAAAAACATATACAGTAAGAAGAGTCAGTCTTCTTGTACTTAAGTCGGCATTGAGCCTTTTGTATTTAATTCCGATGCAATTTCTGTGTTTCGTCGTCAATAAGAGGGTCCAAGGGATACAGTAAACCTGAAGTGAAGCATCGGAATCTATAACTAGTGCCACAGGAATGGTTCAAAACATAGACAGCAAGAAGAGGCAGTCATCTTATACTTAAGTCGGCATTGTGCATTTTGTATTTAATTCCGATGCAATTTCTGTGTTTTGTCGTCAATAAGAAGGTCCAAGGGATATAGTAAACGTGAAGTGAAGCATCGGAATCTATAACTAGTGCCACAGGAATGGTTCAAAACATTGACAGTAAGAAGAGCCAGTCTTCTTGTACTTAAGTCGGCATTGTGTCTTTGGTATTTAATTCCGATGCAATATCTGTGTTTTGTCGTCGATAAGAAGGTCCAAGGGAAACAGTAAACCTGAAGTGATGCATCGGAATCTATAACTAGTGTCACAGGAATGGTTCAAAACATAGACAGTAAGAGGAACCAGTCTTCTTGTACTTAAGTCGGCAATGTGCCTTTTGTATTTAATTCCGAAGCAATGTCTGTGTTTCGTCGTCAATAGGATGGTACAAGGGATACAGTAAACCTGAAGTGAAGCATCGGAATCTATAACTAGTGTCACAGGAATGGTTCTAAACGTGGACAGTAAAAAGAGCCATTCTTCTTGTACTTAAGTCGGCATTTTGCCTTTGTATTCAAATGCGATGCTATTTCTGTGTTTCATCGACAATAAGAAGGTCCAAGGGATACAGTAAACATATAGTGAGGCATCGGAATTTAATACTGGTCTCACAGGAGATGTTCAAAACATAGTCAGTAAGAAGAGTCAGTCTTCTTGTACTTAAATCGGCATTGTGCAATTTGTATTTAATTCCGAAGCAATTTCTCTGTTTCGTCGTCAATAAGAAGGTCCATGGGATACAGTAAACCTGAAGTGAAGCATCGGAATCCATGACTAGTGTCACAGGAATGGTTGAAAACATAGACCGTAAGAAGAACCACGCTTCTTGTAGTTAAGTCGGCATTGTGCCTTTTGTATTTAATTCAGATGAAATTTCTGTGTCTCATCGTCAATAAGAAGGTCCAAGGGATACAGTAAACATATAGTGAAGCATCGGAATTTAATACTGGTCTCACAGGAAATGTTCAAAACATAGTCAGTAAGAAGAGTCAGTATTCTTGTACTTAAGTCGGCATTGCGCCTTTTGTATTTAATTCCGATGCAATTTCTGTGTTTCGTCGTCAATAAGAACGTCCAAGGGATGCACTAAACCTGAAGTGAAGCATCTGAATCTATAACTAGTGTCACAGGAATGGTTCAAAACATGGACAGTATGAGGAACCAGTCTTATTGTACTTATGTCGCATTGGGCCTTTTGTATTTAATTCCGAATCAATTTCGGTGTTTCGTCGTCAATAGGAAGGTACAAGGGATACAGTAAACCTGAAGTGAAGCACCGGAATCTATAACTAGTGTCACAGGAATGGTTCTAAAGGTGGACAGTAAGAAGAGCCATTTTTCTTGTACTTAAGTCGGCATTGTGCTTTTGTATTTAATTGAGATGCTATTTCTGTGTTTCATCGTCAATAAGAAGGTCCAAGGGATACAGTAAACATATAGTGAGGCATCGGAATTTAATACTGGTCTCACAGGGGATGGTCAAAACATAGACAGTAAGAAGAGCCAGTCTTCTTGTACTTAAGTCGGCATTGTGCCTTTTGTATTTAACTCCGATGCAATATCTGTGTTTCGTCGTCAATAAGAAGGTCCAAGGGATACAGTAAACCTGAAGTGAAGCTTCGGAATCCATAACTGGTGTCACAGGAATGGTTCAAACATACACAGTAAGAAGAGCCAGTCTTTATGTACTTAAGTCGGCATTGTGCCTTTTGGATTTATTTCCGATGCAATTCCTGTGATTCGTCGTCAATAAGAGTGTCAAAGAGATACAGGAAACCTGAAGTGAAGCATCGGAATCTATAACTAGTGTCACAGGAATGGTTCAAAACATAGACAGTAAGAAGAGCCAGTCTTCATGTACTTAAGTCGGCATTGTGCCTTTGGTATTTAATTCCGATGCAATTTCTGTGTTTCGTCGTCATTAAGAAGGTCCAAGGGATGCAGTAAACCTGAAGTGAAGCATCGGAATCTATAACCAGTGTCACAGGAATGATTCAAAACATAGGCAGTAAGAAGAGTCAGTCTTCTTGTACTTAATTCGGCATTGTACATTTTGTATTTAATTACGATGCAATTTCTGTGTGACGTCGTCAATAAGAAGTCCAAGGTATACAGTAAACCTGATGTGAAGCTTCGGAATCTATAACTAGTGTCTCAGGAATGGTTCAAATCATAGACAGTAAGAAGAGCCAGTCGTCTTGTACTTAAGTCGGCATTGTACCCTTTGTATTTAATTCCGATGAAATTTCTGTGTTTTGTCGTCAATAAGAAGGTCAATGGGATACAGTAAACCAGAAGTGAAGCATTGGAATCTATAACTAGTGTCACAGGAATGGTTCAAAACGTAGACAGTAAGAAGAGGCAGTCTTCTTGTACTTAAGTCGGCATTGTGCCTTTTGTATTTAATTCCGATGCAATTTCTGTGTTTCATCGTCAGTAAGTAGGTGAGAGGGATACAGTAAACCTGAAGTGAAGGATCGGAATCTATAACTAGTGTCACAGGAATGGTTCAAAACATAGACAGTAAGAGGAGTCAGTCTTCTTGTACTTAAGTCGGCATTGTGCCTTTTGTATTTAATTCCGATACAATTTCTGTGTTTCGTCGTCAATAACAAGGCCCAAGGGATACAGTAAACCTGAAGTGAAGCATCGGAATCTATAACTAGTGGCACAGGAATGGTTCAAGATATAGACAGGAAGAAGAGCCAGTCTTCATGTACATAAGGCGGCATTGTGTCTTTTGTATTTAATTCCGATGCAATTTCTGTGTTTCATCGTCAATAAGAAGCTCCAAGGGATACAGTAAACAAATAGTGAGGCATCGGAATTTAATACTGGTCTCACAGGAGATGTTCAAAACATAGTCAGTAAGAAGAGTCAGTCTTCTTGTACTTAAGTCGGCATTGTGCCTTTAGTATTTAATTCCGATGCAATTTCTGTGTTTCGTCCTCAATAAGAAGGTCCAAGGGATACAGTAAACCTGAAGTGAAGCATTAGAATCTATAACTAATGCCACAGGAATGATTCAAAACATAGACAGTAAGAAGAACCAGTCTTCTTGTACTTAAGTCGGCATTGTGCCTTTTGTATTTAATTTTGATGCAATTTCTGTGTTTCGTCGTCTATATGAAGGTACAAGAGATGCTGTAAACCTGAAGTGAAGCATCGGAATCTGTAACTAGTGTAACAGGAATGGTTCGAAACATAGACAGTAAGAAGAGTTAGTCCTCTTGTACTTAAGTCAGCATTGTACCTTTTGTATTTAATTCCGATGCAATTTCTGTGTTTCGTCGTCAATAAGAAGGTCCAAGGGATACAGTAAACCTGAAGTGAAGCTTCGGAATCCATAACTAGTGTCACAGGAATGGTTCAAACATACACAGTAAGAAGAGCCAGTCTTCATGTACTTAAGTCGGCATTGTGCCTTTTGTATTTATTTCCGATGCAATTCCTGTGATTCGTCGTCAATAAGAGGGTCAAAGGGATACAGTAAACCTGAAGTGAAGCATCGGAATCTATAACTAGTGTCACAGGAATGGTTCAAAACATAGACAGTAAGAAGAGCCAGTCTTCATGTACTTAAGTCGGCATTGTGCCTTTGGTATTTAATTCCGATGCAATTTCTCTGTTTCGTCGTCATTAAGAAGGTCCAAGGGATGCAGTAAACCTGAAGTGAAGCATCGGAATCTATAAGCAGTGTCACAGGAATGGTTCAAAACATAGGCAGTAAGAAGAGTCAGTCTTCTTGTACTTAATTCGGCATTGTACATTTTGTATTTAATTACGATGCAATTTCTGTGTGACGTCGTCAATAAGAAGTCCAAGGTATACAGTAAACCTGATGTGAGGCTTCGGAATCTATAACAAGTGTCTCAGGAATGGTTCAAATCATAGACAGTAAGAAGAGCCAGTCGTCTTGTACTTAAGTCGGCATTGTGCCTTTTGTATTTAATTCCAATGAAAATTCTGTGTTTTGTCGTCAATAAGAAGGTCCAAGGGATACAGTAAACCAGAAGTGAAGCTTCGGAATCTATAACTAGTGTCACAGGAATGGTTCAAAACGTAGAGAGTAAGAAGAGGCAGTCTTCTTGTACTTAAGTCGACATTGTGCCTTTTGTATTTAATTCCGATGCAATTTCTGTGTTTCATCGTCTGTAAGAAGGTGAGAGGGATACAGTAAACCTGAAGTGAAGCATCGGAATCTATAACTAGTGTCACAGGAATGGTTCAAACATAGACAGTAAGAAGAGTCAGTCTTCTTGTACTTAAGTCGGCATTGTGCCTTTTGTATTTAATTCCGATACAATTTCTGTGTTTCGTCGTCAATAACAAGGTCCAAGGGATACAGTAAACCTGAAGTGAAACATCGGAATGCATAACTAGTGGCACAGGAATGGTTCAAAATATAGACAGTAAGAGGAGCCAGTCTTCATGTACATAAGGCGGCATTGTGCCTTTTTTATTTAATTCCGATGCAATTTCTGTGTTTCATCGTCAATAAGAAGCTCCAAGGGATACGGTAAACATATAGTGAGGCATCGGAATTTAATACTGGTCTCACAGGAGATGTTCGAAACATAGTCAGTAAGAAGAGACAGTCTTCTTGTACTTAAGTCGGCATTGTGCCTTCTGTATTTATTTCCGAAGCAATTTCTGTGTTTCGTCGTCAATAAGAAGGTCCAAGGGAAACAGTAGACCTGAAGTGATGCATCGGAATCTATAACTAGTGTCACAGGGATGGTTCAAATCATAGACAGTAAGAGGAACCAGTCTTCTTGTACTTAAGTCGGCATTGTGCCTTTTGTATTTTATTCCGAAGCAATTTCTGTGGTTCGTCGACAATAGGAAGGTACAAGGGATACAGTAAACCTGAAGTGAAGCACCGGAATCTATAACTAGTGTCACAGGAATGGTTCTAAACGTGGCCAGTAAGAAGAGCCATTCTTCTTGTACTTAATTCGGGATTGTGCCTTTTGTATTCAATTCCGATGCTATTTCTCTGTTTCATCGTCAATAATAAGGTCCATGGGATACAGTAAACATATAGTGAGGCATCGGAATTTAATACTGGTCTCACAGGATATGTTCAAAACATAGTCTTTAAGAAGAGTCAGTCTTCTTGTACTTAAATCGGCATTGTGCCTTTTGTATTTAATTCCGAAGCAATTTCTGTGTTTCGTCGTCAATAAGAAGGTCCAAGGGATACAGTAAACCTGAAGTGAAGCATCGGAATCCATGACTAGTGTCACAGGAATGGTTGAAAACATCGACCGTAAGAAGAACCACTCTTCTTGTACTTAAGTCGGCATTGTGCCTTTTGTATTTAATTCAGATGAAATTTCTGTGTCTTATCGTCAATAAGAAGGTCCAAGGGATACAGTAAACATATAGTGAAGCATCGGAATTTAATACTGGTCTCACAGGATGTGTTCAAAACATAGTCAGTAAGAAGAGTCAGTATTCTTGTACTTAAGTCGGCATTGCGCCTTCTGTATTTAAATCCGATGCAATTTCTGTGTTTCGTCGTCAATAAGAAGGTCCAAGGGATACAGTAAACTTGAAGTGACGCATCGGAATCTATAACTAGTGCCACAGGAATGGTTCAAAACATAGACAGTAAGAAGAGCCAGTCTTCATGTACATAAGGCGGCATTGTGTCTTTTGTATTTAATTCCGATGCAATTTCTGTGTTTCATCGTCAATAAGAAGCTCCAAGGGATACAGCAAACATATAGTGAGGCATCGGAATTTAATACTGGTCTCACAGGAGATGTTCAAAACATAGTCAGTAAGAAGAGTCAGTCGTCTTGTACTTAAGTCGGCATTGTGCCTTTTGTATTTAATTCCGATGCAATTTCTGTGTTTCGTCGTCAATAAGAAGGTCCAAGGCAAACAGTAAACCTGAAGTGATGCATCGGAATCTATAACTAGTGTCACAGGAATGGTTCAAAACATAGACAGTAAGAGGAACCAGTTTTCTTGTACTTAAGTCTTCATTGTGCCTTTTGTATTTAATTCCGAAGCAATATCAGTGTTTCGTCGTCAATAGGAAGGTACAAGGGATACAGTAAACCTGAAGTTAAGCACCGGAATCTATAACTAGTGTCACAGGAATGGTTCTAAACGTGGACACTAAGAAGAGCCATTCTTCTTGTACTTAAGTCGGCATTGTGCCTTTTGTATTTAATTGCGCTGCTATTTCTATGTTTCATCGTCAATAAGAAGGTCCAAGGGATACAGTAAACATATAGTGAGGCATCGGAATTTAATACTGGTCTCACAGGAGGTGTTGAAAACATAGTCAGTGAGAAGAGTCAGTCTTCTTGTACTTAAATCGGCATTGTGCCATTTGTATTTAATTCCGAAGCAATTTCTGTGTTTCGTCTTCAATAAGAAGGTCCATGGGATACAGTAAACCTGAAGTGAAGCATCGGAATCTATAACTAGTGTCACAGGAATGGTTCAAAACATAGACAGTAACAAGAGCCACTCTTCTTGTACTTAAGTCGGCATTATGCCTTTTGTATTTAAATCTGAAGCAATTTCTGTGTTTCGTCGTCAATAATAAGGTCCAAGGGATACAGTAAACCTGAAGAGAAGCATCGGAATCTATAACTAGTGTCACAGGAATGGTTCAAATCATAGACAGTAATAAGAGCCACTCTTCTTGTACTTAAGTCGGCATTGTGCCTTTTGTTTTTAATTCCGATGCAATTTCTGTGTTTCATCGTCAATAAGAAGGTCCAAGGGATACAGTAAACATATAGTGAAGCATCGGAATTTAATACTGGTCTAACAGGATATGTTCAAAACATAGTCAGTAAGAAGAGTCAGTCTTCTTGTACTTAAGTTGGCATTGTGCCTTTTGTATTTAATTCGCAAGCAATTTCTGTGTATCGTCGTCAATAAGAAGGTCCAAGGGATACAGTAAACCTGATGTGAAGCATCGGAATCTATAACTAGTGTCAAAGGAATGGTTCAAGACATAGACAGTAAGAAGAGCCAGTCTTCTTGTACTTAAGTCGGCATTGTGACTTTTGTATTTAATTCCGATGCAATTTCTGTGTTTCGTCGTCAATAAGAAGGTCCAAGGGATACAGTAAACCTGAGGTGTAGCATCGGAATCTATAACTAGTGTCACAGGAAAGGTTGAAAACATTGACCGTAAGAAGAGCCACTCTTCTTGTACTTAAGTCGGCATTTTGTTTTTTGTATTTAATTCCGATGCAATTTCTGTGTTTCATCGTCAATAAGAAGGTCCAAGGGATACAGTAAACATATAGTGAGGCATCGGAAATTAATACTGGTCTCACAGGAGATGTTCAAAACATAGTCAGTAAGAAGAGTCAGCCTTCTTGTGCTTAAGTCGGCATTGTGCCTTTTGTATTTAATTCTGATGCAATTTCTGTGTTTCGTCGTCAATAAGAAGGTCCAAGGGATACAGTAAACCTGAAGTGTAGCATCGGAATCCATAACTAGTGTCACAGGAATGGTTGAAAACATAGACCGTAAGAAGGGCCACTCTTCTTATACTTCAGTCGGCATTGTGCCTTTTGTATTTAATTCCGATGCAATTTCTGTGTTTCATCGTCAATAAGAAGGTCCAAGCGATACAGTAAACATACAGTGAAGCATTGGAATTTAATACTGGTCTCACAGGAAATGTTCAAAACATAGTCAGTAAGAAGAGTCAGTATTCTTGTACTTAAGTCGGCATTGTGTCTTTTGTATTTAATTCCGATACAATTTCTGTGTTTCGTCGTCAAAAAGAAGGTCCAAGGGATACAGTAAACCTGAAGTGAAGCATCGGAATCTATAACTAGTGTCACAGGAATAGTTCAAAACATAGACAATTAGAAGAGCCAGTCTTCTTGTACTTAAGTCGGCATTGTGCCTTTTGTATTTAATTCCGACGCAATTTCTGAGTTTCGTCGTCAATAAGAAGGTCCAAGGGATACAGTAAACTTGAAGTGAAGCATCGGAATCTATAACTAGTGTCACAGGAATGGTTCAAATCATAGACAGTAAGAAGAGCCAGTCTTCTTGTACTTAAGTCGGCATTGTGCATTTTGTATTTAAATCTTAAGCAATTTCTGTGTTTCGTCGCAATAATAAGGTCCAAGGGATACAGTAAACCTGAAGTGAAGCATCGGAATCAATAACTAGTGTCACAGGAATGGTTCAAAATATAGACAGTAAGAAGAGTCAGTCTTCTTGTACTTAAGTTGGCATTGTGCCATTTGTATTTAATTCCGATGCAATTTCTGTGTTTCATCGTCAATAAGAAGATGCAAGGGATACAGTAAACATATGGTGTGGCATCGGAATTTAATACTGGTCTCACAGGAGATGTTCAAAACATAGTCAGTAAGAAGAGTCAGTCTTCTTGTACTTAAGTCGGCATTGTGCCTTTTGTATTTAATTCCGATGCAATTTTTGTGTTTCGTCGTCAATAAGAGGGTCCAAGGGATACAGTTAATCTGAAGTGAAGCATCGGAATCCATAACTAGTGTCACAGGAATGGTTGAAAACATAGACCGCAAGAAGAGCCGTTCTTCTTGTGCTTAAAACAGCATTGTGCCTTTTGTATTTAGTTCGGATGCCATTTCTGTGTTTCATCGTCAATAAGATGGTCCTAGTGATACAGGAAGCATATAGTGAAGCATCGGAATTTACTACTGGTCTCACAGGAAATGTTCAAAACATAGTCAGTAAGAAGAGTCAGTATTCTTGTACTTAAGTCGGCATTGTGCCTTTTGTATTTAATTCCGATGCAATTTCTGTGTTTTGTCGTCAATACGAAGGTCCAACGGATACAGTAAACCTGAAGTGAAGCTTCGGAATCTATAACTAGTGTCACAGGAATTGTTAAAAACATAGACAGTAAGAAGAGCCTGTTCTCTTTTACATAAGTCGGCATTGTGCCTTTTGTATTTAATTCCGATTCAATTTCTGTGCTTCGTCGTCAATAAGAAGGTCCAAGGGCTACAGTAAACCTGAAGTGAAACATCGAAATCTATAACTAGTGCCACAGGAATGGTTCAAAGCATAGTCAGTAAGAAGAGCCAGTCTTCTTGTACTTAAGTCGGCATTGTGCCTTTAGTATTTCATCCCGATGCAATTTCTGTTTTTTGTCGTCAATTGGAAGGTCCAAGGGATACAGTAAACCTGAAGTGAAGCATCGGAATCTATAACTAGTGTCATAGGAATGGTTCAAAACATAGACATTGAGAAGAGCCAGTCTTCTTGTACTTAAGTCGGCATTGTGCCTTTTGTATTTAATTCCGATGCAATTTCTGTGTTTCATCGTCAATAAGAAGGTCCAAGGGATGCAGTAAACATATAGTGAAGCATCGGAATTTAATACTGGTCTCACAGGAGGTGTTCAAAACATAGTCAGTAAGAAGAGTCTGTCTTCTTGTACTTAAGTCGGCATTGTGCTTTTTGTATTTAATTCCGATGGAATTTCTGTGTCTCGTCGTCAATAAGAAGGTCCAAGGGATACAGTAAACCTGAAGTGCAGCATCGGAATCTATAATTAGTGTCACAGGAACGGTTCAAAACATAGACAGTAAGAAGAGCCAGTCTTCTTGTACTTAAGTCGGCATTGTGCCTTTTGTATTTAAATCTGAAGCAATTTCAGTGTTTCGTCGCAATAATAAGGTCCAAGGGATACAGTAAACCTGAAGTGAAGCATCGGAATCAATAACTAGTGTCACAGGAATTGTTCAAAACATACACAGTAAGAAGAGCCAGTCTTCTTGTACTTAAGTCGGCAATGTGCCTTTTGTATTTAATTCCGATGCAATTTATGCGTTTCATCGTCAATAAGAAGGTCCAAGGGATACAGTAAACATATAGTGAGGCATCGGAATATAATACTGGTCTCACAGGAATTGTTCAAAACATAGACAGTAAGAAGAGCCAGTCTTCTTGTACTTAAGTCGGCATTGTGCCTTTTGTATTTAATTCCGATGCAATTTCTATGTTTCGTCGTCAATAAGAAGGTCCAAGGGCTACAGTAAACCTGAAGTGGAACATCGGAATCTATAACTAGTGCCACAGGAATGGTTCAAAACATAGACAGTAAGAAGATCCAGTCTTCTTGTACTTAAGTCGGCATTGTGCCTTTTGTATTTAATTCTGAAGCAATTTCTGTGTTTCGTCGTCAATAATAAGGTCCAAGGGATACAGTAAACCTGAAGTGAAGCATCGGAATCTATAACTAGTGTCACAGGAATGGTTCAAAACATAGACAGTAAGAAGAGCCACTCTTCTTGTACTTAAGTCGGCATTGTGCCCTTTGTATTTAATTCCGCTGCAATTTCTGTGTTTCATCGTCAATAAGAAGGTCCAAGGGATACAGTAAACATATAGTGAAGCATCGGAATTTAATACTGGTCTCACAGGAGATGTTCAAAACATAGTCAGTAAGAAGAGTCAGTCTTCTTGTACTTAAGTCGGCATTGTGCTTTTGTATTTACATCTGAAGCAATTTCTGTGTTTCGTCGCAATAATAAGGTCCAAGGAATACAGTAAACCTGAAGTGAAGCATCGGAATCAATAACTAGTGTCACAGGAATGGTTGAAAACATAGACCGTAAGAAGAGCCACTCTTCTTGTACTTAAGTCAGCATTGTGCCTTTTGTATTTAATTCCGATGTAATTCCTATATTTCATCGTCAATAATAAGGTCCAAGCGATACAGTAAACATATAGTGAAGCATCGGATTTAATACTGGTCTCACAGGAAATGTTCAAAACATAGTCAGTATTCGTGTACTTAAGTCGGCATTGTGACTTTTGTATTTAATTCCGATGCAATTTCTGTGTTTCGTCGTCAATACGACGGTCCAAGGGATACAGTAAACCTGAAGTGTAGCATCGGAATCTATAACTAGTGTCACAGGAATTGTTCAAAACATAGACAGTAAGAAGAGCCAGTCTTCTTGTACTTAAGTCGGCATTGTGCCTTTTGTATTTAATTCCGATGCAATTTCTATGTTTCGTCGTCAATAAGAAGGTCCAAGGGCTACAGTAAACCTGAAGTGACACATCGGAATCTATAACTAGTGCCACAGGGATGGTTCAAAACATAGACAGTAAGAAGAGCCAGTCTTCTTGTACTTAAGTCGGCATTGTGCCTTTTGTATCTAATCCCGATGCAATTTCGGTGTTTTGTCGTCAATTAGAAGGTTCAAGGGATACAGTAAACCTGAAGTGAAGCATCGGAATCTATAACTAGTGTCACAGGCATGGATCAAAACATAGACAGTAAGAAGAGCCAGTCTTCTTGTACTTAAGTCGGCATTGTTACTTTTGTATTTAATACTGAAGCAATTTCTGTGTTTCGTCGTCAATAATAAGTTCCAAGGGATACAGTAAACCGGAAGTGAAGCATCGGAATCTATTACTAGTGTCACAGGAATGGTTCAAAACATAGACAGTAAGAAGAGCCACTCTTCTTGTACTTAAGTCGGCATTGTGCCTTTTGTATTTAATTCCGATGCAATATCTGTGTTTCATCGTCAATAAGAAGGTCCAAGGGATACAGTAAACATATAGTGAAGCATCGGAATTTAATACTGGTCTCACAGGAGATGTTCAAAACATAGTCAGTAAGAAGAGTCAGTCTTCTTGTACTTAAGTCGGCATTGTGCCTTTTGTATTTACATCTGAAGCAATTTCTGTGTTTCGTCGCAATAATAAGGTCCAAGGGATACAGTAAACCTGAAGTGAAGCATCGGAAACAATAACTAGTGTCACAGGAATGGTTGAAAACATAGACCGTAAGAAGAGCCACTCTTCTTGTACTTAAGTCAGCATTGTGCCTTTTGTATTTAATTCCGATGCAATTTCTGTGTTTCATCGTCAATAAGAAGGTCCAAGCGATACAGTAAACATATAGTGAAACATCGGAATTTAATACTGGCCTCACAGGAAATGTTCAAAACATAGTCAGTAAGAAGAGTGAGTATTCTTGTACTTAAGTCGCCATTGTGCCATTTGTATTTAATTCCGATGCAATTTCTGTGTTTCGTCGTCAATACGAAGGTCCAAGGGATACAGTAATCCTGAGGTTAAGCATCGGAATCTATTACTAGTGTCACAGGAATGGTTCAAAACATAGACAGTAACAAGAGCCACTCTTCTTGTACTTAAGTCGGCATTGTGCCTTTTGTATTTAATTCCGATGCAATATCTGTGTTTCATCGTCAATAAGAAGGTCCAAGGGATACAGTAAACATATAGTGAAGCATCGGAATTTAATACTGGTCTCACAGGAGATGTTCAAAACATAGTCAGTAAGAAGAGTCAGTCTTCTTGTACTTAAGTCGGCATTGTGCCTTTTGTATTTACATCTGAAGCAATTTCTGTGTTTCGTCGCAATAATAAGGTCCAAGGGATACAGTAAACCTGAAGTGAAGCATCGGAATCAATAACTAGTGTCACAGGAATGGTTGAAAACATAGACCGTAAGAAGAGCCACTCTTCTTGTACTTAAGTCAGCATTGTGCCTTTTGTATTTAATTCCGATGCAATTTCTGTGTTTCATCGTCAATAAGAAGGTCCAAGCGATACAGTAAACATATAGTGAAACATCGGAATTTAATACTGGCCTCACAGGAAATGTTCAAAACATAGTCAGTAAGAAGAGTCAGTATTCTTGTACCTAAGTCGGCATTGTGGCATTTGTATTTAATTCCGATGCAATTTCTGTGTTTCGTCGTCAATACGAAGGTCCAAGGGATACAGTAAACCTGAGGTTAAGCATCGGAATCCATAACTAGTGTCACAGGAAAGGTTGAAAACATAGACCGTAAGAAGAGCCATTCTTCATGTACTTAAGTCGGCATTGTGCCTTTAGTATTTAATTCCGATGCAATTTCTGAGTTTCATCGTCAATAAGAAGGTGCAAGGGATACAGTAAACATATAGTGTGGCATCGGATTTTAATACTGGTCACATATGAGATGTTCAAAACATAGCCAGTAAGAAGAGTCAGTCTTCTTGTACTTAAGTCGGCATTGTGCCATTTGTATTTAATTCCGATGCAATTTTTGTGTTTCGTCGTCAATACGAATGTCCAAGGGATACAGTAAATCTGAAGTAAAGCATCGGAATCCATAACTAGTGTCACAGAAATGGTTGAAAGCATAGACCGTAAGAAGAGCCACTCTCCTAGTACTTAAGTCAGCATTGTGCCTTTTATATTTTAATTCCGATGCAATTTCTGTCTTTCATCGTCAATAAGAAGGTCCAAGCGATACAGTAAACATATAGTGAAGCATCGGAATTTAATACTGGTCTCTCAGGAAATGTACAAACATAGTCAGTAAGAAGAGTAAGTATTCTTGTACTTAAGTCGGCATTGTGCCTTTTGTATTTAATTCCGATGCAATTTCTGTGTTTCGTCGTCAATACGGAGGTCCAAGGGATACAGTAAACCTGAAGTGAAGCATCGTAATCTATAACTAGTGTCACAGGAATTGTTCAAAGCATAGACAGTAAGAAGAGCCAGTCATCTTTTACTTAAGTCGGCATTGTGCCTTTTGTATTTAATTCCGATGCAATTTCTGTATTTCGTCGTCAATACGAAGGTCCAAGGGATACAGTAAACCTGAAGTGAAGCATCGTAATCTATAACTAGTGTCACAGGAATTGTTCAAAACATAGACAGTGAGAAGAGCCAGTCTTCTTGTACTTAAGTCGGCATTGTGCCTTTTGTATTTAATTCCGATGCAATTTCTTTGTTTCATCGTCAATAAGAAGGTCCAAGGGATACAGTAAACATATAGTGAAGCATCGGAATTTAATACTGGTCTCACAGGAGGTATTCAAAACATAGTCCGTAACAAGAGTCAGTCTTCTTGTACTTAAGTCGGCATTGTGCCTTTTGTATTTAATTCCGATGCAATTTCTGTGTCTCGTCGTCTATAAGAAGGTCCAAGGGATACAATAAACCTGAAGTGAAGCATCGGAATCTATAACTAGTGCCACAGGAATGGTTCAAAACATAGACAGTAAGAAGAGCCAGTCTTCTTGTACTTAAGTCGGCAATGTGCCGTTTGTATTTAATTCCTATGCAATTTTTGTGTTTTGTCGTCAATAAGAAGGTCCAAGGGATACAGTAAACCTGAAGTGAAGCATCGGAATCTATAACTAGTGTCATAGGAATGGTTCAAAACATAGACAGTAAGAAGAGCCAGTCTTCTTGTACTTAAGTCGGCATTGTGCCTTTTGTATTTAAATCTGAAGCAATTTCTGTGTTTCGTCGCAATAATAAGGTCCAAGGGATACAGTAAACCTGAAGTGAAGCATCGGAATCAATAACTAGTGTCACAGGAATTGTTCAAAACATACACAGTAAGAAGAGCCAGTCTTCTTGTACTTAAGTCGGCAATGTGCCTTTTGTATTTAATTCCGATGCAATTTCTGCGTTTCATCGTCAATAAGAAGGTCCAAACGATACAGTAAACATATAGTGAAGCATCGGAATATAATACTGGTCTCACAGGAATTGTTCAAAACATAGACAGTAAGAAGAGCCAGTCTTTTTGTACTTAAGTCTGCATTGTGCCTTTTGTATTTAATCCCGATGCAATTTCGGTGTTTTGTCGTCAATTAGAAGGTCCAAGGGATACAGTAAACCTGAAGTGAAGCATCGGAATCTATAACTAGTGTCACAGGAATGGATCAAAACATAGACAGTAAGAAGAGCCAGTCTTCTTGTACTTAAGTCTGCATTGTGCCTTTTGTATTTAATCCCGATGCAATTTCTGTGTTTCGTCGTCAATACGAAGGTCCAAGGGATACAGTAATCTGAGGTTAAGCATCGGAATCCATAACTAGTGTCACAGGAAAGGTTGAAAACATAGACCGTAAGAAGAGCCATTCTTCATGTACTTAAGTCGGCATTGTGCCTTTAGTATTTAATTCCGATGCAATTTCTGAGTTTCATCGTCAATAAGAAGGTGCAAGGGATACAGTAAACCTATAGTGTGGCATCGGATTTTAATACTGGTCTCATAGGAGATGTTCAAAACATAGCCAGTAAGAAGAGTCAGTCTTCTTGTACTTAAGTCGGCATTGTGCAGTTTGTATTTCATTCCGATGCAATTATTGTGTTTCGTCGTCAATACGAATGTCCAAGGGATACAGTAAATCTGAAGTGAAGCATCGGAATCCATAACTAGTGTCACAGAAATGAGTGAAAGCATAGACCGTAAGAAGAGCCACTCTTCTAGTACTTAATTTTGCATTGTGCCTTTTATATTTAATTCCGATGCAATTTCTGTCTTTCATCGTCAATAAGAAGGTCCAAGCGATACAGTAAACATATAATGAAGCATCGGAATTTAATACTGGTCTCTCAGGAAATGTTCAAACATAGTCAGTAAGAAGAGTAAGTATTCTTGTACTTAAGTCGGCATTGTGCCTTTTGTATTTAATTCCGATGCAATTTCTGTGTTTCGTCGTCAATACGAAGGTCCAAGGGATACAGTAAACCTGAAGTGAAGCATCGTAATCTATAACTAGTGTCACAGGAATTGTTCAAAACATAGACAGTAAGAAGAGCCAGTCTTCTTTCACTTAAGTCGGCATTGTGCCTTTTGTATTTAATTCCGATGCAATTTCTGTATTTCGTCGTCAATACGAAGATCCAAGGGATACAGTAAACCTGAAGTGAAGCATCGTAATCTATAACTAGTGTCACAGGAATTGTTCAAAACATAGACAGTGAGAAGAGCCAGTCTTCTTGTACTTAAGTCGGCATTGTGCCTTTTGTATTTAATTCCGATGCAATTTCTTTGTTTCATCGTCAATAAGAAGGTCCAAGGGATACAGTAAACATATAGTGAAGCATCGGAATTTAATACTGGTCTCACAGGAGGTATTCAAAACATAGTCCGTAACAAGAGTCAGTCTTCTTGTACTTAAGTCGGCATTGTGCCTTTTGTATTTAAATCTGAAGCTATTTCTGTGTTTCGTCGTCAATAATAAGTTCCAAGGGATACAGTAAACCGGAAGTGAAGCATCGGAATCTATTACTAGTGTCACAGGAATGGTTCAAAACATAGACAGTAAGAAGAGCCACTCTTCTTGTACTTAAGTCGGCATTGTGCCTTTTGTATTTAATTCCGATGCAATATCCGTGTTTCATCGTCAATAAGAAGGTCCAAGGGATACAGTAAACATATAGTGAAGAATCGGAATTTAATACTGGTCTCACAGGAGATGTTCAAATCATAGTCAGTAAGAAGAGTCAGTCTTCTTGTACTTAAGTCGGCATTGTGCCTTTTGTATTTACATCTGAAGCAATTTCTGTGTTTCGTCGCAATAATAAGGTCCAAGGGATACAGGAAACCTGAAGTGAAGCATCGGAATCAATAACTAGTGTCACAGGAATGGTTGAAAACATAGACCGTAAGAAGAGCCACTCTTCTTGTACTTAAGTCCGCATTGTGCCTTTTGTATTTAATTCCGATGCAATTTCTGTGTTTCATCGTCAATAAGAATGTCCAAGCGATACAGTAAACATATAGTGAAACACCGGAATTTAATACTGGCCTCACAGGAAATGTTCAAAACATAGTCAGTAAGAAGAGTCAGTATTCTTGTACTTAAGTCGGCATTGTGCCATTTGTATTTAATTCCGATGCAATTTCTGTGTTTCGTCGTCAATACGAAGGTCCAAGGGATACAGTAAACCTGAGGTTAAGCATCGGAATCCATAACTAGTGTCACAGGAAAGGTTGAAAACATAGACCGTAAGAAGAGCCATTCTTCATGTACTTAAGTCGGCATTGTGCCTTTAGTATTTAATTCCGATGCAATTTCTGAGTTTCATCGTCAATAAGAAGGTGCAAGGGATACAGTAAACCTATAGTGTGGCATCGGATTTTAATACTGGTCTCATAGGAGATGTTCAAAGCATAGCCAGTAAGAAGAGTCAGTCTTCTTGTACTTAAGTCGGCATTGTGCAGTTTGTATTTAATTCCGATGCAATTATTGTGTTTCGTCGTCAATACGAATGTCCAAGGGATACAGTAAATCTGAAGTGAAGCATCGGAATCCATAACTAGTGTCACAGAAATGAGTGAAAGCATAGACCGTAAGAAGAGCCACTCTTCTAGTACTTAAGTTAGCATTGTGCTTTTTATATTTAATTCCGATGCAATTTCTGTCTTTCATCGTCAATAAGAAGGTCCAAGCGATACAGTAAACATATAGTGAAGCATCGGAATTTAATACTGGTCTCTCAGGAAATGTTCAAACATAGTCAGTAAGAAGAGTAAGTATTCTTGTACTTAAGTCGGCATTGTGCCTTTTGTATTTAATTCCGATGCAATTTCTGTGTTTCGTCGTCAATACGAAGGTCCAAGGGATACAGTAAACCTGAAGTGAAGCATCGTAATCTATAACTAGTGTCACAGGAATTGTTCAAAACATAGACAGTAAGAAGAGCCAGTCTTCTTTCACTTAAGTCGGCATTGTGCCTTTTGTATTTAATTCCGATGCAATTTCAGTATTTCGTCGTCAATACGAAGGTCCAAGGGATACAGTAAACCTGAAGTGAAGCATCGTAATCTATAACTAGTGTCACAGGAATTGTTCAAAACATAGACAGTGAAAAGAGCCAGTCTTCTTGTACTTAAGACGGCATTGTGCCTTTTGTATTTAATTCCGAAGCAATTTCTTTGTTTCATCGTCAATAAGAAGGTCCAAGGGATACAGTAAACATATAGTGAAGCATCGGAATTTAATACTGGTCTCACAGGAGGTATTCAAAACATAGTCCGTAACAAGAGTCAGTCTTCTTGTACTTAAGTCGGCATTGTGCCTTTTGTATTTAATTCCGATGCAATTTCTGTGTCTCGTCGACAATAAGAAGGTCCAAGGGATACAATAAACCTGAAGTGAAGCATCGGAATCTATAACTAGTGCCACAGGATTGGTTCAAAACATAGACAGTAAGAAGAGCCAGTCTTCTTGTACTTAACTCGGCATTGTGCCTTTTGTATTTAATTCCTATGCAATTTTTGTGTTTTGTCGTCAATAAGAAGGTCCAAGGGATACAGTAAACCTGAAGTGACGCATCGGAATCTATAACTAGTGTCATAGGAATGGTTCAAAACATAGACAGTAAGAAGAGCCAGTCTTCTTGTACTTAAGTCGGCATTGTGCCTTTTGTAATTAAATCTGAAGCAATTTCTGTGTTTCGTCGCAATAATAAGGTCCAAGGGATACAGTAAACCTGAAGTGAAGCATCGGAATCAATAACTAGTGTCACAGGAATTGTTCAAAACATACACAGTAAGAAGAGCCAGTCTTCTTGTACTTAAGTCGGCAATGTGCCTTTTGTATTTAATTCCGATGCAATTTCTGCGTTTCATCGTCAATAAGAAGGTCCAAACGATACAGTAAACATATAGTGAAGCATCGGAATATAATACTGGTCTCACAGGAATTGTTCAAAACATAGACAGTAAGAAGAGCCAGTCTTCTTGTACTTAAGTCGGCATTGTGCCTTTTGTATTTAATTCCGATGCAATTTCTATGTTTCATCGTCAATAAGAAGGTCCAAGGGCTACAGTAAACCTGAAGTGGAACATCGGAATCTATAACTAGTGCCACAGGAATGGTTCAAAACTTAGACAGTAAGAAAATCCAGTCTTCTTGTACTTAAGTCGGCATTGTGCCTTTTGTATTTAATTCCGATGCAATTTTTGTGTTTCGTCGTCAATAAGAGGGTCCAAGGGATACAGTTAATCTGAAGTGAAGCATCGGAATCCATAACTAGTGTCACAGGAATGGTTGAAAACATAGACCGCAAGAAGAGCCGTTCTTCTTGTGCTTAAAACAGCATTGTGCCTTTTGTATTTAATTCGGATGCCATTTCTGTGTTTCATCGTCAATAAGATGGTCCTAGTGATACAGGAAGCATATAGTGAAGCATCGGAATTTACTACTGGTCTCACAGGAAATGTTCAAAACATAGTCAGTAAGAAGAGTCAGTATTCTTGTACTTAAGTCGGCATTGTGCCTTTTGTATTTAATTCCGATGCAATTTCTGTGTTTCGTCGTCAATACGAAGGGCCAACGGATACAGTAAACCTGAAGTGAAGCTTCGGAATCTATAACTAGTGTCACAGGAATTGTTAAAAACATAGACAGTAAGAAGAGCCTGTTCTCTTTTACATAAGTCGGCATTGTGCCTTTTGTATTTAATTCCGATTCAATTTCTGTGCTTCGTCGTCAATAAGAAGGTCCAAGGGCTACAGTAAACCTGAAGTGAAACATCGAAATCTATAACTAGTGCCACAGGAATGGTTCAAAGCATAGTCAGTAAGAAGAGCCAGTCTTCTTGTACTTAAGTCGGCATTGTGCCTTTAGTATTTCATCCCGATGCAATTTCTGTTTTTTGTCGTCAATTAGAAGGTCCAAGGGATACAGTAAACCTGAAGTGAAGCATCGGAATCTATAACTAGTGTCATAGGAATGGTTCAAAACATAGACATTGAGAAGAGCCAGTCTTCTTGTACTTAAGTCGGCATTGTGCCTTTTGTATTTAATTCCGATGCAATTTCTGTGTTTCATCGTCAATAAGAAGGTCCAAGGGATGCAGTAAACATATAGTGAAGCATCGGAATTTAATACTGGTCTCACAGGAGGTGTTCAAAACATAGTCAGTAAGAAGAGTCTGTCTTCTTGTACTTAAGTCGGCATTGTGCTTTTTGTATTTAATTCCGATGGAATTTCTGTGTCTCGTCGTCAATAAGAAGGTCCAAGGGATACAGTAAACCTGAAGTGCAGCATCGGAATCTATAATTAGTGTCACAGGAACGGTTCAAAACATAGACAGTAAGAAGAGCCAGTCTTCTTGTACTTAAGTCGGCATTGTGCCTTTTGTATTTAAATCTGAAGCAATTTCTGTGTTTCGTCGCAATAATAAGGTCCAAGGGATCCAGTAAACCTGAAGTGAAGCATCGGAATCAATAACTAGTGTCACAGGAATTGTTCAAACATACACAGTAAGAAGAGCCAGTCTTCTTGTACTTAAGTCGGCAATGTGCCTTTTGTATTTAATTCCGATGCAATTTCTGCGTTTCATCGTCAATAAGAAGGTCCAAGGGATACAGTAAACATATAGTGAGGCATCGGAATATAATACTGGTCTCACAGGAATTGTTCAAAACATAGACAGTAAGAAGAGCCAGTCTTCTTGTACTTAAGTCGGCATTGTGCCTTTTGTATTTAATTCCGATGCAATTTCTATGTTTCGTCGTCAATAAGAAGGTCCAAGGGCTACAGTAAACCTGAAGTGGAACATCGGAATCTATAACTAGTGCCACAGGAATGGTTCAAAACATAGACAGTAAGAAGATCCAGTCTTCTTGTACTTAAGTCGGCATTGTGCCTTTTGTATTTAATTCTGAAGCAATTTCTGTGTTTCGTCGTCAATAATAAGGTCCAAGGGATACAGTAAACCTGAAGTGAAGCATCGGAATCTATAACTAGTGTCACAGGAATGGTTCAAAACATAGACAGTAAGAAGAGCCACTCTTCTTGTACTTAAGTCGGCATTGTGCCCTTTGTATTTAATTCCGCTGCAATTTCTGTGTTTCATCGTCAATAAGAAGGTCCAAGGGATACAGTAAACATATAGTGAAGCATCGGAATTTAATACTGGTCTCACAGGAGATGTTCAAAACATAGTCAGTAAGAAGAGTCAGTCTTCTTGTACTTAAGTCGGCATTGTGCTTTTGTATTTACATCTGAAGCAATTTCTGTGTTTCGTCGCAATAATAAGGTCCAAGGGATACAGTAAACCTGAAGTGAAGCATCGGAATCAATAACTAGTGTCACAGGAATGGTTGAAAACA
This sequence comes from Schistocerca serialis cubense, assembly GCF_023864345.2. Lineage (NCBI taxonomy): Eukaryota > Metazoa > Arthropoda > Insecta > Orthoptera > Acrididae > Schistocerca > Schistocerca serialis. Next base: position 1,090,414,228 of record NC_064640.1, on the reverse strand, counting down.
TAGACCGTAAGAAGAGCCACTCTTCTTGTACTTAAGTCAGCATTGTGCCTTTTGTATTTAATTCCGATGTAATTCCTATATTTCATCGTCAATAATAAGGTCCAAGCGATACAGTAAACATATAGTGAAGCATCGGATTTAATACTGGTCTCACAGGAAATGTTCAAAACATAGTCAGTATTCGTGTACTTAAGTCGGCATTGTGACTTTTGTATTTAATTCCGATGCAATTTCTGTGTTTCGTCGTCAATACGACGGTCCAAGGGATACAGTAAACCTGAAGTGTAGCATCGGAGTCTATAACTAGTGTCACAGGAATTGTTCAAAACATAGACAGTAAGAAGAGCCAGTCTTCTTGTACTTAAGTCGGCATTGTGCCTTTTGTATTTAATTCCGATGCAATTTCTATGTTTCGTCGTCAATAAGAAGGTCCAAGGGCTACAGTAAACCTGAAGTGACACATCGAAATCTATAACTAGTGCCACAGGAATGGTTCAAAACATAGACAGTAAGAAGAGCCAGTCTTCTTGTACTTAAGTCGGCATTGTGCCTTTTGTATCTAATCCCGATGCAATTTCGGTGTTTTGTCGTCAATTAGAAGGTCCAAGGGATACAGTAAACCTGAAGTGAAGCATCGGAATCTATAACTAGTGTCACAGGCATGGATCAAAACATAGACAGTAAGAAGAGCCAGTCTTCTTGTACTTAAGTCGGCATTGTGACTTTTGTATTTAATACTGAAGCAATTTCTGTGTTTCGTCGTCAATAATAAGTTCCAAGGGATACAGTAAACCGGAAGTGAAGCATCGGAATCTATTACTAGTGTCACAGGAATGGTTCAAAATATAGACAGTAAGAAGAGCCACTCTTCTTGTACTTAAGTCGGCATTGTGCCTTTTGTATTTAATTCCGATGCAATATCTGTGTTTCATCGTCAATAAGAAGGTCCAAGGGATACAGTAAACATATAGTGAAGCATCGGAATTTAATACTGGTCTCACAGGAGATGTTCAAAACATAGTCAGTAAGAAGAGTCAGTCTTCTTGTACTTAAGTCGGCATTGTGCCTTTTGTATTTACATCTGAAGCAATTTCTGTGTTTCGTCGCAATAATAAGGTCCAAGGGATACAGTAAACCTGAAGTGAAGCATCGGAAACAATAACTAGTGTCACAGGAATGGTTGAAAACATAGACCGTAAGAAGAGCCACTCTTCTTGTACTTAAGTCAGCATTGTGCCTTTTGTATTTAATTCCGATGCAATTTCTGTGTTTCATCGTCAATAAGAAGGTCCAAGCGATACAGTAAACATATAGTGAAACATCGGAATTTAATACTGGCCTCACAGGAAATGTTCAAAACATAGTCAGTAAGAAGAGTGAGTATTCTTGTACTTAAGTCGCCATTGTGCCATTTGTATTTAATTCCGATGCAATTTCTGTGTTTCGTCGTCAATACGAAGGTCCAAGGGATACAGTAATCCTGAGGTTAAGCATCGGAATCTATTACTAGTGTCACAGGAATGGTTCAAAACATAGACAGTAACAAGAGCCACTCTTCTTGTACTTAAGTCGGCATTGTGCCTTTTGTATTTAATTCCGATGCAATATCTGTGTTTCATCGTCAATAAGAAGGTCCAAGGGATACAGTAAACATATAGTGAAGCATCGGAATTTAATACTGGTCTCACAGGAGATGTTCAAAACATAGTCAGTAAGAAGAGTCAGTCTTCTTGTACTTAAGTCGGCATTGTGCCTTTTGTATTTACATCTGAAGCAATTTCTGTGTTTCGTCGCAATAATAAGGTCCAAGGGATACAGTAAACCTGAAGTGAAGCATCGGAATCAATAACTAGTGTCACAGGAATGGTTGAAAACATAGACCGTAAGAAGAGCCACTCTTCTTGTACTTAAGTCAGCATTGTGCCTTTTGTATTTAATTCCGATGCAATTTCTGTGTTTCATCGTCAATAAGAAGGTCCAAGCGATACAGTAAACATATAGTGAAACATCGGAATTTAATACTGGCCTCACAGGAAATGTTCAAAACATAGTCAGTAAGAAGATTCAGTATTCTTGTACTTAAGTCGGCATTGTGCCATTTGTATTTAATTCCGATGCAATTTCTGTGTTTCGTCGTCAATACGAAGGTCCAAGGGATACAGTAAACCTGAGGTTAAGCATCGGAATCCATAACTAGTGTCACAGGAAAGGTTGAAAACATAGACCGTAAGAAGAGCCATTCTTCATGTACTTAAGTCGGCATTGTGCCTTTAGTATTTAATTCCGATGCAATTTCTGAGTTTCATCGTCAATAAGAAGGTGCAAGGGATACAGTAAACATATAGTGTGGCATCGGATTTTAATACTGGTCACATATGAGATGTTCAAAACATAGCCAGTAAGAAGAGTCAGTCTTCTTGTACTTAAGTCGGCATTGTGCCATTTGTATTTAATTGCGATGCAATTTTTGTGTTTCGTCGTCAATACGAATGTCCAAGGGATACAGTAAATCTGAAGTAAAGCATCGGAATCCATAACTAGTGTCACAGAAATGGTTGAAAGCATAGACCGTAAGAAGAGCCACTCTCCTAGTACTTAAGTCAGCATTGTGCCTTTTATATTTAATTCCGATGCAATTTCTGTCTTTCATCGTCAATAAGAAGGTCCAAGCGATACAGTAAACATATAGTGAAGCATCGGAATTTAATACTGGTCTCTCAGGAAATGTACAAACATAGTCAGTAAGAAGAGTAAGTATTCTTGTACTTAAGTCGGCATTGTGCCTTTTGTATTTAATTCCGATGCAATTTCTGTATTTCGTCGTCAATACGAAGGTCCAAGGGATACAGTACACCTGATGTGAAGCATCGTAATCTATAACTAGTGTCACAGGAATTGTTCAAAACATAGACAGTGAGAAGAGCCAGTCTTCTTGTACTTAAGTCGACATTGTGCCTTTTGTATTTAATTCCGATGCAATTTCTTTGTTTCATCGTCAATAAGAAGGTCCAAGGGATACAGTAAACAAATAGTGAAGCATCGGAATTTAATACTGGTCTCACAGGAGGTATTCAAAACATAGTCCGTAACAAGAGTCAGTCTTCTTGTACTTAAGTCGGCATTGTGCCTTTTGTATTTAATTCCGATGCAATTTCTGTGTCTCGTCGTCTATAAGAAGGTCCAAGGGATACAATAAACCTGAAGTGAAGCATCGGAATCTATAACTAGTGCCACAGGAATGGTTCAAAACATAGACAGTAAGAAGAGCCAGTCTTCTTGTACTTAAGTCGGCAATGTGCCGTTTGTATTTAATTCCTATGCAATTTTTGTGTTTTGTCGTCAATAAGAAGGTCCAAGGGATACAGTAAACCTGAAGTGAAGCATCGGAATCTATAACTAGTGTCATAGGAATGGTTCAAAACATAGACAGTAAGAAGAGCCAGTCTTCTTGTACTTAAGTCGGCATTGTGCCTTTTGTATTTAAATCTGAAGCAATTTCTGTGTTTCGTCGCAATAATAAGGTCCAAGGGATACAGTAAACCTGAAGTGAAGCATCGGAATCAATAACTAGTGTCACAGGAATTGTTCAAAACATACACAGTAAGAAGAGCCAGTCTTCTTGTACTTAAGTCGGCAATGTGCCTTATGTATTTAATTCCGATGCAATTTCTGCGTTTCATCGTCAATAAGAAGGTCCAAACGATACAGTAAACATATAGTGAAGCATCGGAATATAATACTGGTCTCACAGGAATTGTTCAAAACATAGACAGTAAGAAGAGCCAGTCTTTTTGTACTTAAGTCTGCATTGTGCCTTTTGTATTTAATCCCGATGCAATTTCGGTGTTTTGTCGTCAATTAGAAGGTCCAAGGGATACAGTAAACCTGAAGTGAAGCATCGGAATCTATAACTAGTGTCACAGGAATGGATCAAAACATAGACAGTAAGAAGAGCCAGTCTTCTTGTACTTAAGTCTGCATTGTGCCTTTTGTATTTAATCCCGATGCAATTTCTGTGTTTCGTCGTCAATACGAAGGTCCAAGGGATACAGTAAACCTGAGGTTAAGCATCGGAATCCATAACTAGTGTCACAGGAAAGGTTGAAAACATAGACCGTAAGAAGAGCCATTCTTCATGTACTTAAGTCGGCATTGTGCCTTTAGTATTTAATTCCGATGCAATTTCTGAGTTTCATCGTCAATAAGAAGGTGCAAGGGATACAGTAAACCTATAGTGTGGCATCGGATTTTAATACTGGTCTCATAGGAGATGTTCAAAACATAGCCAGTAAGAAGAGTCAGTCTTCTTGTACTTAAGTCGGCATTGTGCAGTTTGTATTTAATTCCGATGCAATTATTGTGTTTCGTCGTCAATACGAATGTCCAAGGGATACAGTAAATCTGAAGTGAAGCATCGGAATCCATAACTAGTGTCACAGAAATGAGTGAAAGCATAGACCGTAAGAAGAGCCACTCTTCTAGTACTTAATTTTGCATTGTGCCTTTTATATTTAATTCCGATGCAATTTCTGTCTTTCATCGTCAATAAGAAGGTCCAAGCGATACAGTAAACATATAATGAAGCATCGGAATTTAATACTGGTCTCTCAGGAAATGTTCAAACATAGTCAGTAAGAAGAGTAAGTATTCTTGTACTTAAGTCGGCATTGTGCCTTTTGTATTTAATTCCGATGCAATTTCTGTGTTTCGTCGTCAATACGAAGGTCCAAGGGATACAGTAAACCTGAAGTGAAGCATCGTAATCTATAACTAGTGTCACAGGAATTGTTCAAAACATAGACAGTAAGAAGAGCCAGTCTTCTTTCACTTAAGTCGGCATTGTGCCTTTTGTATTTAATTCCGATGCAATTTCTGTATTTCGTCGTCAATACGAAGATCCAAGGGATACAGTAAACCTGAAGTGAAGCATCGTAATCTATAACTAGTGTCACAGGAATTGTTCAAAACATAGACAGTGAGAAGAGCCAGTCTTCTTGTACTTAAGTCGGCATTGTGCCTTTTGTATTTAATTCCGATGCAATTTCTTTGTTTCATCGTCAATAAGAAGGTCCAAGGGATACAGTAAACATATAGTGAAGCATCGGAATTTAATACTGGTCTCACAGGAGGTATTCAAAACATAGTCCGTAACAAGAGTCAGTCTTCTTGTACTTAAGTCGGCATTGTGCCTTTTGTATTTAATTCTGAAGCAATTTCTGTGTTTCGTCGTCAATAATAAGTTCCAAGGGATACAGTAAACCGGAAGTGAAGCATCGGAATCTATTACTAGTGTCACAGGAATGGTTCAAAACATAGACAGTAAGAAGAGCCACTCTTCTTGTACTTAAGTCGGCATTGTGCCTTTTGTATTTAATTCCGATGCAATATCCGTGTTTCATCGTCAATAAGAAGGTCCAAGGGATACAGTAAACATATAGTGAAGCATCGGAATTTAATACTGGTCTCACAGGAGATGTTCAAATCATAGTCAGTAAGAAGAGTCAGTCTTCTTGTACTTAAGTCGGCATTGTGCCTTTTGTATTTACATCTGAAGCAATTTCTGTGTTTCGTCGCAATAATAAGGTCCAAGGGATACAGGAAACCTGAAGTGAAGCATCGGAATCAATAACTAGTGTCACAGGAATGGTTGAAAACATAGACCGTAAGAAGAGCCACTCTTCTTGTACTTAAGTCCGCATTGTGCCTTTTGTATTTAATTCCGATGCAATTTCTGAGTTTCATCGTCAATAAGAATGTCCAAGCGATACAGTAAACATATAGTGAAACACCGGAATTTAATACTGGCCTCACAGGAAATGTTCAAAACATAGTCAGTAAGAAGAGTCAGTATTCTTGTACTTAAGTCGGCATTGTGCCATTTGTATTTAATTCCGATGCAATTTCTGTGTTTCGTCGTCAATACGAAGGTCCAAGGGATACAGTAAACCTGAGGTTAAGCATCGGAATCCATAACTAGAGTCACAGGAAAGGTTGAAAACATAGACCGTAAGAAGAGCCATTCTTCATGTACTTAAGTCGGCATTGTGCCTTTAGTATTTAATTCCGATGCAATTTCTGAGTTTCATCGTCAATAAGAAGGTGCAAGGGATACAGTAAACCTATAGTGTGGCATCGGATTTTAATACTGGTCTCATAGGAGATGTTCAAAGCATAGCCAGTAAGAAGAGTCAGTCTTCTTGTACTTAAGTCGGCATTGTGCAGTTTGTATTTAATTCCGATGCAATTATTGTGTTTCGTCGTCAATACGAATGTCCAAGGGATACAGTAAATCTGAAGTGAAGCATCGGAATCCATAACTAGTGTCACAGAAATGAGTGAAAGCATAGACCGTAAGAAGAGCCACTCTTCTAGTACTTAAGTTAGCATTGTGCTTTTTATATTTAATTCCGATGCAATTTCTGTCTTTCATCGTCAATAAGAAGGTCCAAGCGATACAGTAAACATATAGTGAAGCATCGGAATTTAATACTGGTCTCTCAGGAAATGTTCAAACATAGTCAGTAAGAAGAGTAAGTATTCTTGTACTTAAGTCGGCATTGTGCCTTTTGTATTTAATTCCGATGCAATTTCTGTGTTTCGTCGTCAATACGAAGGTCCAAGGGATACAGTAAACCTGAAGTGAAGCATCGTAATCTATAACTAGTGTCACAGGAATTGTTCAAAACATAGACAGTAAGAAGAGCCAGTCTTCTTTCACTTAAGTCGGCATTGTGCCTTTTGTATTTAATTCCGATGCAATTTCAGTATTTCGTCGTCAATACGAAGGTCCAAGGGATACAGTAAACCTGAAGTGAAGCATCGTAATCTATAACTAGTGTCACAGGAATTGTTCAAAACATAGACAGTGAAAAGAGCCAGTCTTCTTGTACTTAAGACGGCATTGTGCCTTTTGTATTTAATTCCGAAGCAATTTCTTTGTTTCATCGTCAATAAGAAGGTCCAAGGGATACAGTAAACATATAGTGAAGCATCGGAATTTAAAACTGGTCTCACAGGAGGTATTCAAAACATAGTCCGTAACAAGAGTCAGTCTTCTTGTACTTAAGTCGGCATTGTGCCTTTTGTATTTAATTCCGATGCAATTTCTGTGTCTTGTCGACAATAAGAAGGTCCAAGGGATACAATAAACCTGAAGTGAAGCATCGGAATCTATAACTAGTGCCACAGGATTGGTTCAAAACATAGACAGTAAGAAGAGCCAGTCTTCTTGTACTTAAGTCGGCATTGTGCCTTTTGTATTTAATTCCTATGCAATTTTTGTGTTTTGTCGTCAATAAGAAGGTCCAAGGGATACAGTAAACCTGAAGTGACGCATCGGAATCTATAACTAGTGTCATAGGAATGGTTCAAAACATAGACAGTAAGAAGAGCCAGTCTTCTTGTACTTAAGTCGGCATTGTGCCTTTTGTATTTAATTCCGATGCAATTTCTGCGTTTCATCGTCAATAAGAAGGTCCAAACGATACAGTAAACATATAGTGAAGCATCGGAATATATTACTGGTCTCACAGGAATTGTTCAAAACATAGACAGTAAGAAGAGCCAGTCTTCTTGTACTTAAGTCGGCATTGTGCCTTTTGTATTTAATTCCGATGCAATTTCTATGTTTCATCGTCAATAAGAAGGTCCAAGGGCTACAGTAAACCTGAAGTGGAACATCGGAATCTATAACTAGTGCCACAGGAATGGTTCAAAACTTAGACAGTAAGAAGATCCAGTCTTCTTGTACTTAAGTCGGCATTGTGCCTTTTGTATTTAATTCTGAAGCAATTAATGTGTTTCGTCGTCAATAATAAGGTCCAAGGGATACAGTAAACCTGAAGTGAAGCATCGGAATCTATAACTAGTGTCACAGGAATGGTTCAAAACATAGACAGTAAGAAGAGCCACTCTTCTTGTACTTAAGTCGGCATTGTGCCTTTTGTATTTAATTCCGCTGCAATTTCTGTGTTTCATCGTCAATAAGAAGGTCCAAGGGATACAGTAAACGTATAGTGAAGCATCGGAATTTAATACTGGTCTCACAGGAGATGTTCAAAACATAGTCAGTAAGAAGAGTCAGTCTTCTTGTACTTAAGTCGGCATTGTGCTTTTGTATTTACATCTGAAGCAATTTCTGTGTTTCGTTGCTATAATAAGGTCCAAGGGATACAGTAAACCTGAAGTGAAGCATCGGAATCAATAACTACTGTCACAGGAATGGTTGAAAACATAGACCGTAAGAAGAGCCACTCTTCTTGTACTTAAGTCAGCATTGTGCCTCTTGTATTTAATTCCGATGCAATTCCTATATTTCATCGTCAATAAGAAGGTCCAAGCGATACAGTAAACATATAGTGAAGCATCGGAATTTAATACTGGTCTCACAGGAAATGTTCAAAACATAGTCAGTATTCGTGTACTTAAGTCGGCATTGTGCCTTTTGTATTTAATTCCGATGCAATTTCTGTGTTTCGTCGTCAATACGACGGTCCAAGGGATACAGTAAACCTGAAGTGTAGCATCGGAATCTGTAACTAGTGTCACAGGAATTGTTCAAAACATAGACAGTAAGAGGAGCCAGTCTTCTTGTACTTAAGTCGGCATTGTGCCTTTTGTATTTAATTCCGATGCAATTTCTATGTTTCGTCGTCAATAAGAAGGTCCAAGGGCTACAGTAAACCTGAAGTGACACATCGAAATCTATAACTAGTGCCACAGGAATGGTTCAAAACATAGACAGTAAGAAGAGCCAGTCTTCTTGTCCTTAAGTCGGCATTGTGCCTTTTGTATTTAATCCCGATGCAATTTCGGTGTTTTGTCGTCAATTAGAAGGTCCAAGGGATACAGTATACCTGATGTGAAGCATCGGAATCTATAACTAGTGTCACAGGAATGGATCAAAGCATAGACAGTAAGGAGAGCCAGTCTTCTTGTACTTAAGTCGGCATTGTGCCTTTTGTATTTAATTCTGAAGCAATTTCTGTGTTTCGTCGTCAATAATAAGTTCCAAGGGATACAGTAAACCGGAAGTGAAGCATCGGAATCTATTACTAGTGTCACAGGAATGGTTCAAAACATAGAGAGTAAGAAGAGCCACCATTCTTGTACTTAAGTCGGCATTGTGCCTTTTGTATTTAATTCCTATGCAATTTTTGTGTTTTGTCGTCAATAAGAAGGTCCAAGGGATACAGTAAACCTGAAGTGAAGCATCGGAATCTATAACTAGTGTCATAGGAATGGTTCAAAACATAGACAGTAAGAAGAGCCAGTCTTCTTGTACTTAAGTCGGCATTGTGCCCATTGTATTTAAATCTGAAGCAATTTCTGTGTTTCGTCGCAATAATAAGGTCCAAGGGATACAGTAAACCTGAAGTGAAGCATGGGAATCAATAACTAGTGTCACAGGAATTGTTCAAAACATAGACAGTAAGAAGAGCCAATCTTCTTGTACTTGAGTCGGCATTGTGCCTTTTGTATTTAATTCCGACGCAATTTGTGTCTTTCGTCGTCAATAAGAAGGTCCAAGGGATACAGTAAACCCGAGGTGAAGCATCGCAATCTATAACTAGTGCCACAGGAATGGTTCAAAACATAGACAGTAAGAAGAGCCACCCTTCTTGTACTTAAGTCGGCAATGTGCCTTTCGTATTTAATTCCGATACAATTTCTGTGTTTCATCGTCAATAAGAAGGTGCAAGGCATACAGTAAAAATATAGTGTGGCATCGGAATTTAATACTGGTCTCACAGGAGATGTTCAAAACATAGTCAGTAAGAAGAGTCAGTCTCCTTGTACTTAAGTCGGCATTGTGCCTTTTGTATTTAATTCCGATGCAATTTTTGTGTTTCGTCGTGAATAAAGAGGTCCAAGGGATACAGTAAATCTGAAGTGAAGCATCGGAATCCATAACTAGTGTCACAGGAATGGTTGAAAGCATAGACCGTAAGAAGAGCCACTCTTCTTGTACTTAAGACAGCATTGTGCCTTTTATAGTTAATTCCGATGCAATTTCTGTCTTTCATCGTCAATAAGAAGGTCCAAGCGATACAGTAAACATATAGTGAAGCATCGGAATTTAATACTGGTCTCTCAGGAAATGTTCAAAACATAGTCAGTAAGAAGAGTCAGTATTCTTGTACTTAAGTCGGCATTGTGCCTTTTGTATTTAATTCCGATACAATTTCTGTGTTTCGTCGTCAATACGAAGGTCCAAGGGATACAGTAAACCTGAAGTGAAGCATCGTAATCCATAACTAGTGTCACAGGAATTGTTTAAAACATAGACAGTAAGAAGAGCCAGTCTTCTTTTACTTAAGTCGGCATTGTGCCTTTTGTATTTAATTCCGATGCAATTTCTGTGTTTTGTCGTCAATTAGAAGGTCCAAGGGATACAGTAAACATATAGTGTGGCATCGGAATTTAATACTGGTCTCATTGGAGATGTTCAAAACATAGCCAGTCAGAACAGTCAGTCTTCTTGTACTTAAGTCGGCATTGTGCTATTTGTACTTAATTCCGATGCAATTTTTTTGTTTCGTCGTCAATACGAAGGTCCAAGGGATACAATAAATCTGAAGTGAAGCATCGGAATCCATAACTAGTGTCACAGGAATGGTTGAAAGCATAGACCGTAAGAAGAGCCACTCTTCTTGTACTTAAGTCAGCATTGTGCCTTTTATATTTAATTCCGATGCAATTTCTGTCTTTCATCGTCAATAAGAAGGTCCAAGCGATACAGTAAACATATAGTGAAGCATCGGAATTTAATACTGGTCTCTCAGGAAATGTTCAAAACATAGTCAGTAAGAAGAGTTAGTATTCTTGTACTTAAGTCGGCATTGTGCCTTTTGTATTTAATTCCGATGCAATTTCTGTGTTTCGTCGTCAATACGAAGGTCCAAGGGATACAGTAAACCTGAAGTGAAGCATCGTAATCAATAACTAGTGTCACAGGAATTGTTCAAAACATAGACAGTAAGAAGAGCCAGTCTTCTTTTACTTAAGTCGGCATTGTGCCTTTTGTATTTAATTCCGATGCAATTTCTGTGTTTTGTCGTCAATTAGACGGTCCAAGGGATACGGTAAACATATAGTGAAGCATCGGAATTTAATACTGGTCTCACAGGAGGTGTTCAAAACATAGTCAGTAAGAAGAGTCAGTCTTCTTGTACTTAAGTCGGCATTGTGCCTTTTGTATTTAATTCCGATGCAATTTCTGTGTCTCGTCGTCAATAAGAAGGTCCAAGGGATACAATAAACCTGAAGTGAAGCATCGGAATCTATAACTAGTGCCACAGGAATGGTTCAAAACATAGACAGTAAGAAGAGCCAGTCTTCTTGTACTTAAGTCGGCATTGTGCCTTTTGTATTTAATTCCGATGCAATTTTTGTGCTTTGTCGTCAATAAGAAGGTCCAAGGGATACAGTAAACCTGACGTAAAGCATCGGAATCTATAACTAGTGTCATAGGAATGGTTCAAAACATAGACAGTAAGAAGAGCCAGTCTTCTTGTACTTAAGTCGGTATTGTGCCTTTTGTATTTAAATCTGAAGCAATTTCTGTGTTTCGTCGCAATAATAAGGTCCAAGGGATACAGTAAACCTGAAGTGAAGCATCGGAATCAATAACTAGTGTCACAGGAATTGTTCAAAACATAGACAGTAAGAAGAGCCAATCTTCATGTACTTGAGTCGGCATTGTGCCTTTTGTATTTAATTCCGACGCAATTTCTGTGTTTCGTCATCAATAAGAAGGTCCAAGGGATACAGTAAACCCGAGGTGAAGCATCGCATTCTATAACTAGTGCCACAGGAATGGTTCAAAACATAGACAGTAAGAAGAGCCAGTCTTCTTGTACTTAAGTCGGCATTGTGCCTTTCGTATTTAATTCCGATGCAATTTCTGTGTTTCATCGTCAATAAGAAGGTGCAAGGGATACAGTAAAAATATAGTGTGGCATCGGAATTTAATACTGGTCTCACAGGAGATGTTCAAAACATAGTCAGTAAGAAGAGTCAGTCTTCTTGTACTTAAGTCGGCATTGTGCCTTTTGTATTTAATTCCGATTCAATTTTATTGTTTCGTCGTGAATAAGGAGGTCCAAGGGATACAGTAAATCTGAAGTGAAGCATCGGAATCCATAACTAGTGTCACAGGAATGGTTGAATACATAGACCGTAAGACGAGCCACTCTTCTTGTACTTAAGTCAGCATTGTGCCTTTTGTATTTAATTCCGATGCAATTTCTGTGTTTCATCGTCAATAAGAAGGTCCAAGCGATACAGAAAACATATAGTGAAGCATCGGAATTTAATACTGGTCTCACAGGAAATGTTCAACACATAGTCAGTAAGAAGAGCCAGTATTCTTGTACTTAATTCGGCATTGTGCCTTTTGTATTTAATTCCGATGCAATTTCTGTGTTTCGTCGTCAATACGAAGGTCCAAGGGATACAGTAAACCTGAAATGAAGCATCGGAATCTATAACTAGTGTCACAGGAATTGTTCAAAACATATACAGTAAGAAGAGTCAGTCTTCTTGTACTTAAGTCGGCATTGTGCCTTTTGCATTTAATACCGATGCAATTTCTGTGTTTCGTCGTCAATAAGAAGGTCCAAGGGCTACAGAAAACCTGAAGTGAAACATCGGAATCTATAACTAGTGCCACAGGAATGGTTCAAAACATAGACAGTAAGAAGAGCCAGTCGTCTTGTACTTAAGTCGGCATTGTGCCTTTTGTATTTAATCCCGATGCAATTTCGGTGTTTTGTCGTCAATTAGAAGGTCCAAGGGATACAGTAAACCTGAAGTTAAGCATCGGAATCTATAACTAGTGTCACAGGAATGGTTCAAAACATAGACAGTAAGAAGAGCCAGTCTTCTTGTACTTAAGTCGGCATTGTGCCTTTTGTATTTAATTCTGAAGCAATTTCTGTGTTTCGTCGTCAATAATAAGGTCCAAGGGATACAGTAAACCTGAAGTGAAGCATCGGAATCTATAACTAGTGTGACAGGAATGGTTCAAAGCATAGTCAGTAAGAAGAGCCACTCTTCTTGGACTTAAGTCGGCATTGTGCCTGTAGTATTTAATTCCGATGCAATTTCTGTCTTTCATCGTCAATAAGAAGGTCCAAGGGATCCAGTAAACATATAGTGAAGCATCGGAATTTAGTACTGGTCTCACAGGAAATGTTCAAAACATAGTCAGTAAGAAGATTCAGTCTTTATGTACTTAAGTCGGCATTGTGCCTTTTGTATTTAATTCCGATGCAATATCTGTGTTTCATCGTCAATAAGAAGGTCCAAGCGATACAGTAAACATATAGTGAAGCATCGGAAATTAATACTGGTCTCACAGGAGGTGTTCAAAGCATAGTCAGTAAGAAGAGTCAGTCTTCTTGTACTTAAGTCGGCAATGTGCCTTTTGTATTTAAATCTGAAGCAATTTCTGTGTTTCGTCGCAATAATAAGGTCCAAGGGATACAGTAAACCTGAAGTGAAGCATCGGAATCAATAACTAGTGTCACAGGAATGGTTGAAAACATAGACCGTAAGAAGAGCCACTCTTCTTGTACTTAAGTCAGCATTGTGCCTTTTGTATTTAATTCCGATGCAGTTTCTGTGTTTCATCGTCAATACGAAGTTCCAAGCGATACAGTAAACATATAGTGAAGCATCGGAATCTATAACTAGTGTCACAGGAATTGTTCAAATCATAGACAGTAAGAAGAGCCAGTCTTCTTGTACTTAAGTCAGCATTGTGCCTTTTGTATTTAATTCCGATGCAATTTCTGTGTTTCGTCGTCAATAAGAAGGTCCAAGGGCTGCAGTAACCCTGAAGTGAAACATCGGAATCTATAACTAGTGCCACAGGAATGGTTCAAAACATAGACAGTAAGAAGAGCCAGTCTTCTTGTACTTAAGTCGGCATTGTGCCTTTTGTATTTAATCCCGATGCAATTTCTGTGTTTTGTCATCAATTAGAAGGTCCAAGGGATACAGTAAACCTGACATGAAGCATCGGAATCTATAACTAGTGTCACAGGAATGGTTCAAAACATAGACAGTAAGAAGAGCCAGTCTTCTTGTACTTAAGTCGGCATTGTGCCTTTTGTATTTAATTCTGAAGCAATTTCTGTGTTTCGTCGTCAATAATAAGGTCCAAGGGATACAGTAAACCTGAAGTGATGCAACGGAATCTATAACTAGTGTCACAGGAATGGTTCAAAACATAGAGAGTAAGAAGAGCCAGACCTCCTGTACTTATGTCGGCATTGTGCCTTTTGTATTTAATTCCGATGCAATTTCTGTGTTTCATCGTCAATAAGAAGGTCCAAGGGATACAGTAAACCTGAGGTGAAGCATCGGAATTTAATACTGGTCTCACAGGAGGTGTTCAAAACATAGTCAGTAAGAAGAGCCAGTCTTCTTGTACTTAAGTCGGCATTGTGCCCTTTGTATTTAATTCCGATGCAATTTCTGTGTTCAATAAGAAGGTCCAAGGGATACAGCAAACCTGAAGTGAAGCATCGGAATCCATAAATAGTGGCACAGGAATGGTTGAAAACATAGACCGTAAGAAGAGCCACTCTTCTTGTACTTAAGTCGGCATTGTGCCTTTTGTATTTAATTCCGATGCAATTTCTGTAACTCGTCGTCAATAAGAAGGTCCAAGGGATACAGTAAACCTGAAGTGAAGCATCGGAATGTATAACTAGTGTCACAGGAATGGTTCAAAGCATACACAGTAAGAAGAGCCAGTCTTCTTGTACTTAAGTCGGCATTGTGCATTTTGTATTTAAATCTGAAGCAATTTCTGTGTTTCGTCGCAATAATAAGGTCCAAGGGATACAGTAAACCTGAAGTGAAGCATCGGAATCTATAACTAGTGTCACAGGAATGGTTCAAACATAGACAGTAAGAAGAGTCAGTCTTCTTGTACTTAAGTCGGCTTTGTGCCTTTTGTAATTAATTCCGATACAATTTCTGTGTTTCGTCGTCAATAAGAAGGTCCAAGGGCTACAGAAAACCTGAAGTGAAACATCGGAATCAATAACTAGTGCCACAGGAATGGTTCAAAACATAGACAGTAAGAAGAGCCAGTCTTCTTGTACTTAAGTCGGCATTGTGCCTTTTGTATTTAATTCTGAAGCAATTTGTGTGTTTCGTCGTCAATAATAAGGTCCAAGGGATACAGTAAACCTGAAGTGAAGCATCGGAATCTATAACTAGTGTCACAGGAATGGGTCAAAGCATAGACAGTAAGAACAGCCACTCTTCTTGTACTTAAGTCGGCATTGTGCCTGTTGTATTTATTCCGATGCAATTTCTGTGTTTCATCGTCAATAAGAAGGTCCAAGGGATCCAGTAAACATATAGTGAAGCATCGGAATTTAATACTTGTCTCACAGGAGATGTTCAAAACATAGTCAGTAAGATGAGTCAGTCTTTTTGTACTTAAGTCGGCATTGTGCCTTTTGTATTTAATTCCGATGCAATTTCTGTGTTGCATCGTCAATAAGAAGGTCCAAGCGATACAGTAAACATATAGTGAAGTATCGGAATTTAATACTGGTCTCACAGGAGCTGTTCAAAACATAGTCAGTAAGAAGAGTCAGTCTTCTTGTACTTAAGTCGGCATTGTGCCTTTTGTATTTAAATCTGAAGCAATTTCTGTGTTTCGTCGCAATAATAAGGTCCAAGGGATACAGTAAACCTGAAGTGAAGCATCGGAATCAATAACTAGTGTCACAGGAATGGTTGAAAACATAGACCGTAAGAAGAGCCACTCTTCTTGTACTTAAGTCAGCATTGTGCCTTTTGTATTTAACTCCGATGCAATTTCTGTGTTTCATCGTCAAAATGAAGGTCCAAGGGATACAGTAAACATATAGTGAAGCATCGGAATTTAATACGGGTCTCACAGGAAATGTTCAAATCATAGTCAGTAAGAAGAGTCAGTATTCTTGTACTTAAGTCGGTATTGTGCCTCTTGTATTTAATTCCGATGCAATTTCTGTGTTTCGTCGTCAATACGAAGGTCCAAGGGATACAGTAAACCTGAAGTGAAGCATCGGAATCTATAACTAGTGTCACAGGAATTGTTCAAATCATAGACAGTAAGAAGAGCCAGTCTTCTTGTACTTAAGTCGGCATTGTGCCTTTTGTATTTAATTCCGATGCAATTTCTGTGTTTCGTCGTCAATAAGAAGGTCCAAGGGCTACAGTAAACCTGAAGTGAAACATCGGAATCTATAACTAGTGCCACAGGAATGGTTCAAAACATAGACAGTAAGAGGAGCCAGTCTTCTTGTACTTAAGTCGGCATTGTGCCTTTTGTATTTAATCCCGATGCAATTTCTGTGTTTTGTCATCAATTAGAAGGTCCAAGGGATACAGTAAACCTGACATGAAGCATCGGAATCTATAACTAGTGTCACAGGAATGGTTCAAAACATAGACAGTAAGAAGAGCCAGTCTTCTTGTACTTAAGTCGGCATTGTGCCTTTTGTATTTAATTCTGAAGCAATTTCTGTGTTTCGTCGTCAATAATAAGGCCCAAGGGATACAGTAAACCTGAAGTGAAGCATCGGAATCTATAACTAGTGTCACAGGAATGGTTCAAAACATAGACAGTAAGAAGAGCCAGACCTCCTGTACTTATGTCGGCATTGTGCCTTTTGTATTTAATTCCGATGCAATTTCTGTGTTTCATCGTCAATAAGAAGGTACAAGGGATACAGTAAACCTGAGGTGAAGCATCGGAATTTAATACTGGTCTCACAGGAGGTGTTCAAAACATAGTCAGTAAGAAGAGCCAGTCTTCTTGTACTTAAGTCGGCATTGTGCCCTTTGTATTTAATTCCGATGCAATTTCTGTGTTCAATAAGAAGGTCCAAGGGATACAGCAAACCTGAAGTGAAGCATCGGAATCCATAAATAGTGGCACAGGAATGGTTGAAAACATAGACCGTAAGAAGAGCCACTCTTCTTGTACTTAAGTCGGCATTGTGCCTTTTGTATTTAATTCCGATGCAATTTCTGTGTCTCGTCGTCAATAAGAAGGTCCAAGGGATACAGTAAACCTGAAGTGAAGCATCGGAATGTATAACTAGTGTCACAGGAATGGTTCAAAGCATACACAGTAAGAAGAGCCAGTCTTCTTGTACTTAAGTCGGCATTGTGCATTTTGTATTTAAATCTGAAGCAATTTCTGTGTTTCGTCGCAATAATAAGGTCCAAAGGATACAGTAAACCTGAAGTGAAGCATCGGAATCTATAACTAGTGTCACAGGAATGGTTCAAAACATAGACAGTAAGAAGAGTCAGTCTTCTTGTACTTAAGTCGGCTTTGTGCCTTTTGTAATTAATTCCGATACAATTTCTGTGTTTCGTCGTCAATAAGAAGGTCCAAGGGCTACAGAAAACCTGAAGTGAAACATCGGAATCAATAACTAGTGCCACAGGAATGGTTCAAAACATAGACAGTAAGAAGAGCCAGTCTTCTTGTACTTAAGTCGGCATTGTGCCTTTTGTATTTAATTCTGAAGCAATTTCTGTGTTTCGTCGTCAATAATAAGGTCCAAGGGATACAGTAAACCTGAAGTGAAGCATCGGAATCTATAACTAGTGTCACAGGAATGGGTCAAAGCATAGACAGTAAGAACAGCCACTCTTCTTGTACTTAAGTCGGCATTGTGCCTGTTGTATTTATTCCGATGCAATATCTGTGTTTCATCGTCAATAAGAAGGTCCAAGGGATCCAGTAAACATATAGTGAAGCATCGGAATTTAATACTGGTCTCACAGGAGATGTTCAAAACATAGTCAGTAAGATGAGTCAGTCTTTTTGTACTTAAGTCGGCATTGTGCCTTTTGTATTTAATTCCGATGCAATTTCTGTGTTGCATCGTCAATAAGAAGGTCCAAGCGATACAGTAAACATATAGTGAAGTATCGGAATTTAATACTGGTCTCACAGGAGCTGTTCAAAACATAGTCAGTAAGAAGAGTCAGTCTTCTTGTACTTAAGTCGGCATTGTGCCTTTTGTATTTAATTCCGATGCAATTTCTGTGTCTCGTCGTCAATAAGAAGGTCCAAGGGATACAGTAAACCTGACGTAAAGCATCGGAATCTATAACTAGTGTCATAGGAATGGTTCAAAACATAGACAGTAAGAAGAGCCAGTCTTCTTGTACTTAAGTCGGTATTGTGCCTTTTGTATTTAAATCTGAAGCAATTTCTGTGTTTCGTCGCAATAATAAGGTCCAAGGGATACAGTAAACCTGAAGTGAAGCATCGGAATCAATAACTAGTGTCACAGGAATTGTTCAAAACATAGACAGTAAGAAGAGCCAATCTTCATGTACTTGAGTCGGCATTGTGCCTTTTGTATTTAATTCCGACGCAATTTCTGTGTTTCGTCATCAATAAGAAGGTCCAAGGGATACAGTAAACCCGAGGTGAAGCATCGCATTCTATAACTAGTGCCACAGGAATGGTTCAAAACATAGACAGTAAGAAGAGCCAGTCTTCTTGTACTTAAGTCGGCATTGTGCCTTTCGTATTTAATTCCGATGCAATTTCTGTGTTTCATCGTCAATAAGAAGGTGCAAGGGATACAGTAAAAATATAGTGTGGCATCGGAATTTAATACTGGTCTCACAGGAGATGTTCAAAACATAGTCAGTAAGAAGAGTCAGTCTTCTTGTACTTAAGTCGGCATTGTGCCTTTTGTATTTAATTCCGATTCAATTTTATTGTTTCGTCGTGAATAAGGAGGTCCAAGGGATACAGTAAATCTGAAGTGAAGCATCGGAATCCATAACTAGTGTCACAGGAATGGTTGAATACATAGACCGTAAGACGAGCCACTCTTCTTGTACTTAAGTCAGCATTGTGCCTTTTGTATTTAATTCCGATGCAATTTCTGTGTTTCATCGTCAATAAGAAGGTCCAAGCGATACAGAAAACATATAGTGAAGCATCGGAATTTAATACTGGTCTCACAGGAAATGTTCAACACATAGTCAGTAAGAAGAGCCAGTATTCTTGTACTTAATTCGGCATTGTGCCTTTTGTATTTAATTCCGATGCAATTTCTGTGTTTCGTCGTCAATACGAAGGTCCAAGGGATACAGTAAACCTGAAATGAAGCATCGGAATCTATAACTAGTGTCACAGGAATTGTTCAAAACATATACAGTAAGAAGAGTCAGTCTTCTTGTACTTAAGTCGGCATTGTGCCTTTTGCATTTAATACCGATGCAATTTCTGTGTTTCGTCGTCAATAAGAAGGTCCAAGGGCTACAGAAAACCTGAAGTGAAACATCGGAATCTATAACTAGTGCCACAGGAATGGTTCAAAACATAGACAGTAAGAAGAGCCAGTCGTCTTGTACTTAAGTCGGCATTGTGCCTTTTGTATTTAATCCCGATGCAATTTCGGTGTTTTGTCGTCAATTAGAAGGTCCAAGGGATACAGTAAACCTGAAGTTAAGCATCGGAATCTATAACTAGTGTCACAGGAATGGTTCAAAACATAGACAGTAAGAAGAGCCAGTCTTCTTGTACTTAAGTCGGCATTGTGCCTTTTGTATTTAATTCTGAAGCAATTTCTGTGTTTCGTCGTCAATAATAAGGTCCAAGGGATACAGTAAACCTGAAGTGAAGCATCGGAATCTATAACTAGTGTGACAGGAATGGTTCAAAGCATAGTCAGTAAGTAGAGCCACTCTTCTTGGACTTAAGTCGGCATTGTGCCTGTAGTATTTAATTCCGATGCAATTTCTGTCTTTCATCGTCAATAAGAAGGTCCAAGGGATCCAGTAAACATATAGTGAAGCATCGGAATTTAGTACTGGTCTCACAGGAAATGTTCAAAACATAGTCAGTAAGAAGATTCAGTCTTTATGTACTTAAGTCGGCATTGTGCCTTTTGTATTTAATTCCGATGCAATATCTGTGTTTCATCGTCAATAAGAAGGTCCAAGCGATACAGTAAACATATAGTGAAGCATCGGAAATTAATACTGGTCTCACAGGAGGTGTTCAAAGCATAGTCAGTAAGAAGAGTCAGTCTTCTTGTACTTAAGTCGGCAATGTGCCTTTTGTATTTAAATCTGAAGCAATTTCTGTGTTTCGTCGCAATAATAAGGTCCAAGGGATACAGTAAACCTGAAGTGAAGCATCGGAATCAATAACTAGTGTCACAGGAATGGTTGAAAACATAGACCGTAAGAAGAGCCACTCTTCTTGTACTTAAGTCAGCATTGTGCCTTTTGTATTTAATTCCGATGCAGTTTCTGTGTTTCATCGTCAATACGAAGTTCCAAGCGATACAGTAAACATATAGTGAAGCATCGGAATCTATAACTAGTGTCACAGGAATTGTTCAAATCATAGACAGTAAGAAGAGCCAGTCTTCTTGTACTTAAGTCAGCATTGTGCCTTTTGTATTTAATTCCGATGCAATTTCTGTGTTTCGTCGTCAATAAGAAGGTCCAAGGGCTGCAGTAACCCTGAAGTGAAACATCGGAATCTATAACTAGTGCCACAGGAATGGTTCAAAACATAGACAGTAAGAAGAGCCAGTCTTCTTGTACTTAAGTCGGCATTGTGCCTTTTGTATTTAATCCCGATGCAATTTCTGTGTTTTGTCATCAATTAGAAGGTCCAAGGGATACAGTAAACCTGACATGAAGCATCGGAATCTATAACTAGTGTCACAGGAATGGTTCAAAACATAGACTGTAAGAAGAGCCAGTCTTCTTGTACTTAAGTCGGCATTGTGCCTTTTGTATTTAATTCTGAAGCAATTTCTGTGTTTCGTAGTCAATAATAAGGTCCAAGGGATACAGTAAACCTGAAGTGATGCAACGGAATCTATAACTAGTGTCACAGGAATGGTTCAAAACATAGAGAGTAAGAAGAGCCAGACCTCCTGTACTTATGTCGGCATTGTGCCTTTTGTATTTAATTCCGATGCAATTTCTGTGTTTCATCGTCAATAAGAAGGTCCAAGGGATACAGTAAACCTGAGGTGAAGCATCGGAATTTAATACTGGTCTCACAGGAGGTGTTCAAAACATAGTCAGTAAGAAGAGCCAGTCTTCTTGTACTTAAGTCGGCATTGTGCCCTTTGTATTTAATTCCGATGCAATTTCTGTGTTCAATAAGAAGGTCCAAGGGATACAGCAAACCTGAAGTGAAGCATCGGAATCCATAAATAGTGGCACAGGAATGGTTGAAAACATAGACCGTAAGAAGAGCCACTCTTCTTGTACTTAAGTCGGCATTGTGCCTTTTGTATTTAATTCCGATGCAATTTCTGTGTCTCGTCGTCAATAAGAAGGTCCAAGGGATACAGTAAACCTGAAGTGAAGCATCGGAATGTATAACTAGTGTCACAGGAATGGTTCAAAGCATACACAGTAAGAAGAGCCAGTCTTCTTGTACTTAAGTCGGCATTGTGCATTTTGTATTTAAATCTGAAGCAATTTCTGTGTTTCGTCGCAATAATAAGGTCCAAGGGATACAGTAAACCTGAAGTGAAGCATCGGAATCTATAACTAGTGTCACAGGAATGGTTCAAACATAGACAGTAAGAAGAGTCAGTCTTCTTGTACTTAAGTCGGCTTTGTGCCTTTTGTAATTAATTCCGATACAATTTCTGTGTTTCGTCGTCAATAAGAAGGTCCAAGGGCTACAGAAAACCTGAAGTGAAACATCGGAATCAATAACTAGTGCCACAGGAATGGTTCAAAACATAGACAGTAAGAAGAGCCAGTGTTCTTGTACTTAAGTCGGCATTGTGCCTTTTGTATTTAATTCTGAAGCAATTTGTGTGTTTCGTCGTCAATAATAAGGTCCAAGGGATACAGTAAACCTGAAGTGAAGCATCGGAATCTATAACTAGTGTCACAGGAATGGGTCAAAGCATAGACAGTAAGAACAGCCACTCTTCTTGTACTTAAGTCGGCATTGTGCCTGTTGTATTTATTCCGATGCAATTTCTGTGTTTCATCGTCAATAAGAAGGTCCAAGGGATCCAGTAGACATATAGTGAAGCATCGGAATTTAATACTGGTCTCACAGGAGATGTTCAAAACATAGACAGTAAGATGAGTCAGTCTTTTTGTACTTAAGTCGGCATTGTGCCTTTTGTATTTAATTCCGATGCAATTTCTGTGTTGCATCGTCAATAAGAAGGTCCAAGCGATACAGTAAACATATAGTGAAGTATCGGAATTTAATACTGGTCTCACAGGAGCTGTTCAAAACATAGTCAGTAAGAAGAGTCAGTCTTCTTGTACTTAAGTCGGCATTGTGTATTTTGTATTTAAATCTGAAGCAATTTCTGTGTTTCGTCGCAATAATAAGGTCCAAGGGATACAGTAAACCTGAAGTGAAGCATCGGAATCAATAACTAGTGTCACAGGAATGGTTGAAAACATAGACCGTAAGAAGAGCCACTCTTCTTGTACTTAAGTCAGCATTGTGCCTTTTGTATTTAACTCCGATGCAATTTCTGTGTTTCATCGTCAAAATGAAGGTCCAAGGGATACAGTAAACATATAGTGAAGCATCGGAATTTAATACGGGTCTCACAGGAAATGTTCAAATCATAGTCAGTAAGAAGAGTCAGTATTCTTGTACTTAAGTCGGTATTGTGCCTCTTGTATTTAATTCCGATGCAATTTCTGTGTTTCGTCGTCAATACGAAGGTCCAAGGGATACAGTAAACCTGAAGTGAAGCATCGGAATCTATAACTAGTGTCACAGGAATTGTTCAAATCATAGACAGTAAGAAGAGCCAGTCTTCTTGTACTTAAGTCGGCATTGTGCCTTTTGTATTTAATTCCGATGCAATTTCTGTGTTTCGTCGTCAATAAGAAGGTCCAAGGGCTACAGTAAACCTGAAGTGAAACATCGGAATCTATAACTAGTGCCACAGGAATGGTTCAAAACATAGACAGTAAGAGGAGCCAGTCTTCTTGTACTTAAGTCGGCATTGTGCCTTTTGTATTTAATCCCGATGCAATTTCTGTGTTTTGTCATCAATTAGAAGGTCCAAGGGATACAGTAAACCTGACATGAAGCATCGGAATCTATAACTAGTGTCACAGGAATGGTTCAAAACATAGACAGTAAGAAGAGCCAGTCTTCTTGTACTTAAGTCGGCATTGTGCCTTTTGTATTTAATTCTGAAGCAATTTCTGTGTTTCGTCGTCAATAATAAGGCCCAAGGGATACAGTAAACCTGAAGTGAAGCATCGGAATCTATAACTAGTGTCACAGGAATGGTTCAAAACATAGACAGTAAGAAGAGCCAGACCTCCTGTACTTATGTCGGCATTGTGCCTTTTGTATTTAATTCCGATGCAATTTCTGTGTTTCATCGTCAATAAGAAGGTACAAGGGATACAGTAAACCTGAGGTGAAGCATCGGAATTTAATACTGGTCTCACAGGAGGTGTTCAAAACATAGTCAGTAAGAAGAGCCAGTCTTCTTGTACTTAAGTCGGCATTGTGCCCTTTGTATTTAATTCCGATGCAATTTCTGTGTTCAATAAGAAGGTCCAAGGGATACAGTAAACCTGAAGTGAAGCATCGGAATCCATAAATAGTGGCACAGGAATGGTTGAAAACATAGACCGTAAGAAGAGCCACTCTTCTTGTACTTAAGTCGGCATTGTGGCTTTTGTATTTAATTCCGATGCAATTTCTGCGTTTCATCGTCAATAAGTAGGTCCAAACAATACAGTAAACATATAGTGATGCATCGGAATATATTACTGGTCTCACAGGAAATGTTCAAACATAGTCAGTAAGATGAGTCAGTATTCTCGTACTTAAGTCGGCATTGTGCCTTTTGTATTTAATCCCGATGCAATTTCTGTGTTTCATCGTCAATAAGAAGGTCCAAGGGATCCAGTAAACATATAGTGAAGCATCGGAATATAATACTGGTCTCACAGGAGATGTTCAAAACATAGTCAGTAAGATGAGTCAGTCTTTTTGTACTTAAGTCGGCATTGTGCCTTTTGTATTTAATTCCGATGCAATTTCTGTGTTTCATCGTCAATACGAAGGTCCAAGCGATACAGTAAACATATTGTGAAACATCGGAATTTAATACTGGTCTCAAAGGAGGTGTTCAAGGCATAGTCAGTAAGAAGAGTCAGTCTTCTTGTACTTAAGTCGGCATTGTGCCTTTTGTAATTAATTCCGATGCAATTTCTGTGTCTCGTCGTCGATAAGAAGGTCCAAGGGATACAGTAAACCTGAAGTGAAGCATCGGAATCTATAACTAGTGTCACAGGAATGGTTCAAAGCATACACAGTAAGAAGAGCCAGTCTTCTTGTACTTAAGTCGGCATTGTGCCTTTTGTATTTAAATCTGAAGCAATTTCTGTGTTTCGTCGCAATAATAAGGTCCAAGGGATACAGTAAACCTGAAGTGAAGCATCGGAATCTATAACTAGTGTCACAGGAATGGTTCAAAACATAGACAGTAAGAAGAGTCAGTCTTCTTGTACTTAAGTCGGCTTTGTGCCTTTTGTAATTAATTCCGATACAATTTCTGTGTTTCGTCGTCAATAAGAAGGTCCAAGGGCTACAGAAAACCTGAAGTGAAACATCGGAATCTATAACTAGTGCCACAGGAATGGTTCAAAACATAGACAGTAAGAAGAGCCAGTCTTCTTGTACTTAAGTCGGCATTGTGCATTTTGTATTTAATTCTGAAGCAATTTCTGTGTTTCGTCGTCAATAATAAGGTCCAAGGGATACAGTAAACCTGAAGTGAAGCATCGGAATCTATAACTAGTGTCACAGGAATGGTTCAAAGCATAGACAGTAAGAAGAGCCACTCTTCTTGTACTTAAGTCGGCATTGTGCCTGTTGTATTTATTCCGATGCAATTTCTGTGTTTCATCGTCAATAAGAAGGTCCAAGGGATCCAGTAAACATATAGTGAAGCATCGGAATTTAATACTGGTCTCACAGGAGATGTTCAAAACATAGTCAGTAAGATGAGTCAGTCTTTTTGTACTTAAGTCGGCATTGTGCCTTTTGTATTTAATTCCGATGCAATTTCTGTGTTTCATCGTCAATACGAAGGTCCAAGCGATACAGTAAACATATAGTGAAGCATCGGAATTTAATACTGGTCTCAAAGGAGGTGTTCAAGGCATAGTGAGTAAGAAGAGTCAGTCTTCTTGTACTTAAGTCGGCATTGTGCCTTTTGTAATTAATTCCGATGCAATTTCTGTGTCTCGTCGTCAATAAGAAGGTCCAAGGGATACAGTAAACCTGAAGTGAAGTATCGGAATCTATAACTAGTGTCACAGGAATGGTTGAAAACATAGACCGTAAGAAGAGCCACTCTTCTTGTACTTAAGTCAGCATTGTGCCTTTTGTATTTAACTCCGATGCAATTTCTGTGTTTCATCGTCAAAATGAAGGTCCAAGGGATACAGTAAACATATAGTGAAGCATCGGAATTTAATACGGGTCTCACAGGAAATGTTCAAAACATAGTCAGTAAGAAGAGTCAGTATTCTTGTACTTAAGTCGGTATTGTGCCTCTTGTAATTAATTCCGATGCAATTTCTGTGTTTCGTCGTCAATACGAAGGTCCAAGGGATACAGTAAACCTGAAGTGAAGCATCGGAATCTATAACTAGTGTCACTGGAATTGTTCAAATCATAGACAGTAAGAAGAGCCAGTCTTCTTGTACTTAAGTCGGCATTGTGCCTTTTGTATTTAATTCCGATGCAATTTCTGTGTTTCGTCGTCAATAAGAAGGTCCAAGGGATACAGTAAACCTGAAGTGAAGCATCGGAATCCATAAATAGTGTCACAGGAATGGTTGAAAACATAGACCGTAAGAAGAGCCACTCTTCTTGTACTTAAGTCGGCATTGTGCCTTTTGTATTTAATGCCGATGCAATTTCTGCGTTTCATCGTCAATAAGAAGGTCCAAACAATACAGTAAACATATAGTGAAGCATCGGAATATAATACTGGTCTCACAGGAAATGTTCAAAACATAGTCAGTAAGATGAATCAGTATTCTGGTACTTAAGTCGGCATTGTGCCTTTTGTATTTAATACCGATGCAATTTCTGTGTTTTGTCGTCAATTAGAAGGTCCAAGGGCTACAGAAAACCTGAAGTGAAACATTGGAATCTATAAATAGTGCCACAGTAATGGTTCAAAACATAGACAGTAAAAAGAGCCAGTCTTCTTGTACTTAAGTCGGCATTGTGCCTTTTGTATTTAATCCCGATGCAATTTCTGTGTTTTGTCGTCAATTAGAAGGTCCAAGGGATACAGTAAACCTGAAGTGAAGCATGGGAATCTATAACTAGTGTCACAGGAATGGTTCAAAACATAGACAGTAAGAAGAGCCAGTCTTCTTGTACTTAAGTCGGCATTGTGCCTTTTGTATTTAATTCTGAAGCAATTTCTGTGTTTCGTCGTCAATAATAAGGTCCAAGGGATACAGTAAACCTGAAGTGAAGCATCGGAATCTATAACTAGTGTCACAGGAATGGTTCAAAGCATAGACCGTAAGAAGAGCCACTCTTCTTGTACTTAAGTCGGCATTGTGCCTGTTGTATTTAATTCCGATGCAATTTCTGTGTTTCATCGTCAATAAGAAGGTCCAAGCGATACAGTAAACATATAGTGAAGCATCGGAATTTAATACTAGTGTCACAGGAATTGTTCAAAACATAGACAGTAAGAAGAGCCAGCCTTCTTGTACTTAAGTCGGCATTGTGCCTTTTGTATATAATTCCGATGCAATTTCTGTGATTCGTCGTCAATAAGAAGGTCCAAGGGCTACAGATACCTTAAGTGAAACATCGGAATCTATAACTAGTGCCACCGGAATGATTCAAAACATAGACAGTAAGAAGAGCCAGTTTTCTTGTACTTAAGTCGGCAATGTGCCTTTTGTATTTAATCCCGATGCAATTTCTGTGTTTTGTCGTCAATTAGGAGGTCCAAGGGATACAGTAAACCTGAAGTGAAGCATCGGAATCTATAACTAGTGTCACAGGAATGGTTCAAAACATAGACAGTAAGAAGAGCCAGTCTTCCTGTACATATGTCGGCATTGTGCCTTTTGTATTTAATTCCGATGCAATTTCTGTGTTTCATCGTCAATAAGAAGGTCCAAGGGATACAGTAAACCTGAGGTGAAGCATCGGAATTTAATACTGGTCTCACAGGAAATGTTCAAATAATAGTCAGTAAGATGAGTCAGTATTCTTGTACTTAAGTCGGCATTGTGCCTTTTGTATTTATTTCTGAAGCAATTTCTGTGTTTCGTCGTCAATAATAAGGTCCAAGGGATACAGTAAACCTGAAGTGAAGCATCGGAATCTATAACTAGTGTCACAGGAATGGTACAAAGCATAGACTGTAAGAAGAGCCACTCTTCTTGTACTTAAGTCGGCATTGTGCCTGTTGTATTAATTCCGATGCAATTTCTGTGTTTCATCGTCAATAAGAAGGTCCAAGGGATCCAGTAAACATATAGTGAAGCATCGGAATTTAATACTGGTCTCACAGGAGATGTTCAAAACATAGTCAGTAAGATGAGTCAGTCTTTTTGTACTTAAGTCGGCATTGTGCCTTTTGTATTTAATTCCGATGCAATTTCTGTGTTTCATCGTCAATAAGAAGGTCCAAGCGATACAGTAAACATATAGTGAAGTATCGGAATTTAATACTGGTCTCACAGGAGATGTTCAAAACATAGTCAGTAAGAAGAGTCAGTCTTCTTGTACTTAAGTCGGCATTGTGCCTTTTGTATTTAAATCTGAAGCAATTTCTGTGTTTCGTCGCAATAATAAGGTCCAAGGGATACAGTAAACCTGACGTGAAGCATCGGAATCAATAACTAGTGTCACAGGAATGGTTGAAAACATAGACCGTAAGAAGAGCCACTCTTCTTGTACTTAAGTCAGCATTGTGCCTTTTGTATTTAATTCCGATGCAATTTCTGTGTTTCATCGTCAATACGAAGGTCCAAGCGATACAGTAAACATATAGTGAAGCATCGGAATTTAATACTGGTCTCACATGAAATGTTAAAAACTTAGTCAGTAAGAGGATTCAGTATTCTAGTACTTAAGTCGGTATTGTGCCTTTTGTATTTAATTCCGATGCAATTTCTGTGTTTCGTCGTCAATACGAAGGTCCAAGGGATACAGTAAACCTGAAGTGAGGCATCGGAATCTATAACTAGTGTCACAGGAATTGTTCAAACCATAGACAGTAAGAAGAGCCAGTCTTCTTTTACTTAAGTCGGCATTGTGCCTTTTGTATTTAATTCCGATGCAATTTCTGTGTTCCGTCGTCAATAAGAAGGTCCAAGGGCTACAGTAAACCTGAAGTGAAACATCGGAATCTATAACTAGTGCCACAGGAATGGTTCAAAACATAGACAGTAAGAAGAGCCAGTCTTCTTGTACTTAAGTCACCATTGTGCCTTTTGTATTTAATCCCGATGCAATTTCTGTGTTTTGTCGTCAATTAGAAGGTCCAAGGGATCCAGTAAACATATAGTGAAGCATCGGAATTTAATACTGGTCTCACAGGAGATGTTCAAAACATAGTCAGTAAGATGAGTCAGTCTTATTGTACTTAAGTCGGCATTGTGCCTTTTGTATTTAATTCCGATGCAATTTCTGTGTTTCATCGTCAATAAGAAGGTCCAAGCGATACAGTAAACATATAGTGAAGTATCGGAATTTAATACTGGTCTCACAGGAGATGTTCAAAACATAGTCAGTAAGAAGAGTCAGTCTTCTCGTACTTAAGTCGGCATTGTGCCTTTTGTATTTAAATCTGAAGCAATTTCTGTGTTTCGTCGCAATAATAAGGTCCAAGGGATACAGTAAACCTGACGTGAAGCATCGGAATCAATAACTAGTGTCACAGGAATGGTTGAAAACATAGCCCGTAAGAAGAGCCACTGTTCTTGTACTTAAGTCAGCATTGTGCCTTTTGTATTTAATTCCGATGCAATTTCTGTGTTTCAACGTCAATACGAAGGTCCAAGCGATACAGTAAACATATAGTGAAGCATCGGAATTTAATACTGTTCTCACATGAAATGTTAAAAACATAGTCAGTAAGAAGATTCAGTATTCTTGTACTTAAGTCGGTATTGTGCCTTTTGTATTTAATTCCGATGCAATTTCTGTGTTTCGTCGTCAATACGAAGGTCCAAGGGATACAGTAAACCTGAAGTGAAGCATCGGAATCTATAACTAGTGTCACAGGAATTGTTCAAACCATAGACAGTAAGAAGAGCCAGTCTTCTTTTACTTAAGTCGGCATTGTGCCTTTTGTATTTAATTCCGATGCAATTTCTGTGTTTCGTCGTCAATAAGAAGGTCCAAGGGCTACAGTAAACCTGAAGTGAAACATCGGAATCTATAACTAGTGCCACAGGAATGGTTCAAAACATAGACAGAAAGAAGAGCCAGTCTTCTTGTACTTAAGTCGGCATTGTGCCTTTTGTATTTAATTCTGAAGCAATTTCTGTGTTTCGTCGTCAATAATAAGGTCCAAGGGATACAGTAAACCTGAAGTGAAGCATCGGAATCTATAACTAGTGTCACAGGAATGGTTCAAAACATAGACAGTAAGAAGTGCCAGTCTTCTTGTACTTATGTCGGCATTGTGCCTTTTGTATTTAATTCCGATGCAATTTCTGCGTTTCATCGTCAATAAGAAGGGCCAAGGGATACAGTAAACCTAAGGTGAAGCATCGGAATATAATACTGGTCTCACAGGAGGTGTTCAAAACATAGTCAGTAAGAAGAGTCAGTCCTCTTGTACTTAAGTCGGCATTGTGCCTTTTGTATTTAATTCCGATGCAATTTCTGCGTTTCATCGTCAATACGAAGGTCCAAACAATACAGTAAACATATAGTGAAGCATCGGAATATAATACTGGTCTCACAGGAAATGTTCAAAGCATAGTCAGTAAGATGAGTCAGTATTCTTGTACTTCAGTCGGCATTGTGCCTTTTGCATTTAATTCTGAAGCAATTTCTGTGTTTCGTCGTCAATAATAAGGTCCAAGGGATACAGTAAACCTGAAGTGAAGCATCGGGATCTATAACTAGTGTCACAGGAATGGTTCAAAACATAGACAGTAAGAAGAGCCACTATTCTTGTACTTAAGTCGGCATTCTGCCTTTTGTATTTAATTCCGATGCAATTTCTGTGTTTCATCGTCAATAAGAAGGTCCAAGGGATACAGTAAACATATAGTGAAGCATCGGAATTTAATACTGGTCTCACAGGAGATGTTCAAAACATAGTCAGTAAGAAGAGTCAGTCTTTTTGTACTTATGTCGGCATTGTGCCTTTTGTATTTAATTCCGATGCAATTTCTGTGTATCGTCGTCAATAAGAAGGTCCAAAGGATACAGTAAACCTGATGTGAAGCATCGGAATCTGTAACTAGTGTCAATGGAATGGTTCAAAATATAGACAGGAAGAAGAGCCAGTCTTCTTGTACTTAAGTCGGAATTGTGACGTTTGTATTTAATTCCGATGCAATTTCTGTGTTTCGTCGTCAATAAGAAGGTCCAAGGGATACAGTAAACCTGAGATGAAGCATCGGAATCCATAATTAGTGTCACAGGAATGGTTGAAATCATAGACCGTAAGAAGAGCCACTCTTCTTGCACTTAAGTCGGCATTGTGCCTTTTGTATTTAATTCCGTTGCAATTTCTGTGTTTGATCGTCAATAAGAAGTTGCAAGGGATACAGTAAACTTATAGTGTGGCATCGTAATTTAATACTGGTGTCACAGGAGATGTTCAAAGCATAGCCAGTAAGAAGAGTCAGTCTTCTTGTACTTAAGTCGGCATTGTGCCATTTGTATTTAATTCCGATGCAATTTTTGTGTTTCGTCGTCAATAAGAAGGTCCAAGGGATACAGTAAATCTGAAGTGACGCATCGGAATCCATAACTAGTGTCACAGGAATGGTTGAAAGCATAGACCGTAAGAAGAGCCACTCTTCTTGTACTTAAGTCAGCATTGTGCCTTTTGTATTTAATTCCGATGCAATTTCTGTGTTTCATCGTCAATAAGGAGGTCCAAGCGATACAGTAAACATATAGTGAAGCATCGGAATTTAATACTAGTGTCACAGGTATTGTTCAAAACATAGACGGTAAGGAAAGCCAGTCTTCTTGTACTTAAGTCGGCATTGTGCCATTTGTATTTCATTCCGATGCAATTTCTGTGATTCGTCGTCAATAAGAAGGTCCAAGGGCTACAGTTAACCTGAAGTGAAACATCGGAATCTATAACTAGTGCCACAGGAATGGTTCAAATCATAGACAGTAAGAAGAGCCAGTGTTCTTGTACTTAAGTCGGCATTGTGCCTTTTGTATTTAATCCCGATGCAATTTCTGTGTTTTGTCGTCAATTAGAAGGTCCAAGGGATACAGTAAACCTGACGTGAAGCATCGGAATCTATAACTAGTGTCACAATAATGGTTCAAAACTTAGACAGTAAGAAGAGCCAGTCTTCCTGTACTTATGTCGGCATTGTGCCTTTTGTATTTAATTCCGATGCAATTTCTGTGTTTCATCGTCAATAAGAAGGTCCAAGGGATACAGTAAACCTGAGGTGAAGCATCGAAAATTAATACTGGTCTCACAGGAGGTGTAAAAACATAGTCAGTAAGAAGAGTCAGTCTTCTTGTAGTTAAGTCGGCATTGTGCCTTTTGTATTTAATTCCGAAGCAATTTCTGTGTTTCGTCGTCAATAAGAAGGTCCAAGGGATACAGTAAACGTGAAGTGAAGCATCGGAATCCATAACTAGTGTCACAGGAATGGTCGAAAACATAGACCGTAAGAAGAGCCACTCTTCTTGTACTTAAGTCGGCATTGTGCATTTTGTATTTAATTCCGATGCAATTTCTGCGTTTCATCGTCAATAAGAAGGTCCAAACAATACAGTAAACATATAGTGAAGCGTCGGAATATAATACTGGTCTCACAGGAAATGTTCAAAGCATAGTCAGTAAGATGAGTCAGTATTCTTATACTTAAGTCGGCATTGTGCCTTTCGTGTTTAATTCCGATGCAATTTCTGTGTTTCGTCGTCAATACGAAGGTCCAAGGGATACAGTTAACCTGAAGTGAAGCATCGGAATCTATAACTAGTGTCACAGGAATGGTTGAAAACATAGACCGTAAGAAGACCCACTCTTCTTGTACATAAGCCGGCATTGTGACTTTTGTATTTAATTCCGATCCAATTTCTGCGTTTCATCGTCAATAAGAGAGTCCAAACGATACAGTAAACATATAGTGAAGCATCGGAATATAATACTGGTCTCACAGGAATTGTTCAAATCATAGACAGTAAGAAGAGCCAGTCTTCTTTTACTTAAGTCGACATTGTGCCTTTTGTATTTAATTCCGATGCAATTTCTGAGTTTCGTCGTCAACAAGAAGGTCCAAGGGATACAGTAAACCTGAAGTGAAACATCAGAATCTATAACTAGTGCCACAGGAATGGTTCAAAACATAGACAGTAAGAAGAGTTATTCTTCTTGTACTTAAGTCGGCATTGTGCATTTTGTATTTTATTCCGATGCAATATCTGTGTTTTGTCGTCAATAAGAAGGTCCAAGGGATACAGGAAACCTGAAGTGAAGCATCGGAATCTATAACTACTGTCACAGGAATGGTTCAAAACATAGACAGTAAGAAGAGCCAGTCTTCTGGTACTTATGTCGGCATTGTGCCTTTTGTATTTAATTCCGATGCAATTTCTGTGTTTCATCGTCAATAAGAAGGACCAAGCGATACAGTAAACTTATAATGAAGTATCGGCATTTAATACTGGTCTCACAGGAGATGTTCAAAACATAGTCAGTAAGAAGAGTCAGTCTTCTTGTACTTAAGTCGGCATTGTGCCTTTTGTATTTAATTCCGGTGCAATTTCTGTGTTTCGTCGTCAATAAGAAGGTCCAAGGGGTACAGTAAACCTGAAGTGAAGCATCGGAATCCCTAACTAGTGTCACAGGAATGGTTGAAAACATAGACTGTAAGAAGAGCCACTCTTCTTGTACTGAAGTCGGCATTGTGCCTTTTGTATTTAATTCCGATGCAATTTCTGCGTTTCATCGTCAATAAGAAGGTCCAAACGATACAGCTAACATATAGTGAAGCATCGGAATATAATACTGGTCTCACAGGAAATGTTCAAAACATAGTCAGTAAGAAGAGTCAGTATTCTTGTACTTAAGTCGGCATTGTGCCTTTTGTATTTAATTCCGATGCAATTTCTGTCTTTCGTCGTCAATACGAAGGTCCAAGTGATACAGTAAACCTGAAGTGAAACATCGGAATCTATAACTAGTGCCACAGGAATTGTTCAGAACATAGACAGTAAGAAGAGCAAGTCTTCTTGTACTTAAGTCGGCATTGTGCCTTTTGTATTTAATTCCGATGCAATATATGTGTTTTGTCGTCAATAAGAAGTTCCAAGGGATACAGTAAACCTGAAGTGAAGCATCGGAATCTATAACTAGTGTCACAGGAATGGTTCAAAACATAGACAGTAAGAAGAGTCAGTAATCTTGTACTTAAGTCGGCATTATGCCTTTTGTATTTAATTCCGATGCAATATCTGTGTTTTGTCGTCAATAAGAAGGTCCAAGGGATACAGTAAACCTGAAGTGAAGCATCGGAATCCATAACTAGTGCCACAGCAATGGTTGAAAACATAGACCATATGAAGAGCCACGCTTCTTGTACTTAAGTCGGCATTGTGCCTTTTGTATTTAACTCCGATGCAATTTCTGTGTGTCATTGTCAATAAGATGGTCCAAACGATACAGTAAACATATAGTGAAGCATCGGAATATAATACCGGTCTCACAGGAAATGTTCAAAGCATAGTCAGTAAGAAGAGTCAGTATTCTTGTACTTAGGTCGGCATTGTGACTTTTGTATTTAATTCCGATGCAATTTCTGTGTTTCGTCGTCAATACGAAGGTCCAAGTGATACAGTAAACCTGAAGTGAAGCATCGGAATCTATAACTAGTGTCACAGGAATGGTTGAAAACATAGACCGTAAGAAGAGCCACTCTTCTTGTACTTAAGTCGGCATTGTACCTTTTGTATTTAATTCCGATGCAATTTCTGCGTTTCATCGTCAATAAGAAGGTCCAAACGATACAGTAAACATATAGTGAAGCATCGGAATATAATACTGGTCTCACAGGAATTGTTCAAAGCATAGACAGTAAGAAAGACCAGTCTTCTTGTACTTAAGTCGGCACTGTGCCTTTTGTATTTAATTCCGATGCAATTTCTGTGTTTTGTCGTCAATAAGAATGTCCAAGGGCTACAGTAAACCTGAGTGCAACATTGCAATCTATAACTAGTGCCACAGGAATGGTTCAAAACATAGACAGTAAGAAGAGCCAGTCTTCTTGTACTTAAGTCGGCATTGTGCCTTTTGTATTTAATCCCGATGCAATTTCTGTGTTTTGTCGTCAATTTGATGGTCCAAGGGATACAGTAAACCTGACGTGAAGCATCCGAATCTATAACTAGTGTCACAGGAATGGTTCAAAACATAGGCAGTAAGAAGAGCCAGTCTTCTTGTACTTAAGTCGGCATTGTGCCTATTGTATTTAATTCTGAAGCAATTTCTGTGTTTCGTCGTCAATAATAAGGTCCAAGGGATACAGTAAACCTGAAGTGAAGCATCGGAATCTATAACTAGTGTCACAGGAATGGTTCAAAACATAGACAGTAAGAAGAGCCACTCTTCTTGTACTTAAGTCGGCATTCTGCCTTTTGTATTTAATTACGATGCAATTTCTGTGTTTCATCGTCAATAAGAAGGTCCAAGGGATACAGTAAACATATAGTGAAGCATCGGAATTTAATACTGGTCTCACAGGAGATGTTCAAAACATAGTCAGTAAGAAGAGTCAGTCTTTTTGTACTTAAGTCGGCATTTTGCCTTTTGTATTTAATTCCGATGCAATTTCTGTGTATCGTCGTCAATAATAAGGTCCAAAGGATACAGTAAACCTGATGTGAAGCATCGAAATCTGTAACTAGTGTCAATGGAATGGTTCAAAATATAGACAGTAAGAAGAGCCAGTCTTCTTGTACTTATGTCGGAATTGTGACTTTTGTATTTAATTCCGATGCAATTTCTGTGTTTCGTCGTCAATAATAAGGTCCAAGGGATACAGTAAACCTGAGATGAAGCATCGGAATCCATAACTAGTGTTACAGGAATGGTTGAAAACATAGACCGTAAAAAGAGCCACTCTTATTGTATTTAAGTCGGCATTGTGCCTTTTGTATTTAATTCCGTTGCAATTTCTGTGTTTCATCGTCAATAAGAAGGTGCAAGGGATACAGTAAACTTATAGTGTGGCATCGTAATTTAATACTGGTCTCACAGGAGATGTTCAAGACATAGCCAGTAAGAAGAGTCAGTCTTCTTGTACTTAAGTCGGCATTGTGCCATTTGTATTTAATTCCGATGCAATTTTTGTGTTTCGTCGTCAATAAGAAGGTCCAAGGGATACAGTAAATCTGAAGTGACGCATCGGAATCCATAACTAGTGTCACAGGAATGGTTGAAAGCATAGACCGTAAGAAGAGCCACTCTTCTTGTACTTAAGTCAGCACTGTGCCTTTTGTATTTAATTCCGATGCAATTTCTGTGTTTCATCGTCAATAAGGAGGTCCAAGCGATACAGTAAACATATAGTGAAACATCGGAATTTAATACTAGTGTCACAGGAATTGTTCAAACATAGACAGTAAGAAGAGCCAGTCTTCTTGTACTTAAGTCGGCATTGTGCCTTTTGTATTTAATTCCGATGCAATTTCTGTGATTCGTCGTCAATAAGAAGGTCCAAGGGCTACAGTTCACCTGAAGTGAAACATCGGAATCTATAACTAGTGCCACAGGAATGGTTCAAAACATAGACAGTAAGAAGAGCCCGCGTTCTTGTACTTAAGTCGGCATTGTGCCTTTTGTATTTAATCCCGATGCAATTTCTGTGTTTTGTCGTCAATTAGAAGGTCCAAGGGATACAGTAAACCTGAAGTGAAGCATCGGAATCTATAACTAGTGTCACAGGAATGGTTAAAAACTTAGATAGTAAGATGAGCCAGTCTTCCTGTACTTATGTCGGCATTGTGCCTTTCGTATTTAATTCCGATGCAATTTCTGTGTTTCGTCGTCAATACGAAGGTCCAAGGGATACAGTAAACCTGAAGTGAAGCATCGGAATCTATAACTAGTGTCACAGGAATGGTTCAAAACTTAGATAGTAAGATGAGCCAGTCTTCCTGTACTTATGTCGGCATTGTGCCTTTTGTATTTAATTCCGATGCAATATCTGTGTTTTGTCGTCAATAAGAAGGTCCAAGGGATACAGGAAACCTGAAGTGAAGCATCGGAATCTATAACTACTGTCACAGGAATGGTTCAAAACATAGACAGTAAGAAGAGCCAATCTTCTTGTACTTAAGTCGGCATTGTGCCTTTTGTATTTAATTCCGGTGCAATTTCTGTGTTTCGTCGTCAATAAGAAGGACCAAGCGATACAGTAAACTTATAGTGAAGTATCGGCATTTAATACTGGTCTCACAGGAGATGTTCAAAACATAGTCAGTAAGAAGAGTCAGTCTTCTTGTACTTAAGTCGGCATTGTGCCTTTTGTATTTAATTCCGGTGCAATTTCTGTGTTTCGTCGTCAATATGAAGGTCCAAGGGATACAGTAAACCTGAAGTGAAGCATCGGAATCCGTAACTAGTGTCACAGGAATGGTTGAAAACATAGACCGTAAGAAGAGCCACTCTTCTTGTACTTAAGTCGGCATTGTGCCTTTTGTATTTAATTCCGATGCAATTTCTACGTTTCATCGTCAATAAGAATGTCCAAACGATACAGCTAACATATAGTGAAGCATCGGAATATAATACTGGTCTCACAGGAAATGTTCAAAACTTAGTCAGTAAGAAGAGTCAGTATTCTTGTACTTAAATCGGCATTGTGACTTTTGTATTTAATTCCGATGCAATTCCTGTGTTTCGTCGTCAATGGGAAGGTCCAAGGGATACAGTAAACCTGAAGTGAAGCATCGGAATCCATAACTAGTGCCACAGCAATGGTTGAAAACATAGACCGTAGGAAGAACCACTCTTCTTGTACTTAAGTCGGCATTGTGCCTTTTGTATTTAATTCTGATGTAATTTCTGGGTTTCATCGTCATTAGGAAGGTCCAAGGCATACAGCAAACATATAGTGAGGCATCGGAATTTTATACTGGTCTCACAGGAGATGTTCAAAACATAGTCAGTAAGAAGAGTCTGTGTTCTTGTACTTAAGTCGGCATTGAGACCTTTGTATTTAATTCCGATGCAATTTCTGTGTTTCGTCGTCAATAAGAAGGTCCAAGGGATACAGTAAACCTGAAGTGAAGCAACGGAATCCATAACTAGTGCCACAGGAATGGTTCAAAACATAGACAGTAAGAAGAGTCAGTCTTCTTGTACTTAAGTCGACATTGTGCCTTTTGTGTTTAATTCCGATGCAATTTCTGTGTTTCGGCGTCAATAAGAAGATCCAAGGGATACAGTAAACCTGAAGTGAAGCATCGGAATCCATAACTAGTGTCACAGGAAAGGTTGAAAACATAGACCGTAAGAAGAGCCGCTCTTCTTGTACTAAAGTCGGCATTGTGCCTTTTGTATTTAATTCCGATGTAATATCTGTGTTTCATCGTCAATAAGAAGGTCCAAGGGTTACTGTAAACATATAATGAAGCATCGGAATTTAATACTGGTCTCACAGGAAATCTTCAAAACATAGTCAGTAAGAAGAGTCAGTCTTCTTGTACTTAAGTCGGCATTGTGTCTTTTGTATTTAATTCCGATTCAATTTCTGTGTTCAGTCGTCAATACGAAGGTACAAGGGATAGAGTAAACCTGAAGTGAAGCATCGGAATCTATAACTAGTGTCACAGGAATTGTTCAAAACACAGACAGTAAGAGGAGTTAGTCTTCTTGTACTTGAGTCGGCATTGTACATTTTGTATTTAATTCTGATGCAATTTCTTTGTTTCGTCGTCAATAAAAAGGTCCAAGGGATACAGGAAACCTGAAGTGAGGCTTCGGAATCTATAACTAGTGTCACAGGAATGGTTCAAAACATAGACAGTAAGAAGAGCCAGTCTTCTTGTAGTTAAGTCGGCGTTATGCATTTTGGATTTAATTCCGATGCAATTTCTGTGATTCGTCGTCAATAAGAAGGTCCAAGGCATACAGTTACCCTGAAGTGAGGCATCGGAATCTATAACTAGTGTCACAGGAATGGTTCTAAACACAGGCAGTAAGAAGAGTCAGTCTTCTTGTACTTAATACGGCATTGTACCTTTTGTATTTAATGCCGATGCAATTTCTGTGTTTCGTCGTCAATAAGAAGGTCCAAGGGATACAGTAAATCTGAAGTGAAGCATCGGAATCTATAACTAGGGTCTCAGGAACGGTTCCAATCTTAGACAGTAAGAAGAGCCTGTTTATTTGTACTTAAGTCGGCATTGTACCTTTTGTATTTAATTCCGATGAAATTTCAGTTTTTCGTCGTCAATAAGAAGGTCCAAGGGATACAGTTAACCTGATGTGAAGCATAGGAATCTATAACTAGTGTCACAGAAATGGTTCAAAACATAGTCAGTAAGAAGAGCCAGTCTTTTGTACTTAAGTCGGCATTGTGACTTTTGTATTTAATTCGGATGCAATTTCTGTGTTTCGTCGTCAATAAGAAGGTCCAAGGGATACAGTAAACCTGAAGTGAAGCATCGGAATGGGCAACTAGTGTCACAGGAATTGTTCAAAACATAGACAGTAAGAAGAGCCAGTCTTCTCGTACTTGAGTCGTCATTGTGCCTTTTGTATTTAATTCCGATGCAATTTCTGTGTTTCGTCGTCAATAAGAAGGTCCAAGGGATACAGTAAACCTGAAGTGAAGCATCGGAATCTATAACTAGTGCCACAGGAATGGTTCAAAACATAGACAGTAAGAAGAGCCAGTCTTCTTGTACTTAAGTCGGCATTGTGGTTTTGTATTTAATTCTGAAGCAATTTCTATGTTTCGTCGTCAATAATGAGGTCCAAGGGATACAGTTAACCTGAAGTGAAGCGTCGGAATCTATAACTAGTGCCACAGGAATGGTTCAAAACATAGACAGTAAGAATAGCCACTCTTCTTGTACTTAAGTCGGCATTGTGCCTTTTGTATTTAATTCCGATGCAATTTCTGTGTTTCATCGTCAATAAGAAGGTCCAAGGGATACAGTAAAGATATAGTGAATCATCGGAATTTAATACTGGTCTCACAGGAGATGTTCAAAACATAGTCAGTAAGAAGAGTCAGTCTTCTTGTACTTAAGTCGGCATTGTGCCTTTTGTATTTAATTCCGGTGCAATTTCTGTGTTTCGTCGTCAATATGAAGGTCCAAGGGATACAGTAAACCTGAAGTGAAGCATCGGAATCCGTAACTAGTGTCACAGGAATGGTTGAAAACATAGACCGTAAGAAGAGCCACTCTTCTTGTACTTAAGTCGGCATTGTGCCTTTTGTATTTAATTCCGATGCAATTTCTACGTTTCATCGTCAATAAGAATGTCCAAACGATACAGCTAACATATAGTGAAGCATCGGAATATAATACTGGTCTCACAGGAAATGTTCAAAACTTAGTCAGTAAGAAGAGTCAGTATTCTTGTACTTAAATCGGCATTGTGACTTTTGTATTTAATTCCGATGCAATTCCTGTGTTTCGTCGTCAATGGGAAGGTCCAAGGGATACAGTAAACCTGAAGTGAAGCATCGGAATCCATAACTAGTGCCACAGCAATGGTTGAAAACATAGACCGTAGGAAGAACCACTCTTCTTGTACTTAAGTCGGCATTGTGCCTTTTGTATTTAATTCTGATGTAATTTCTGGGTTTCATCGTCATTAGGAAGGTCCAAGGCATACAGTAAACATATAGTGAGGCATCGGAATTTTATACTGGTCTCACAGGAGATGTTCAAAACATAGTCAGTAAGAAGAGTCTGTGTTCTTGTACTTAAGTCGGCATTGAGACCTTTGTATTTAATTCCGATGCAATTTCTGTGTTTCGTCGTCAATAAGAAGGTCCAAGGGATACAGTAAACCTGAAGTGAAGCAACGGAATCCATAACTAGTGCCACAGGAATGGTTCAAAACATAGACAGTAAGAAGAGTCAGTCTTCTTGTACTTAAGTCGACATTGTGCCTTTTGTGTTTAATTCCGATGCAATTTCTGTGTTTCGGCGTCAATAAGAAGATCCAAGGGATACAGTAAACCTGAAGTGAAGCATCGGAATCCATAACTAGTGTCACAGGAAAGGTTGAAAACATAGACCGTAAGAAGAGCCGCTCTTCTTGTACTAAAGTCGGCATTGTGCCTTTTGTATTTAATTCCGATGTAATATCTGTGTTTCATCGTCAATAAGAAGGTCCAAGGGTTACTGTAAACATATAATGAAGCATCGGAATTTAATACTGGTCTCACAGGAAATCTTCAAAACATAGTCAGTAAGAAGAGTCAGTCTTCTTGTACTTAAGTCGGCATTGTGTCTTTTGTATTTAATTCCGATTCAATTTCTGTGTTCAGTCGTCAATACGAAGGTACAAGGGATAGAGTAAACCTGAAGTGAAGCATCGGAATCTATAACTAGTGTCACAGGAATTGTTCAAAACACAGACAGTAAGAGGAGTTAGTCTTCTTGTACTTGAGTCGGCATTGTACATTTTGTATTTAATTCTGATGCAATTTCTTTGTTTCGTCGTCAATAAAAAGGTCCAAGGGATACAGGAAACCTGAAGTGAGGCTTCGGAATCTATAACTAGTGTCACAGGAATGGTTCAAAACATAGACAGTAAGAAGAGCCAGTCTTCTTGTAGTTAAGTCGGCGTTATGCATTTTGGATTTAATTCCGATGCAATTTCTGTGATTCGTCGTCAATAAGAAGGTCCAAGGCATACAGTTACCCTGAAGTGAGGCATCGGAATCTATAACTAGTGTCACAGGAATGGTTCTAAACACAGGCAGTAAGAAGAGTCAGTCTTCTTGTACTTAATACGGCATTGTACCTTTTGTATTTAATGCCGATGCAATTTCTGTGTTTCGTCGTCAATAAGAAGGTCCAAGGGATACAGTAAATCTGAAGTGAAGCATCGGAATCTATAACTAGGGTCTCAGGAACGGTTCCAATCTTAGACAGTAAGAAGAGCCTGTTTATTTGTACTTAAGTCGGCATTGTACCTTTTGTATTTAATTCCGATGAAATTTCAGTTTTTCGTCGTCAATAAGAAGGTCCAAGGGATACAGTTAACCTGATGTGAAGCATAGGAATCTATAACTAGTGTCACAGAAATGGTTCAAAACATAGTCAGTAAGAAGAGCCAGTCTTTTGTACTTAAGTCGGCATTGTGACTTTTGTA
Organism: Schistocerca serialis cubense; assembly: GCF_023864345.2. Classification (NCBI taxonomy): domain Eukaryota; kingdom Metazoa; phylum Arthropoda; class Insecta; order Orthoptera; family Acrididae; genus Schistocerca; species Schistocerca serialis. Next base: position 1,090,372,640 of record NC_064640.1, on the reverse strand, counting down.
TTTAATTCGGATGCAATTTCTGTGTTTCGTCGTCAATAAGAAGGTCCAAGGGATACAGTAAACCTGAAGTGAAGCATCGGAATGGGCAACTAGTGTCACAGGAATTGTTCAAAACATAGACAGTAAGAAGAGCCAGTCTTCTCGTACTTGAGTCGTCATTGTGCCTTTTGTATTTAATTCCGATGCAATTTCTGTGTTTCGTCGTCAATAAGAAGGTCCAAGGGATACAGTAAACCTGAAGTGAAGCATCGGAATCTATAACTAGTGCCACAGGAATGGTTCAAAACATAGACAGTAAGAAGAGCCAGTCTTCTTGTACTTAAGTCGGCATTGTGGTTTTGTATTTAATTCTGAAGCAATTTCTATGTTTCGTCGTCAATAATGAGGTCCAAGGGATACAGTTAACCTGAAGTGAAGCGTCGGAATCTATAACTAGTGCCACAGGAATGGTTCAAAACATAGACAGTAAGAATAGCCACTCTTCTTGTACTTAAGTCGGCATTGTGCCTTTTGTATTTAATTCCGATGCAATTTCTGTGTTTCATCGTCAATAAGAAGGTCTAAGGGATACAGTAAAGATATAGTGAATCATCGGAATTTAATACTGGTCTCACAGGAGATGTTCAAAACATAGTCAGTAAGAAGAGTCAGTCTTCTTGTACTTAATTCGGCATTGTGCCTTTTGTATTTAATTCCGATGCAATTTCAGTGTTTCATCGTCAATAAGAAGGTCCAAGGGATACAGTAAACCTGAAGTGAAGCATCGGAATCCATAACTAGTGACACAGGAATGGTTCAAAACATAGACAGTAAGAAGAGCCAGGCTTCTTGAAGTTATGTCGGCATTATGCATTTTGGATTTAATTCCGATGCAATTTCTGTGTTTCGTCGTCAATAAGAAGGTCCGAGGGATACAATCAACCTGAAGTGAAGCATAGGAATCTATAACTAGTGTCACAGAAATGGTTCAAAACATAGACAGTAAGAAGAGCCAGTCTTCTTGTACTTAAGTCGACATTGTCCTTTTGTATTTAATTCCGATGCAATTGCTGTGTTTCGTCGTCAATAAGAAGGTCCAAGGATTACAGTTACCCTGAAGTGAAGCATCGGAATCTATAAGTAGTGTCACAGGAATGGTTCAAAACACAGGCAGTAAGAAGAGTCAGTCTTCTTGTACTTAATTCGGCATTGTACATTTTGTATTTCATTCCGATGCAATTTCTGTGTTTCGTCGTCAATAAGTAGGTCCACGGGATACAGTAAATCTGAAGTGAAGCATCGGAATCTATAACTAGTGTCTCAGGAATGGTTCAAATCTTAGACAGTAAGAAGAGGCAGTTTACTTGTACTTAAGTCGGCATTGTACCTTTTGTATTTAATTCCGATGAAATTTCAGTGTTTCGTCGCAATAAGAAGGTCCAAGGGATACAGTTAACCTGATGTGAAGCATAGGAATCTATAACTAGTGTCACAGAAATGGTTCAAAACATAGTCAGTAAGAAGAGCCAGTCGTCTTGTACTTAAGTCGGCATTGTGACATTTTGTATTTAATTCCGATGCAATTTCTGTGTTTCGTCGTCAATAAGAAGGTCCAAGGGATACAGCAAACCTGAGGTGAAGCATCGGAATCCATAACTAGTGTCACAGGAATGGTTGAAAACATAGACCGTAAGAAGAGCCACTCTTCTTGTACTTAAGTCGGCATTGTGCCTTTTGTATTTAATTCCGATGCAATTTTTGTATTTCATCGTCAATACGAAGGTCCAAGGGATACAGTAAACATATAGTGAGGCATCGGAATTTAATAGTGGTCTCATAGGAGATGTTCAAGGCATAGTCAGTAAGAAGAGTCAGTCTCCTTGTACTTAAGTCGGCATTGTGCCTTTTGTATTTAATTCCGATGCAATTTCTGTGTTTCGTCGTCAATGAGAAGGTCCAAGGGATACAGTAAACCTGAAGTGAAGCATCGGAATCCATAACTAGTGTCACAGGAATGGTTCAAAGCAGAGACAGTAAGATGAGCCAGTCTTCTTGTACTTAAGTCGGCATTGTGCCTTTTGTATTTTATTCCGACGTAATTTCTGTGTTTCATCGTCAATAAGAAGGTCCACGGGATACACTAAACATATAGTGAAGCATCGGAATTTAATACTGGTCCCACAGGAAATGTTGAAAACATAGTCAGTAAGAAGGGTCAGTCTTCTTGTACTTAAGCCGGCATTGTGCCTTTTGTATTTAATTCCGATGCAACTTCTGTGTCTCATCGTCAATTAGAAGGTCCAAGAGATACAGTAGACATATAGTGAAACATCGAAATCAAAAACTGGTCTCACATGAAATGTTCAAAACATAGTCAGTAAGAAGAGTCAGTCTTCTTGTACTTCAGTCGGCATTGTGTCTTTTGTATTTAATTCCGATGCAATTTCTGTGTTTCGTCGTCAATAAGAAGGTCCGAGGGATACAGTTAACCTGATGTGAAGCATCGGAATCTATAACTAGTGTCACAGGAATGGTTCAAAACATAGACAGTAAGAAGAGCCAGTCTTCCTGTACTTAAGTCTCATAGTGCCTTTTGTATTTAATTCCGATGCAATTTCTGTGTTTCATCGTCTATAAGAAAGTCAGACGGATGCAGTAAACATATAGTGAAGCATCGGAATTTAATACTGGTCTCACAGGAAATGTTCAAAACATAGTCAGAAAGAAGAGTCAGTCTTCTGCACTTAAGCCGGCATTGTGCATTTTGATTTTAATTCCGATGCAACTTCTGTGTTTCTTTGTCAATAAGAAGGTCCAAGAGATACAGTAGACATATAGTGAAGCATCGGAATCAAAAACTGGTCTCACATGAAATGTTCAAAACATAGTCAGTAAGAAGAGTCAGTCTTCTTGTACTTAAGTCGGCATTGTGTCTTTTGTATTTAATTCCGATGCAATTTCTGTGTTTCGTCATCAATAAGAGGGTCCAAGGGATACAGTAAACCTGAAGTGAAGCATAGGAATCTAAAACTAGTGTCACAGAAATGGTTCAAAACATAGACAGTAAGAAGAGAAAGTCTTCTTGTACTTAAGTCGGCATTGTCCTTGTGTATTTGATTCCGATGCAATTGCCGTGTTTCGTCGTCAATAAGAAGATCCAAGGGATACAGTTAAACAGAAGTGAAGCATCGGAATCTATAACTAGTGTCACAGGAATGGTTCGAAACATAGACAGTAAGAAGAGCCAGTCTTCTTGTACTTAAGTCTCATTGTGCCATTTGTATATAATTCCGATGCAATTTCTGTGTTTCATCGTCTATAAGAAAGTCAGAGGGATACAGTAAACCCGAAGTGAAGCATCGGAATCTATAACTAGTGTCACAGGAATGGTTCAAAACATAGACAGTAAGAAGAGTCAGTCTTCTTGTACTTAAGTCGGCATTGTGCCTTTTGTATTTAATTCCGATGCAATTTCTGTGTTTCGTCTTCAATAAGTAGGTCCAAGCGATACAGTAAACCTGAAGTGAAGCATCGGAATTTATAACTAGTGTCACAGGAATGGTTCAAAATATAGACAGTAAGAAGAGCCAGTCTTCTTGTACTTAAATCGGCATTGTGCCTTTCGTATTTAATTCCGATGCAATTTCTGTAATTCGTCGCAATCAGAAGGTCCAAGGGATACAGTAAACCTGAAGTGAAGCATCGGAACCTATTACTAGTGTCACAGCAATAGTTTAAAACATAGAGAGTAAGAAGAGCTAGTCGTCTTGTACTTAAGTGGGCATTGGGCCTTTAGTATTTAATTCCAATGCAATTTCTGTGTTTCGTCGTCAATAAGAAGGTCCAAAGGATACAGTAAACCTGAGGTAAAGCATCGGAATCTATAACTAGTGTCACAGAAATGGTTCAAAACATAGACAGTAAAAAGAGGCAGTCTTCTTCTACTTAAGTCGGCATAATGCCTTTTCTATTTAATTCCGATGCAATATCTGTGTTTCTTCGTCAACAAGAAGGTTAATGGGATACAGTAAACCTGAAGTGAAGCATCGGAGTCTATAACTAGTGTCTCAGGAATGGTTCCAAACATAGACGGTAAGAAGAGCCAGTCTTCCCGTACTTAAGTCGGCATTGAGCCTTTTGTATTTAATTCCGATGCAATTTCTGTGATTCGTCGTCAATAAGAGGGTCCAAGGTATACAGCAAACCTGAAGTGAAGCATCGGAATCAATAACTAGAGTCACAGGAATGGTTCAAGACATAGACAGTAAGAAGAGCCAATCTTCTTGTACTTAAGTCGGTATTGTCCTTTTGTAATTAATTCCGATGCAATCTCTGTGTTTCGTCGTCAATAAGAAGGTCCAAGGGATACAGTAAACCTGAAGTGAAGCTTCGGAATCTATAACTAGTATCTCAGGAATGGTTCAAATCATAGACATTAAGAAGAGCCAGTCTTCTTGTACTTAAGTCGGCATTGTGCTCTTTGTTTTTAATTCCGATGCAATTTCTGTGTTTCGTCGTCAATAAGAAGGACCTAGGGATACATTAAACCTGAAGTGAAGCATCGGAATCTATAACTAGTGTCACAGGAATGGTTCAAACATGGACAGTAAAAAGAGCCAGTCTTCTTGTACTTAAGTCGGCATTTTGCCTTTTGTAATTCATTCCGAAGCAATTCCTGTGTTTCGTCCTCAATAAGAAGGTCCAAGGTATACAGTAAACCTGAAGTGAAGCATCGGAATCTATAACTAGTGTCACTGGAATGGTTCAAAACATAGACAGTATGAAGAGCCACTCTTCTTGTACTTCAGTCGGCATTGTGCCTTTTGTATTTAATTCCGATGCAACATCTGTGTTTCATCGTCAATAAGAAGGTCCAAGAGATACCGTAGAAGTATAGTGAAGCATCGGAATCAAAAACTGGTCTCACATGAAATGTTCAAAACATAGACAGTAAGAAGAGCCAGTCATCTTGTACTTAAGTCGGCATTGTCCTTTTGTATTTAATTCCGATGCAATTGCTGTGTATCGCCGTCAATAAGAAGGTCCAAGGGATAAATTTAACCAGAAGTGAGGCATCGGAATCTATAACTAGTGTCACAGGAATGGTTCAAAACATAGGCAGTAAGAAGAGTCAGTCTTCTTGTACTTAATTCGGCATTGTACCTTTTGTATTTAATTCCGATGCAATTTCTGTGCTTCGTTGTCAATAAGATGGTCCAATGGATGCAGTAAACCTGATGTGAAGCGTCGGAATCTATAACTAGTGTCACAGGAATGGTTCAAACATGGACAGTAAAAAGAGCCAGTCTTCTTGTACTTAAGTCGGCATTTTGCCTTTTGTAATTCATTCCGAAGCAATTCCTGTGTTTCGTCCTCAATAAGAAGGTCCAAGGTATACAGTAAACCTGAAGTGAAGCATTGGAATCTATAACTAGTGTCACTGGAATGGTTCAAAACATAGACAGTATGAAGAGCCACTCTTCTTGTACTTCAGTCGGCATTGTGCCTTTTGTATTTAATTCCGATGCAACTTCTGTGTTTCATCGTCAATAAGAAGGTCCAAGAGATACCGTAGAAATATAGTGAAGCATCGGAATCAAAAACTGGTCGCACATGAAATGTTCAAAACATAGACAGTAAGAAGAGCCAGTCTTCTTGTACTTAAGTCGGCATTTTCCCTTTTGTATTTAATTCCGATGAAATTTCTGTGTTTCGTCGTCAATAAGAAGGTCCAAGGGCTACAGTTAACCTGATGTGAAGCATCGGAATCTATAACTAGTGTCACAGGAATGGTTCAAAACATAGGCAGTAAGAAGAGTCAGTCTTCTTGTACTTAATTCGGCATTGTATCGTTTGTATTTAATTCAGATGCAATTTCAGTGTTTCGTCGTCAATACGAAGGTCCAAGGGATACAGTTAACCTTATGTGAAGCATCGGAATCTAGAACTAGTGTCACAGGAATGATTCAAAACATAGACAGTAAGAAGAGCCAGTCCTCTTGTAATTAAGTCTCATTGAGCGTTTTGTATTTAATTCCGATGCAATTTCTGTGTTTCATCGTCTATAAGAAAGTCACAGGGATACAGTAAACCTGAAGTGAAGCATCGGAATCTATAACTAGTGTCACAGGAGTGGTTCAAAACATAGGCAGTAAGAAGTGTCACTCTTCTTGTACTTAATTCGGCATTGTACCTTTTGTATTTAATTTCGATGCAAATTCTGTGTTTCGTCTTCAACAAGTAGGTCCAAGGGATACAGTAAACCTGAAGTGAAGCATCGGAATCCATAACTAATGTCACAGGAATGGTTCAAAATAAAGACAGTAAGAAGAGCCAGTCTTCTTGTACTTAAGTCGGCATTGTGCCTTTTGTATTTAATTCCGATGCAATTTCTGTGTTTCGTCGCAATAAGAAGGTCCAAGGGATACAGTTAACCTGAAGTGAAGCATCGGAACCTATAACTAGTGTCACAGGAATAGTTCAAAGCATTGAGAGTAAGAAGAGCTAGTCGTCATGTACTTAAGTCGGCATTGGGCCTTTAGTATTTAATTCCAATGCAATTTCTGTGTTTCGTCGTCAATAAGAACGTCCAAGGGATACAGTAAACCTTAAGTGAGGCATCGGAATCTATAACTAGTGTCACAGGAATGGTTCAAAACAAAGACAGTAAGAAGAGCCACACTTCTTGTACTTAAGTCGGCATTGTGCCTTTTGTATTTTATTCCGATGCAATTTCTGTGTTTCATCGTCAATAAGAAGGTCCACGGGATACAGTAAACATATAGTGAAGCATCGGAATTTAATACTGGTCTCACAGGAAATGTTCAAAACATAGTCAGTAAGAAGAGTCAGTCTTCTTGTACTTAAGTCGGCATTGTGTCTTTTGTATTTAATTCCGATGCAATTTCTGTGTTTCGTCATCAATAAGAGGGTCCAAGGGATACAGTAAACCTGAAGTGAAGCATAGGAATCTAAAACTAGTGTCACAAAAATGGTTCAAAACATAGACAGTAAGAAGCGCCAGTCTTCTTGTACTTAAGTCGGCATTGTCCTTTTGTATTTGATTCCGATGCAATTGCTGTGTTTCGTCGTCAATAAGAAGGTCCAAGGGATACAGTTAACCAGAAGTGAAGCATCGGAATCTATAACTAGTGTCACAGGAATGGTTCAAAACATAGACAGTAAGAGGAGCCAGTCTTCTTGTACTTAAGTCTCATTGTGCCATTTGTATTTAATTCCGATGCAATTTCTGTGTTTCATCGTCTATAAGAAAGTCAGAGGGATACAGTAAACCTGAAGTGAAGCATCGGAATCTATAACTAGTGTCACATGAATGGTTCAAAGCATAGACAGTAAGAAGAGTCAGTCTTCTTGTACTTAAGTCGGCATTGTGCTTTTTGTATTTAATTCCGATGCAATTTCTGTGTTTCGTCTTCAATAAGTAGGTCCAAGCGATACAGTAAACCTGAAGTGAAGCATCGGAATTTATAACTAGTGTCACAGGAATGGTTCAAAATATAGACAGTAAGAAGAGCCAGTCTTCTTGCACTTAAGTCGGCATTGTGCCTTTTGTATTTAAGTCCAATGCAATTTCTGTGTTTCGTCGTCAATAAGAAGGTCCAAAGGATACAGTAAACCTGAGGTAAAGCATCGGAATCTATAACTAGTGTCACAGAAATGGTTCAAAACATAGACAGTAAGAAGAGGCAGACTTCTTCTACTTAAGTCGGCATCATGCCTTTTCTATTTAATTCCGATGCAATATCTGTGTTTCTTCGTCAATACGAAGGTTAATGGGATACAGTAAACCTGAAGTGAAGCATCGGAATCTGTAACTAGTGTCACAGGAATGGTTCCAAACATAGAGGGTAAGAAGAGCCATTCTTCCTGTACTTAAGTCGGCATTGAGCCTTTTGTATTTAATTCCGATGCAATTTCTGTATTTCGTCGTCAATAAGAAGGTCGAAGGGATATAGTAAACCTGATGTGAAGCATCGGAATCTATAACTAATGTCACAGGAAAGGTTCAAAACATAGACAATAAGAAGAGCCAGTCTTCTTGTACTTAAGTCGGCATTGTGCCTTTTGGATTTAATTCCGATGCAATTTCTGTTACTCGTCGTCAATAAGAGGGTCCAAGGTATACAGCAAACCTGAAGTGAAGCATCGGAATCAATAACTAGAGTCACAGGAATGGTTCAAGACATAGACAGTAAGAAGAGCCAATCTTCTTGTACTTAAGTCGGCATTGTCCTTTTGTAATTAATTCCGATGCAATCTCTGTGTTTCGTCGTCAATAAGAAGGTCAAAGGGATACAGTAAACCTGAAGTGAAGCATCGGAATCTATAACTAGTCTCACAGAAATGGTTCAAAACACATGCAGTAAGAAGAGTCAGTCTTCTTGTACTTAATTCGGCATTGTACCTTTTGTATTTAGTTCCGATGCAATTTCTGTGTTTCGTCGTCAATACGAAGGTGCAAGGGATACAGTAAACCTGAAGTGAAGCTTCGGAATCTGTAACTAGTGTCTCAGGAATGGTTCAAATCATAGACATTAAGAAGAGCCTGTCTTCTTGTACTTAAGTCGGCATTGTGCCCTTTGTTTTTAATTCCGATGCAATTTCTGTGTTTCGTCGTCAATAAGAAGGTCCAACGGATACAGTAAACCTGAAGTGAAGCATCGGAATCTATAACTAGTGTCACAGGAATGGTTGAAAACATAGACAGTAAGAAGAGCCAGTCTTCTTGTATTTAAGTCGGCATTGTGCCCTTTGTATTTAATTCCGATGCAATTTCTGTGCTTCGTCGTCAATAAGAAGGTCCAAGGGATGCAGTAAATCTGAAGTGAAGCATCGGAATCTATAAGTAGTGTCTCAGGAATGGTTCAAATCTTAGACAGTAAGAAGAGCCAGTCTTCTTGTACTCAAGTCAGCATTGTGCCTTTTGTATTTAATTCCAATGCAATTTCTGGGTTTCGTCGCAATAAGAAGGTCAAAGGGATATAGTTAAGCTGAAGTGAAGCATCGGAACCTATAACTAGTGTCACAGGAATAGTTCAAAGCATAGAGAGTAAGAAGAGCTAGTCGTCTTGTACTTATGTCGGCATTGGGCCTTTAGTATTTAATTCCAATGCAATTTCTGTGTTTCGTCGTCAATAAGAAGGTCCAAGGGATACAGTAAACCTGACGTGAAGCATCGGAATCTATAACTAGTGTCACAGAAATGGTTCAAACATAGACAGTAAGAAGAGCCAGTCTTCTTGTACTTAAGTCGGAATTGTGCCTTTTCTATTTCATTCCGATGCAATTTCTGTGTTTAGTCGTCAATAAGAAGGATGAAGCGATACAGTAAACCTGAAGTGAAGCATCGGAATCTATAACTAGTGTCACAGGAATGGTTCAAAACATAGACAGTAAGAAGAGCCAGTCTGCCTGTACTTAAGTCGGCATTGTGCCCTTTGTTTTTAATTCCGATGCAATTTCTGTGTTTCGTCGTCAATACGAAGGTGCAAGGTATACCGTAGACATATAGTGAAGCATCGGAATCAAAAACTGGTCTTACATGAAATGTTCAAATCATAGACAGTAAGAAGAGCCAGTCTTCCTGTACTTAAGTCGGCATTGTGCCCTATTATTTTTAATTCCGATGCAATTTCTGTGTTTCGTCGTCAATACGAAGGTGCAAGGGATACAGTAAACCTGAAGTGAAGGTTCGGAATCTATAACTAGTATCTCAGGAATGGTTCAAATCATAGACATTAAGAAGAGCCAGTCTTCTTGTACTTAAGTCGGCATTGTGCTATTTGTTTTTATTTCCGATGCAATTTCTGTGTTTCGTCGTCAATAAGAAGGTCCAACGGATAATGTAAACCTGAAGTGAAGCATCGGAATCTATAACTAGTGTCACAGGAATGGATCAAACATGGACAGTAAGAAGAGCCAGTCTTCTTGTACTTAAGTCGGCATTTTGCCTTTTGTATTTCATTCCGAAGCAATTCCTGTGTTTCGTCCTCAATAAGAAGGTCCAAGGGATACAGTAAACCTGAAGTGAAGCATCAGAATCTATAACTAGTGTCACTGGAATGGTTCAAAACATAGACAGTATGAAGAGCCACTCTTCTTGTACTTCAGTCGGCATTGTGCCTTTTGTATTCAATTCCGATGCAACTTCAGTGTTTCATCGTCAATAAGAAGGTCCAAGAGATACCGTAGACATATAGTGAAGCATCGGAATCAAAAACTGGTCTCACATGAAATGTTCAAAACATAGACAGTAAGAAGAGCCAGTCTTCTTGTACTTAAGTCGGCATTGTCCTTTGTATTTAATTCCGATGCAATTGCTGTGTATCGTCGTCAATAAGAAGGTCCAAGGGATACATTTAACCAGAAGTGAGGCATCGGAATCTATAACTAGTGTCACAGGAATGGTTCAAAACATAGGCAGTAAGAAGAGTCAGTCTTCTTGTACTTAATTCGGCATTGTACCTTTTGTATTTAATTCCGATGCAATTTCTGTGCTTCGTCGTCAATAAGAAGGTCCAAGGGATGCAGAAAATCTGAAGTGAAGCATCGGAATCTATATCTAGTGTCTCAGGAATGGTTCAAATCTTAGACAGTAAGAAGAGCCAGTCTTCTTGTACTTAAGTCGGCATTTTCCCTTTTGTATTTAATTCCGATGAAATTTCTGTGTTTCGTCGTCAATAAGAAGGTCCAAGGGCTACAGTTAACCTGATGTGAAGCATCGGAATCTATAACTAGTGTCACAGGAATGGTTCAAAACATAGGCAGTAAGAAGAGTCAGTCTTCTTGTACTTAATTCGGTATTGTATCGTTTGTATTTAATTCAGATGCAATATCTGTGTTTCGTCGTCAATAAGAAGGTCCAAGGGATACAGTTTACCTGATGTGAAGCATCGGAATCTAGAAGTTGTGTCACAGGAATGGTTCAAAACATAGACAGTAAGAAGAGCCAGTCTTCTTGTATTTAAGTCGCATTTTGCCCTTTGTATTTAATTCCGATGCAATTTCTGTGTTTCATCGTCTATAAGAAAGTCACAGGGATACAGTAAACCAGAAGTGAAGCATCGGAATCTATAACTAGTGACACAGGAATGGTTCAAAACATAGACAGTAAGAAGAGTCAGTCTTCTTGTACTTAAGTCGGCATTGTGCCTTTTGTATTTAATTCCGACTCAATTTCTGTGTTTCGTCTTCAACAAGTAGGTCCAAGGGATACAGTAAACCTGAAGTGAAGCATCGGAATCCATAACTAGTGTCACAGGAATGGTTCAAAATATAGACAGTAAGAAGAGCCAGTCTTCTTGTACTTAAGTCGGCATTGTGCCTTTTGAATTTAATTCCGATGCAATTTCTGTGTTTCGTCGCAATAAGAAGGTCCAAGGGATACAGTTAACCTGAAGTGAAGCATCGGAACCTATAACTAGTGTCACAGGAATAGTTCAAAGCATAGAGAGTAAGAAGAGCTAGTCGTCTTGTACTTAAGTCGGCATTGGGCCTTTAGTATTTAATTCCAATGCAATTTCTGTGTTTCGTCGTCAATAAGAAGGTCAAAGGGATACAGTAAACCTGACGTGAAGCATCGGAATCTATAACTAGTGTCACAGAAATGGTTCAAAACATAGACAGTAAGAAGAGCCAGTCTGATTGTACTTAAGTCGGAATTGTGCCTTTTCTATTTCATTCCGATGCAATTTCTGTGTTTAGTCGTCAATAAGGAGGATGAAGGGATACAGTAAACCTGAAGTGAAGCATCGGAATCTATAACTAGTATCACAGGAATGCTTCAAAACATAGACAGTAAGAAGAGCCAGTCTTCCTGTACTTAAGTCGGCATTGTGCCTTTTGTATTTAATTCCGATGCAATTTCTGTGTTTCGTCGTCAATACGAAGGTGCAAGGGATACAGTATACCTGAAGTGAAGCTTCGGAATCTAAAACTAGTGTCTCAGGAATGGTTCAAATCATAGACATTAAGAAGAGGCAGTCTTCTTGTACTTAAGTCGGCATTGTGCCCTTTGTTTTTAATTCCGATGCAATTTCTGTGTTTCGTCGTCAATAAGAAGGTCCAACGGATACATTTAACCAGAAGTGAGGCATCGGAATCTATAACTAGTGTCACAGAAATTTTTCAAAACATAGGCAGTAAGAAGAGTCAGTCTTCTTGTACTTAATTCGGCATTGTACCTTTTGTATTTAATTCCGATGCAATTTCTATGCTTCGTCGTCAATAAGAAGGTCCAAGGGATACAGTAAACCTAACGTGAAGCATCGGAATCTATAACTAGTGTCACAGAAATGGTTCAAAACATAGACAGTAAGACGAGCCAGTCTTCTTGTACTTAAGTCGGAATTGTGCCTTTTCTATTTCATTCCGATGCAAATTCTGTGTTTAGTCGTCAATAAGAAGGATGAAGGGATACAGTAAACCTGAAGTGAAGCATCGGAATCTATAACTAATGTCACAGGAATGGTTCAAAACATAGACAGTAAGAAGAGCCAGTCTTCCTGTACTTAAGTCAGCATTGTGCCCTTTGTTTTTAATTCCGATGCAATTTCAGTGTTTCGTCGTCAATACGAAGGTGCAAGGGATACAGTAAACCTGAAGTGAAGCTTCGGAATCTATAACTAGTATCTCAGGAATGGTTCAAATCATAGACATTAAGAAGAGCCAGTCTTCTTGTACTTAAGTCGGCTTTGTGCTCTTTGTTTTTAATTCCGATGCAATTTCTGTGTTTCGTCGTCAATAAGAAGGTCCAACGGATAATGTAAACCTGAAGTGAAGCATCGGAATCTATAACTAGTGTTGTGTCGGTATCTGGGCCGACACCGTGAAGTTGAGATGGCTGAAAAGGCAAGCTAGACTAACGCAGACGGGCGTGAAGTACTGGAACAGGATACGTAATTAATGTTAGGAAGAAAGTACGGAGCAGGTTTAATACTTAACTTTACTCATTCCTTTGTGGTACATCGATCTTGACGATACACAGGAGACTTTAAGTACAATCACGGTATGGCTAATGGCGCCTTGCTAGTTCGTAGCCATTAACTTAGCTGATGGCTATTCTGTCTCTCGGCTAATGAGAGAGAAAGGCTTCGTACATCTGGTCGGTAGCTAATTTCTCGTACAACTGGGGCGAGTGCTCTCTCGTATCACGAGACCTGCGTTGGTGGTGGCGCTAGGTCTGCGATTACACAGTGGCGACACGCGGGTCCGACATGTACTAAATGGACCGCGGCCGATTTAAGCTACCACCTAGCAAGTGTGGTGTCTGGCGGTGACACCACAACTAGTGTCACAGGAATGGTTGAAAACTTAGACAGTAAGAAGAGCCAATCTTCTTGTATTTAAGTCGGCATTGTGCCCTTTGTATTTAATTCCGATTCAATTTCTGTGTTTCGTCGTCAATAAGAAGGACCTAGGGATACATTAAACCTGAAGTGAAGCATCGGAATCTATAACTAGTGTCACGGGAATGGTTCAAACATGGACAGTAAGAAGAGCCAGTCTTCTTGTACTTAAGTCGGCATTTTGCCTTTTGTATTTCATTCCGAAGCAATTCCAGTGTTTCGTCCTCAATAAGAAGGTCCAAGGGATACAGTAAACCTGAAGTGAAGCATCGGAATCTATAACTAGTGTCTCAGGAATGGTTCAAATCTTAGACAGTAAGAAGAGCCAGTCTCCTTGTAATTAAGTCTCATTGTGCCTTTTGTATTTAATTCCGATGCAATTTCTGTGTTTCATCGTCTATAAGAAAGTCAGCGGGATACAGTAAACCTGAAGTGAAGCATCGGAATCTATAACTAGTGATACAGGAATGGTTCAAAACATAGACAGTAAGAAGAGTCAGTCTTCTTGTACTTAAGTCGGCATTGTGCCTTTTATATTTAATTCCGATGCAATTTCTGTGTTTCGTCTTCAACAAGTAGGTCCAAGGGATACAGTAAACCTGAAGTGAAGCATCGGAATCCATAACTAGTGTCACAGGAATGGTTCAAAATATAGACAGTAAGAAGAGCCAGTCTTCTTGTACTTAAGTCGGCATTTTCCCTTTTGTATTTAATTCCGATGAAATTTCTGTGTTTCGTCGTCAATAAGAAGGGCCAAGGGCTACAGTTAACCTGATGTGAAGCATCGGAATCTATAACTAGTGTCACAGGAATGGTTCAAAACATAGGCAGTAAGAAGAGTCAGTCTTCTTGTACTTAATTCGGCATTGTATCGTTTGTATTTGATTCAGATGCAATTTCTGTGTTTCGTCGTCAGTAAGAAGGTCCAAGGGATACAGTTTACCTGATGTGAAGCATCGGAATCTAGAAGTAGTGTCACAGGAATGGTTCAAAACATAGACAGTAAGAAGAGCCAGTCTTCTTGTAATTAAGTCTCATTTTGCCTTTTGTATTTAATTCCGATGCAATTTCTGTGTTTCATCGTCTATAAGAAAGTCACAGGGATACAGTAAACCTGACGTGAAGCATCTGAATCAATAACTAGTGACACAGGAATGCTTCAAAACATAGACAGTAAGAAGAGTCAGTCTTCTTGTACTTAAGTCGGCATTGTGCCTTTTGTATTTAATTCCGACGCAATTTCTGTGTTTCGTCTTCAACAAGTAAGTCCAAGGGATACAGTAAACCTGAAGTGAAGCATCGGAATCCATAACTAGTGTCACAGGAATGGTTCAAAATATAGACAGTAAGAAGAGCCAGTCTTCTTGTACTTAAGTCGGCATTGTGCCTTTTGTATGTAATTCCGATGCAATTTCTGTGTTTCGTCGCAATAAGAGGGTCCAAGGGATACAGTTAACCTGAAGTGAAGCATCGGAACCTATAACTAGTGTCACAGGAATAGTTCAAAGCATAGAGAGTAAGAAGAGCTAGTCGTCTTGTACTTAAGTCGGCATTGGGCCTTTAGTATTTAATTCCAATGCAATATCTGTGTTTCGTCGTCAATAAGAAGGTCAAAGGGATACAGTAAACCTGACGTGAAGCATCGGAATCTATAACTAGTGTCACAGAAATGGTTCAAAACATAGACTGTAAGAAGAGCCAGTCTGATTGTACTTAAGTCGGAATTGTGCCTTTTCTATTTGATTCCGATGCAATTTCTGTGTTTAGTCGTCAATAAGAAGGATGAAGGGATACAGTAAACCTGAAGTGAAGCATCGGAATCTATAACTAGTGTCACAGGAATGGTTCAAAACATAGACAGTAAGAAGAGCCAGTCTTCCTGTACTTAAGTCGGCATTGTGCCTTTTGTATTTAATTCCGATGCAATTTCTGTGTTTCGTCGTCAATACGAAGGTGCAAGGGATACAGTATACCTGAAGTGAAGCTTCGGAATCTAAAACTAGTGTCTCAGGAATGGTTCGAATCATAAACATTAAGAAGAGCCAGTCTTCATGTACTTAAGTCGGCATTGTGCCCTTTGTTTTTAATTCCGATGCAATTTCTGTGTTTCGTCGTGAATAAGAAGGTCCAACGGATACAGTAAACCTGAAGTGAAGCATCGGAATCTATAACTAGTGTCACAGGAATGGTTGAAAACATAGACAGTAAGAAGAGCCAGTCTTCTTGTATTTAAGTCGGCATTGTGCCCATTGTACTTAATTCCGATTCAATTTCTGTGTTTCGTCGTCAATAAGAAGGACCTAGGGATACATTAAACCTGAAGTGAAGCATCGGAATCTATAACTAGTGTCACAGGAATGGTTCAAACATGGACAGTAAGAAGAGCCAGTCTTCTTGTACTTAAGTCGGCATTTTGCCTTTTGTATTTCATTCCGAAGCAATTCCTGTGTTTCGTCCTCAATAAGAAGGTCCAAGGGATACAGTAAACCTGAATTGAAGCATCGGAATCTATAACTAGTGTCTCAGGAATGGTTCAAATCTTAGACAGTAAGAAGAGCCAGGCTCCTTGTAATTAAGTCTCATTGTGCCTTTTGTATTTAATTCCGATGCAATTTCTGTGTTTCATCGTCTATAAGAAAGTCAGCGGGATACAGTAAACCTGAAGTGAAGCATCGGAATCTATAACTAGTGATACAGGAATGGTTCAAAACATAGACAGTAAGAGGAGTCAGTCTTCTTGTACTTAAGTCGGCATTATGCCTTTTATATTTAATTCCGATGCAATTTCTGTGTTTCGTCTTCAACAAGTAGGTCCAAGGGATACAGTAAACCTGAAGTGAAGCATCGGAATCCATAACTAGTGTCACAGGTATGGTTCAAAATATAGACAGTAAGAAGAGCCAGGCTTCTTGTACTTAAGTCGGCATTGTGCCTTTTGTATTTAATTCCGATGCAATTTCTGTGTTTCGTCGCAATAAGAAGGTCAAAGGGATACAGTTAACCTGAAGTGAAGCATCGGAATCTATAACTAGTGTCACAGGAATAGTTCAAAGCATAGAGAGTAAGAAGAGCTAGTCGTCTTGTACTTATGTCGGCATTGGGCCTTTAGTATTTAATTCCAATGCGATTTCTGTGTTTCGTCGTCAATAAGAAGTTCCAAGGGATACAGTAAACCTGACGTGAAGTATCGGAATCTATAACTAGTGTCACAGAAATGGTTCAATACATAGACAGTAAGAAGAGCCAGTCTTCTTGTACTTAAGTCGGAGTTGTGCCTTTTCTATTTCATTCCGATGCAATTTCTGTGTTTAGTCGTCAATAAGAAGGATGAAGGGATACAGTAAACCTGAGGTGAAGCATCGGAATCTATAACTAGTGTCACAGGAATGGTTCAAAACATAGACAGTATGAAGAGCCAGTCTTCTTGTACTTAAGTCGGCATTGTGCTCTTTGTTTTTAATTCCGATGCAATTTCTGTGTTTCGTCGTCAATAAGAAGGTCCAACGGATACAGTAAACCTGAAGTGAAGCATCGGAATCTATAACTAGTGTCACAGGAATGGTTGAAAACATAGACAGTAAGACGTGCCATTCTTCTTGTATTTAAGTCGGCATTGTGCCCTTTGTATTTAATTCTGATTCAATTTCTGTGTTTGGTCGTCAATAAGAAGGACCTAGGGATACATTAAACCTGAAGTGAAGCATCGGAATCTATAACTAGTGTCACAGGCATGGTTCAAACATGGACAGTAAGAAGAGCCAGTCTTCTTGTACTTAAGTCGGCATTTTGCCTTTTGTATTTCATTCCGAAGCAATTCCAGTGTTTCGTCCTGAATAAGAAGGTCCAAGGGATACAGTAAACCTGAAGTGAAGCATCGGAATCTATAACTAGTGTCACTGGAATGGTTCAAAACATAGACAGTATGAAGAGCCACTCTTCTTGTACTTCAGTCGGCATTGTGCCTTTTGTATTTCATTCCGATGCAACTTCTGTGTTTCATCGTCAATAAGAAGGTCCAAGAGATACCATAGACATATAGTGAAGCATCGGAATCAAAAACTGGTCTCACATGAAATGTTCAAAACATAGACAGTAAGAAGAGCCAGTCTTCTTGTACTTAAGTCGGCATTGTCCTTTTGTATTTAATTCCGATGCAATTGCTGTGTATGGTAGTCAATAAGAAGGTCCAAGGGATACATTTAACCAGAAGTGAGGCATCGGAATCTATAACTAGTGTCACAGGAATGGTTCAAAACATTGGCAGTAAGAAGAGTCAGTCTTCTTGTACTTAAATCGGCATTGTACCTTTTGTATTTAATCCCGATGCAATTTCTGTGCTTCGTCTTCATTAAGAAGGTCCAAGGGCTACAGTTAACCTGATGTGAAGGATCGGAATCTATAACTAGTGTCACAGGAATGGTTCAAAACATAGGCAGTAAGAAGAGTCAGTCTTCTTGTACTTAATTCGGCATTGTATCGTTTGTATTTAATTCAGATGCAATTTCTGTGTTTCGTCGTCAATAAGAAGGTCCAAGGGATACAGTTAACCTGATGTGAAGCATCGGAATCTAGAACTAGTGTCACAGGAATGGTTCAAATCATAGACAGTAAGAAGAGCCAGTCTTCTTGTAATTAAGTCTCATTGTGCCTTTTGTATTTAATTCCGATGCAATTTCTGTATTTCATCGTCTATAAGAAAGTCACAGGGATACAGTAAACCTGAAGTGAAGCATCGGAATCTATAACTAGTGACACAGGAATGGTTCAAAACATAGACAGTAAGAAGAGTCAGTCTTCTTGTACTTAAGTAGGCATTGTGCCTTTTGTATTTAATTCCGATGCAATTTCTGTGTTTCGTCTTCAACAAGTAGGTCCAAGGGATACAGTAAACCTGAAGTGAAGCATCGGAATTTATAACTAGTGTCACAGGAATGGTTCAAAATATAGACAGTAAGAAGAGCCAGTCTTCTTGTACTTAAGTCGGCATTGTGCCTTTTGTATTTAATTCCGATGCAATTTCTGTGTTTCCTCGCAATAAGAAGGTCCAAGGGATACAGTTAACCTGAAGTGAATCATCGGAACCTATAACTAGTGTCACAGGAATAGTTCAAAGCATATAGAGTAAGAAGAGCTAGTCGTCTTGTACTTAAGTTGCCATTGGGCCTTTAGTATTTAATTCCAATGCAATTTCTGTGTTTCGTCGTCAATAAGAAGGTCCAAGGGATACAGTAAACCTGACGTGAAGCATCGGAATCTATAACTAGTGTCACAGAAATGGTTCAAAACATAGACAGTAAGAAGAGCCAATCTGATTGTACTTAAGTCGGAATTGTGCCTTTTCTATTTCATTCCGATGCATTTTCCGTGTTTAGTCGTCAATAAGAAAGATAAAGGGATACAGTAAACCTGAAGTGAAGCATCGGAATCTATAACTAGTGTCACAGGAATGGTTCAAAACATACACAGTAAGAAGAGCCAGTCTTCCTGTACTTAAATCGGCATTGTGCCTTTTGTATTTAATTCCGATGCAATTTCTGTGTTTCGCCGTCAATAAAAACGTCCAAGGGATACAGTATACCTGAAGTGAAGCATCAGAATCTATAACTAGCGTCACAGGAATGGTTCAAAACATAGACAGTAAGAAGAGCCACACTTCTTGTACTTAAGTCGGCATTGTGCCTTTTGTATTTTATTCGGATGCAATTTCTGTGTTTCATCGTCAATAAGAATGTCCACGGGATACAGTAAACATATAGTGAAGCATCGGAATTTAAAACTGGTCTCACAGGAAATGTTCAAAGCATAGTCAGTAAGAAGAGTCAGTCTTCTTGTACTTAATTCGGCATTGTGTCTTTTGTATTTAATTCCGATGCAATTTCTGTGTTTCGTCATCAATAAGAGGGTCCAAGGGATACAGTAAACCTGAAGTGAAGCACAGGAATCTAAAACTAGTGTCACAGAAATGGTTCAAAACATAGACAGTAAGAAGAGCCAGTCTTCTTGTACCTAAGTCGGCATTGTCGTTTTGTAATTGATTCCGATTCAATTGCTGTGTTTCGTCGTCAATAAGAAGGTCCAAGGGATACAGTTAACCAGAAGTGAAGCATCGGAATCTATAACTAACGTCACAGGAATGGTTCAAAACATAGACAGTAAGAAGAGCCAATCTTCTTGTACTTAAGTCGGCATTGTCCTTTTGTAATTAATTCCGATGCAATCTCTGTGTTTCGTCGTCAATAAGAAGGACTAAGGGATACAGTAAACCTGAAGTGAAGCATCGGAATCTATAACTAGTGTCACAGGAATGGTTCAAAATATAGACTGTAAGAAGAGCCAGTCTTCTTGTACTTGCGTCGGCATTGTGCCTTTTGTATTTAATTCCGATGCAATTTCTGTGTTTCGTCGCAATCAGAAGGTCCAAGGGATACAGTAAACCTGAAGTGAAGCATCGGAACCTGATACTAGTGTCACAGGAATAGTTTAAAACATAGAGAGTAAGAAGAGCTAGTCGTCTTGTACTTAAGTGGGCATTGGGCCTTTAGTATTTAATTTCAATGCAATTTCTGTGTTTCCTCGACAATAAGAAGGTCCAAAGGATACAGTAAACCTGAGGTAAAGCATCGGAATCTATAACTAGTGTCACAGAAATGGTTCAAAACATAGACAGTAAGAAGAGGCAGTCTTCTTCTACTTAAGTCGGCATCATGCCTTTTCTATTTAATTCCGATGCAATATCTGTGTTTCTTCGTCAATAAGAAGGTTAATGGGATACAGTAAACCTGAAGTGAAGCATCGGAATCTATAACTACTGTCACAGGAATGGTTCCAAAAATAGACGGTAAGAAGAGCCAGTCTTCCTGTACTTAAGTCGGCATTGAGCCTTTTGTATTTAATTCCGATGCAATTTCTGTATTTCGTCGTCAACAAGAAGGTCGAAGAGATACAGTAAACCTAATGTGAAGCATCGGAATCTATAACTAATGTCACAGGAAAGGTTCAAAACATAGAAATTAAGAAGAGCCGGTCTTCTTCTACTTAAGTTGGCATTGTGCCTTTTGGATTTAATTCCGATGCAATTTCTGTTATTCGTCGTCAATAAGAGGGTCCAAGGTATACAGCAAACCTGAAGTGAAGCATCGGAATCAATAACTAGAGTCACAGGAATGGTTCAAGACATAGACAGTAAGAAGAGCCAATCTTCTTGTACTTAAGTCGGCATTGTCCTTTTGTAATTAATTCCGATGCAATCTCTGTGTTTCGTCGTCAATAAGAAGGACTAAGGGATACAGTAAACCTGAAGTGAAGCATCGGAATCAATAACTAGTGTCACAGAAATGGTTCAAAACACATGCAGTAAGAAGAGTCAGTCTTCTTGTACTTAATTCGGCATTGTACCTTTTGTATTTAGTTCCGATGCAATTTATGTGTTTCGTCGTCAATACGAAGGTGCAAGGGATACAGTAAACTTGAAGTGAAGCTTCGGAATCTAGAAGTAGTGTCACAGGAATGGTTCAAAACATAGACAGTAAGAAGAGCCAGTCTTCTTGTAATTAAGTCTCATTTTGCCTTTTGTATTTAATTCCGATGTAATTTCTGTGTTTCATCGTCTATAAGAAAGTCACAGGGATACAGTAAACCTGAAGTGAAGCATCTGAATCAATAACTAGTGACACAGGAATGGTTCAAAACATAGACAGTAAGAAGAGTCAGTCTTCTTGTACTTAAGTCGGCATTGTGCCTTTTGTATTTAATTCCGACGCAATTTCTGTGTTTCGTCTTCAACAAGTAAGTCCAAGGGATACAGTAAGCCTGAAGTGAAGCATCGGAATCCATAACTAGTGTCACAGGAATGGTTCAAAATATAGACAGTAAGAAGAGCCAGTCTTCTTGTACTTAAGTCGGCATTGTGCCTTTTGTATTTAATTCCGATGCAATTTCTGTGTTTAGTCGCAATAAGAAGGTCCAAGGGATACAGTTAACCTGAAGTGAAGCATCGGAACCTATAACTAGTGTCACAGGAATAGTTCAAAGCATAGAGAGTAAGAAGAGCTAGTCGTCTTGTACTTAAGTCGGCATTGGGCCTTTAGTATTTAATTCCAATGAAATTTCTGTGTTTCGTCGTCAATAAGAAGGTCAAAGGGATACAGTAAACCTGAAGTGAAGCATCGGAATCTATAACTAGTGTCACAGGAATGGTTCAAAACATAGACAGTAAGAAGAGCCAGTCTTCCTGTACTTAAGTCGGCATTGTGCCTTTTGTATTTAATTCCGATGCAATTTCTGTGTTTCGTCGTCAATACGAAGGTGCAAGGGATACAGTAAACCTGAAGTGAAGCTTCGGAATCTAAAACTAGTGTCTCAGGAATGGTTCAAATCATAGACATTAAGAAGAGCCAATCTTCTTGTACTTAAGTCGGCATTGTGACCTTTTTTTTTAATTCCGATGCTATTTCTGTGTTTCGTCGTCAATAAGAAGGTCCAACGGATACAGTAAACCTGAAGTGAAGCATCGGAATCTATAACTAGTGTCACAGGAATGGTTGAAAACATAGACAGTAAGAAGAGCCAGTCTTCTTGTTTTTAAGTCGGCATTGTGCCCATTGTATTTAATTCCGATTCAATTTCTGTGTTTCGTCGTCAATAAGAAGGACCTAGGGATACATTAAACCTGAAGTGAAGCATCGGAATCTATAACTAGTGTCACAGGAATGGTTCAAACATGGACAGTAAGAAGAGCCAGTCTGATTGTACTTAAGTCGGAATTGTGCCTTTTCTATTTGATTCCGATGCAATTTCTGTGTTTAGTCGTCAATAAGAAGGATGAGGGGATACAGTAAACCTGAAGTGAAGCATCGGAATCTATAACTAGTGTCACAGGAATGGTTCAAAACATAGACAGTAAGAAGAGCCAGTCTTCCTGTACTTAAGTCGGCATTGTGCCTTTTGTATTTAATTCCGATGCAATTTCTGTGTATCGTCGTCAATACGAAGGTGCAAGGGATACAGTAAACCTGAAGTGAAGCTTCGGAATCTAAAACTAGTGTCTCAGGAATGGTTCAAATCTTAGACAGTAAGAAGAGCCAGTCTCCTTGTAATTAAGTCTCATTGTGCCTTTTGTATTTAATTCCGATGCAATTTCTGTGTTTCGTCGTCAATAAGAAGGTCAAAGGGATACAGTAAACCTGACGTGAAGCATCGGAATCTATAACTAGTGTCACAGAAATGGTTCAAAACATTGACAGTAAGAAGAGCCAGTCTGATTGTACTTAAGTCGGAATTGTGCCTTTTCTATTTGATTCCGATGCAATTTCTGTGTTTAGTCGTCAATAAGAAGGATGAAGGGATACAGTAAACCTGAAGTGAAGCATCGGAATCTATAACTAGTGTCACAGGAATGGTTCAAAACATAGACAGTAAGAAGAGCCAGTCTTCCTGTACTTAAGTCGGCATTGTGCCTTTTGTATTTAATTCCGATGCAATTTCTGTGTTTCGTCGTCAATACGAAGGTGCAAGGGATACAGTAAACCTGAAGTGAAGCTTCGGAATCTAAAACTAGTGTCTCAGGAATGGTTCAAATCTTAGACAGTAAGAAGAGCCAGTCTCCTTGTAATTAAGTCTCATTGTGCCTTTTGTATTTAATTCCGATGCAATTTCTGTGTTTCATCGTCTATAAGAAAGTCAGCGGGATACAGTAAACCTGAAGTGAAGCATCAGAATCTATAACTAGTGATACAGGAATGGTTCAAAACATAGACAGTAAGAGGAGTCAGTCTTCTTGTACTTAAGTCGGCATTGTGCCTTTTATATTTAATTCCGATGCAATTTCTGTGTTTCGTCTTCAACAAGTAGGTCCAAGGGATACAGTAAACCTGAAGTGAAGCATCGGAATCCATAACTAGTGTCACAGGTATGGTTCAAAATATAGACAGTAAGATGAGCCAGGCTTCTTGTACTTAAGTCGGCATTGTGCCTTTTGTATTTAATTCCGATGCAATTTCTGTGTTTCGTCGCAATAAGAAGGTCAAAGGGATACAGTTAACCTGAAGTGAAGCATCGGAACCTATAACTAGTGTCACAGGAATAGTTCAAAGCATAGAGAGTAAGAAGAGCTAGTCGTCTTGTACTTATGTCGGCATTGGGCCTTTAGTATTTAATTCCAATGCGATTTCTGTGTTTCGTCGTCAATAAGAAGTTCCAAGGGATACAGTAAACCTGACGTGAAGTATCGGAATCTATAACTAGTGTCACAGAAATGGTTCAATACATAGACAGTAAGAAGAGCCAGTCTTCTTGTACTTAAGTCGGAGTTGTGCCTTTTCTATTTCATTCCGATGCAATTTCTGTGTTTAGTCGTCAATAAGAAGGATGAAGGGATACAGTAAACCTGAGGTGAAGCATCGGAATCTATAACTAGTGTCACAGGAATGGTTCAAAACATAGACAGTATGAAGAGCCAGTCTTCTTGTACTTAAGTCGGCATTGTGCTCTTTGTTTTTAATTCCGATGCAATTTCTGTGTTTCGTCGTCAATAAGAAGGTCCAACGGATACAGTAAACCTGAAGTGAAGCATCGGAATCTATAACTAGTGTCACAGGAATGGTTGAAAACATAGACAGTAAGAAGTGCCATTCTTCTTGTATTTAATTCGGCAATGTGCCCTTTGTATTTAATTCCGATTCAATTTCTGTGTTTCGTCGTCAATAAGAAGGACCTAGGGATACATTAAACCTGAAGTGAAGCATCGGAATCTATAACTAGTGTCACAGGCATGGTTCAAACATGGACAGTAAGAAGAGCCAGTCTTCTTGTACTTAAGTCGGCATTTTGCCTTTTGTATTTCATTCCGAAGCAATTCCAGTGTTTCGTCCTCAATAAGAAGGTCCAAGGGATACAATAAACCTGAAGTGAAGCATCTGAATCTATAACAAGTGTCACTGGAATGGTTCAAAACATAGACAGTATGAAGAGCCACTCTTCTTGTACTTCAGTCGGCATTGTGCCTTTTGTATTTAATTCCGATGCAACTTCTGTGTTTAATCGTCAATAAGAAGGTCCTAGAGATACCGTAGACATATAGTGAAGCATCGGAATCAAAAACTGGTCTCACATGAAATGTTCAAAACATAGACAGTAAGAAGAGCCAGTCTTCTTGTTCTTAAGTCGGCATTGTCCTTTTGTATTTAATTCCGATGCAATTGCTGTGTATCGTAGTCAATAAGAAGGTCCAAGGGATACATTTAACCAGAAGTGAGGCATCGGAATCTATAACTAGTGTCACAGGAATGGTTCAAAACATAGGCAGTAAGAAGAGTCAGTCTTCTTGTACTTAAATCGGCATTGTACCTTTTGTATTTAATCCCGATGCAATTTCTGTGCTTCGTCTTCATTAAGAAGATCCAAGGGCTACAGTTAACCTGATGTGAAGCATCGGAATCTATAACTAGTGTCACAGGAATGGTTCAAAACATAGGCAGTAAGAAGAGTCAGTCTTCTTGTACTTAATTCGGCATTGTATCGTTTGTATTTAATTCAGATGCAATTTCTGTGTTTCGTCGTCAATAAGAAGGTCCAAGGGATACAGTTAACCTGATGTGAAGCATCGGAATCTAGAACTAGTGTCACAGGAATGGTTCAAAACATAGACAGTAAGAAGAGCCAGTCTTCTTGTAATTAAGTCTCATTGTGCCTTTTGTATTTAATTCCGATGCAATTTCTGTATTTCATCGTCTATAAGAAAGTCACAGGGATACAGTAAACCTGAAGTGAAGCATCGGAATCTATAACTAGTGACACAGGAATGGTTCAAAACATAGACAGTAAGAAGAGTCAGTCTTCTTGTACTTAAGTAGGCATTGTGCCTTTTGTATTTAATTCCGATGCAATTTCTGTGTGTCGTCTTCAACAAGTAGGTCCAAGGGATACAGTAAACCTGAAGTGAAGCATCGGAATTTATAACTAGTGTCACAGGAATGGTTCAAAATGTAGACAGTAAGAAGAGCCATTCTTCTTGTATTTAATTCGGCAATGTGCCCTTTGTATTTAATTCCAATGCAATTTCTGTGTTTCCTCGCAATAAGAAGGTCCAAGGGATACAGTTAACCTGAAGTGAATCATCGGAACCTATAACTAGTGTCACAGGAATAGTTCAAAGCATATAGAGTAAGAAGAGCTAGTCGTCTTGTACTTAAGTTGCCATTGGGCCTTTAGTATTTAATTCCAATGCAATTTCTGTGTTTCGTCGTCAATAAGAAGGTCCAAGGGATACAGTAAACCTGACGTGAAGCATCGGAATCTATAACTAGTGTCACAGAAATGGTTCAAAACATAGACAGTAAGAAGAGCCAATCTGATTGTACTTAAGTCGGAATTGTGCCTTTTCTATTTCATTCCGATGCATTTTCCGTGTTTAGTCGTCAATAAGAAAGATAAAGGGATACAGTAAACCTGAAGTGAAGCATCGGAATCTATAACTAGTGTCACAGGAATGGTTCAAAACATACACAGTAAGAAGAGCCAGTCTTCCTGTACTTAAATCGGCATTGTGCCTTTTGTATTTTATTCGGAAGCAATTTCTGTGTTTCATCGTCAATAAGAATGTCCACGGGATACAGTAAACATATAGTGAAGTATCGGAATTTAAAACTGGTCTCACAGGAAATGTTCAAAGCATAGTCAGTAAGAAGAGTCAGTCTTCTTGTACTTAATTCGGCATTGTGTCTTTTGTATTTCATTCCGATGCAATTTCTGTGTTTCGTCATCAATAAGAGGGTCCATGGGATACAGTAAACCTGAAGTGAAGCACAGGAATCTAAAACTAGTGTCACAGAAAAGGTTCAAAACATAGACAGTAAGAAGAGCCAGTCTTCTTGTACTTCAGTCGGCATTGTCGTTTTGTATTTGATTCCGATGCAATTGCTGTGTTTCGTCGTCAATAAGAAGGTCCAAGGGATACAGTTAACCAGAAGTGAAGCATCGGAATCCATAACTAACGTCACAGGAATGGTTCAAAACATAGACAGTAAGAAGAGCCAATCTTCTTGTACTTAAGTCGGCATTGTCCTTTTGTAATTAATTCCGATGCAATCTCTGTGTTTTGTCGTCAATAAGAAGGACTAAGGGATACAGTAAACCTGAAGTGAAGCATCGGAATCTATAACTAGTGTCACAGGAATGGTTCAAAACATAGACAGTAAGAAGAGTCAGTCTTCTTGTACTTAAGGCGGCATTGTGCCTTTTGTATTTTATTCCGATGCAATTTCTGTGTTTCGTCTTCAATAAGTATGTCCAAGCGATACAGTAAACCTGAAGTGAAGCATCGGAATTTATAACTAGTGTCACAGGAATGGTTCAAAATATAGACTGTAAGAAGAGCCAGTCTTCTTGTACTTAAGTCGGCATTGTGCCTTTTGTATTTAATTCCGATGCAATTTCTGTGTTTCGTCGCAATCAGAAGGTCCAAGGGATACAGTAAACCTGAAGTGAAGCATCGGAACCTGATACTAGTGTTACAGGAATAGTTTAAAACATAGAGAGTAAGAAGAGCTAGTCGTCTTGTACTTAAGTGGGCATTGGGCCTTTAGTATTTAATTTCAATGCAATTTCTGTGTTTCCTCGTCAATAAGAAGGTCCAAAGGATACAGTAAACCTGAGGTAAAGCATCGGAATCTATAACTAGTGTCACAGAAATGGTTCAAAACATAGACAGTAAGAAGAGGCAGTCTTCTTCTACTTAAGTCGGCATCATGCCTTTTCTATTTAATTCCGATGCAATATCTGTGTTTCTTCGTCAATAAGAAGGTTAATGGGATACAGTAAACCTGGAGTGAAGCATCGGAATCTATAACTACTGTCACAGGAATGGTTCCAAAAATAGACGGTAAGAAGAGCCAGTCTTCCCGTACTTAAGTCGGCATTGAGCCTTTTGTATTTAATTCCGATGCAATTTCTGTATTTCGTCGTCAACAAGAAGGTCGAAGAGATACAGTAAACCTAATGTGAAGCATCGGAATCTATAACTAATGTCACAGGAAAGCTTCAAAACATATACAATAAGAAGAGCCGGTCTTCTTCTACTTAAGTCGGCATTGTGCCTTTTGGATTTAATTCCGATGCAATTTCTGTTATTCGTCGTCAATAAGAGGGTCCAAGGTATACAGCAAACCTGAAGTGAAGCATCGTAATCAATAACTAGAGTCACAGGAATGGTTCAAGACATAGACAGTAAGAAGAGCCAATCTTCTTGTACTTAAGTCGGCATTGTCCTTTTGTAATTAATTCCGATGCAATCTCTGTGTTTCGTCGTCAATAAGAAGGACTAAGGGATACAGTAAACCTGAAGTGAAGCATCGGAATCAATAACTAGTGTCACAGAAATGGTTCAAAACACATGCAGTAAGAAGAGTCAGTCTTCTTGTACTTAATTCGGCATTGTACCTTTTGTATTTAGTTCCGATGCAATTTATGTGTTTCGTCGTCAATACGAAGGTGCAAGGGATACAGTAAACCTGAAGTGAAGCTTCGGAATCTATAACTAGTGTCTCAGGAATGGTTCAAATCATAGACATTAAGAAGAGCCAGTCTTCTTGTACTTAAGTCGGCATTGTGCCCCTTTGTTTTTAATTCCGATGCAATTTCTGTGTTTCGTCGTCAATAAGAAGGTCCAACGGATACAGTAAACCTGAAGTGAAGCATCGGAATCTATAACTAGTGTCACAGGAATGGTTGAAAACATAGACAGTAAGAAGGGCCAGTCTTCTTGTATTTAAGTCGGCATTGTGCCCTTTGTATTTAATTCCGATTCAATTTCTGTGTTTCGTCGTCAATAAGAAGGACCTAGGGATACATTAAACCTGAAGTGAAGCATCGGAATCCATAACTAGTGTCACAGGAATGGTTCAAACATGGACAGTAAGAAGAGCTAGTCTTCTTGAACCTAAGTCATAATTTTGCCTTTTGTATTTCATTCCGAAGCAATTCCTGTGTTTCGTCCTCAATAAGAAGGTCTAAGGGATACAGTAAACCTGACGTGAAGCATCGGAATCTATAACTAGTGTCACAGGAATGTTTCAAAACATAGACAGTAAGAAGAGCCACACTTCTTGTACTTAAGTCGGCATTGTGCCTTTTGTATTTTATTCCGATGCAATTTCTGTGTTTCATCGTCAATAAGAAGGTCCACGGGATACAGTAAACAGATAGTGAAGCATCGGAATTTAATACTGGTCTCACAGGAAATGTTCAAAACATAGTCAGTAAGAAGAGTCAGTCTTCTTGTACTTAATCCGCCATTGTGCCTTTTGATTTTAATTCCGATGCAACTTCTGTGTTTCATCGTCAATAAGAAGGTCCAAGAGATACAGTAGACATATAGTGAAGCATCGGAATCAAAAACTGGTCTCACATGAAATGATCAAAACATAGTCAGTAAGAAGAGTCAGTCTTCTTGTACTTAAGTCGGCATTGTGTCTTTTGTATTTAATTCTGATGCAATTTCTGTGTTTCGTCATCAATAAGGGGATCCAAGGGATACAGTAAACCTGAAGTGAAGCATAGGAATCTAGAACTAGTGTCACAGAAATGGTTCAAAACATAGACAGTAAGAAGAGTCAGTCTTCTTGTACTTAAGTCGGCATTGTCCTTTTGTATTTGATTCCGATGCAATTGCTGTGTTTCTTCGTCAATGAGAAGGTCCAAGGGATACAGTTAACCAGAAGTGAAGCATCGGAATCTATAACTAGTGTCACAGGAATGGTTCAAAACATAGGGAGTAAGAAGAGTCAGTCTTCTTGTACTTAAGTCGGCATTGTACCTTTTGTATTAAATTCCGATGAAATTTCTGTGTTTCGTCGTCAATAGGAAGGTCCAAGGGATACAGTTAACCTGATGTGAAGCATCGGAATCTATAACTAGTGTCACAGGAATGGTTCAAAACATAGACAGTAAGAAGAGCCAGTCTTCTTGTACTTAAGTCTCAATGTGCCATTTGTATTTAATTCCGAAAAAAAATGGCTCTGAGCACTATGGGACTCAACTGCTGAGGTCATTAGTCCCCTAGAACTTAGAACTAGTTAAACCTAACTAACCTAAGGACATCACAAACATCCATGCCCGAGGCAGGATTCGAACCTGCGACCGTAGCGGTCCTGCGGTTCCAGACTGCAGCGCCTTTAACTGCACGGCCACTTCGGCCGGCTTTAATTCCGATGCAATTTCTTTGTTTCATCGTCTATAAGAAAGTCAGAGGGAAACAGTAATCCTGAAGTGAAGCATCGGAATCTATAACTAGTGTCACAGGAATGGTTCAAAACATTGACAGTAAGAAGAGTCAGTCTTCTTGTACTTAAGTCGGCATTGTGCCTTTTGTATTTAATTCCGATGCAATTTCTGTGTTTCGTCTTCAATAAGCAGGTCCAATGGATACAGTAAACCTGAAGTGAAGCATCGGAATTTATAACTAGTGTCACAGGAATCGTTCAAAATATAGACAGTAAGAAGAGCCAGTCTTCTTTTACTTAAGTCGGCATTGTGCCTTTTGTATTTAATTCCGATGCAATTTCTGTGTTTCGTCGCAATCAGAAGGTCCAAGGGATAAAGTAAACCTGAAGTGAAGCATCGGAACCTATAACTAGTGTCACAGGAATAATTCAAAACATAGAGAGTAAGAAGAGCTAGTCGTCTTGTACTTAAGTCGGCATTGGGCCTTTAGTATTTAATTCCAATGCAATTTCTTCGTTTCGTCGTCAATAAGAAGGTCCAAAGGATACAGTAAACCTGAGGTAAAGCATCGGAATCAATAACTAGTGTCACAGAAATGGTTCAAAACATAGACAGTAAAAAGAGGCAGTCTTCTTCTACTTAAGTAGGCATCATGCCTCTTCTATTTAATTCCGATGCAATATCTGTGTTTCTTCGTCAATAAGAAGGTCCATGGGATACAGTAAACCTGAAGTGAAGCATCGGAATCCATAACTAGTGTCACAGGAATGGTTCCAACCATAGACGGTAAGAAGAGCCAGTCTTCCCGTACTTAAGTCGGCATTGAGCCTTTTGTATTTAATTCCGATGCAATATCTATATTTCGTCGTCAATAAGAAGGTCCAAGGGATACAGTAAACCTGATGTGAAGCATCGAAATCTATAACTAATGTCACAGGAATGGTTCAAAACATAGACAATAAGAAGAGACAGTCTTCTTGTACTTAAGTCGGCATTGTACCTTTTGTATTAAATTCCGATGAAATTTCTGTGTTTCGTCGTCAATAAGAAGGTCCAAGGGATACAGTTAACCTGATGTGAAGCATCGGAATCTATAACTAGTGTCACAGGAGTGGTTCAAAGCATAGACAGTAAGAAGAGCCAGTCTTCTTGTACTTAAGTGGGCATTGACCTTTTGTATTTGATTCCGATGCAATTGCTGTGTTTCGTCGTCAATGAGAAGGTCCAAGGGATACAGTTAACAAGAAGTGAAGCATCGGAATCTATAACTAGTGTCACAGGAATGGTTCAAAACATAGGCAGTAAGAAGAGTCAGTCTTCTTGTACTTAAGTCGGCATTGTACCTTTTGTATTAAATTCCGATGAAATTTCTGTGTTTCGTCGTCAATAAGAAGGTCCAAGGGATACAGTTAACCTGAGTGAAGCATCAGAATCTATAACTAGTGTCACAGGAATGGTTCAAAACATAGACAGTGAGAAGAGCCAGTCTTCTTGTACTTAAGTCGGCATTGTGCCTTTTGTATTTAATTCCGATGCAATTTCTGTGTTTCGTCTTCAATAAGTAGGTCCAAGGGGTACAGTAAACCTGAAGTGAAGCATCGGATTTTATAACTAGTGTCACAGGAATGGTTCAAAATATAGACAGTAAGAAGAGCCAGTCTTCTTGTACTTAAGTCGGAATTGTGCCATTTCTATTTCATTCCGATGCAATTTCTTTGTTTAGTCATCAATAAAACGGATGAAGGGATACAGTAAACCTGAAGTGAAGCATCGGAATCTATAACTAGTGTCACAGGAATGGTTCAAAACATAGACAGTAAGAAGAGCCAGTCTTCCTGTACTTAAGTCGGCATTGTGCCTTTTGTATTTAATTCCGATGCAATTTCTGGTTTCGTCGTCAATAAGAAGGTCCAAGGGATACAGTAAACCTGAAGTGAAGCATCGGAATCTATAACTAGTGTCACAGGAATGGTTCAAAACATAGACAGTAAGAAGAGCCACACTTCTTGTACTTAAGTCGGCATTGTGCCTATTGTATTTTATTCCGATGCAATTTCTGTGTTTCATCGTCAATAAGAAGGTCCACGGGATACAGTAAACAGATAGTGAAGCATCGGAATTTAATACTGGTCTCACAGGAAATGTTCAAAACATAGTCAGTAAGAAGAGTCAGTCTTCTTGTACTTAATACGGCATTGTGCCTTTTGATTTTAATTCCGATGCAACTTCTGTGTTTCATCGTCAATAAGAAGGTCCAAGAGATACAGTAGACATATAGTGAAGCATCGGAATCAAAAACTGGTCTCACATGAAATGATCAAAACATAGTCAGTAAGAAGAGTCAGTCTTCTTGTACTTAAGTCGGCATTGTGTCTTTTGTATTTAATTCTGATGCAATTTCTGTGTTTCGTCATCAATAAGGGGGTCCAAGGGATACAGTAAACCTGAAGTGAAGCATAGGAATCTAGAAGTAGTGTCACCGGAAATGTTCAAAACATAGACAGTAAGAAGAGCCGGTCTTCTTGTACTTAAGTCGGCATCGGCCTTTTGTATTTAATTTCAATTCAATATCTCTGTTTCGTCGTCAATAAGAAGGTCCAAGGGATACAGTAAACCTGAAGTGAAGCATCGGAATCTATAACTAGTGTCACAGGAATGGTTCAAAACATAGGGAGTAAGAAGAGTCAGTCTTCTTGTACTTAAGTCGGCATTGTACCTTTTGTATTAAATTCCGATGAAATTTCTGTGTTTCGTCGTCAATAGGAAGATCCAAGCGATACAGTTAACCTGATGTGAAGCATCGGAATCTATAACTAGTGTCACAGGAATGGTTCAAAACATAGACAGTAAGAAGAGCCAGTCTTCTTGTACATAAGTCTCATTGTGCCATTTGTATTTAATTCCGATGCAATTTCTTTGTTTCATCGTCTATAAGAAAGTCAGAGGGATACAGTAAACCTGAAGTGAAGCATCGGTATCTAAAAGTAGTGTCACAGGAATGGTTCAAAACATAGACAGTAAGAAGAGTCAGTCTTCTTGTACTTAAGTCGGCATTGTCCTTTTGTATTTGATTCCGATGCAATTGCTGTGTTTCTTCGTCAATGAGAAGGTCCAATTGATACAGTTAACCAGAAGTGAAGCATCGGAATCTATAACTAGTGTCACAGGAATGGTTCAAAACATAGGGAGTAAGAAGAGTCAGTCTTCTTGTACTTAAGTCGGCATTGTACCTTTTGTATTAAATTCCGATGAAATTTCTGTGTTTCGTCGTCAATAGGAAGATCCAAGCGATACAGTTAACCTGACGTGAAGCATCGGAATCTATAACTAGTGTCACAGGAATGGTTCAAAACATAGACAGTAAGAAGAGCCAGTCTTCTTGTACATAAGTCTCATTGTGCCATTTGTATTTAATTCCGATGCAATTTCTTTGTTTCATCGTCTATAAGAAAGTCAGAGGGATACAGTAAACCTGAAGTGAAGCATCGGTATCTAAAACTAGTGTCACAGGAATGGTTCAAAACATAGACAGTAAGAAGAGTCAGTCTTCTTGTACTTAAATCGGCATTGTGCCTTTTGTATTTAATTCCGATGCAATTTCTGTGTTTTGTCTTCAATAAGTAGGTCCAAGGGATACAGTAAACCTGAAGTGAAGCATCGGAATTTATAACTAGTGTCACAGGAATCGTTCAAAATATAGACAGTAAGAAGAGCCAGTCTTCTTTTACTTAAGTCGGCATTGTGCCTTTTGTATTTAATTCCGATGCAATTTCTGTGTTTCGTCGCAATCAGAAGGTCCAAGGGATACAGTAAACCTGAAGTGAAGCATCGGAACCTATATCTAGTGTCACAGGAATAGTTCAAAACATAGAGAGTAAGAAGAGCTAGTCGTCTTGTACTTAAGTCGGCATTAGGCCTTTAGTATTTAATTCCAATGCAATTTCTGTGTTTCGTCGTCAATAAGAAGGTCCAAGGGATACAGTAAACCTGATGTGAAGCATCGAAATCTATAACTAATGTCACAGGAATGGTTCCAACCATAGACGGTAAGAAGAGCCAGTCTTCCCGTACTTAAGTCGGCATTGAGCCTTTTGTATTTAATTCCGATGCAATTTCTGTATTTCGTCGTCAATAAGAAGGTCCAAGGGATACAGTAAACCTGATGTGAAGCTTCGAAATCTATAACTAATGTCACAGGAATGGTTCAAAACATAGACAATAAGAAGAGCCAGTCTTCTTGTACTTAAGTCGGCATTGTACCTTTTGTATTAAATTCCGATGAAATTTCTGTGTTTCGTCGTCAATAAGAAGGTCCAAGGGATACAGTAAACCTGATGTGAAGCATCGGAATCTATAACTAGTGTAACAGGAATGGTTCAAAGCATAGACAGTAAGAAGAGCCAGTCTTCTTGTACTTAAGTGGGCATTGTCATTTTGTATTTGATTCCGATGCAATTGCTGTGTTTCATCGTCAATGAGAAGGTCCAAGGGATACAGTTAACCAGAAGTGAAGCATCGGAATCTATAACTAGTGTCACAGGAATGGTTCAAAACATAGGCAGTAAGAAGATTCAGTCTTCTTGTACTTAAGTCGGCATTGTACCTTTTGTATTAAATTCCGATGAAATTTCTGTGTTTCGTCGTCAATACGAAGGTGCAAGGGATACAGTTAACCTGATGTGAAGCATCGGAATCTATAACTAGTGTCACAGGAATGGTTCAAAACATAGACAGTGAGAAGAGCCAGTCTTCTTGTACTTAAGTCTCATTGTGCCATTTGTATTTAATTCCGATGCAATTTCTTTGTTTCTTCGTCTATAAGAAGGTCAGAGGGATACAGTAAACCTGAAGTGAAGCATCGGAATCTATAACTAGTGTCACAGGAATGGTTCAAAACATAGACAGTAAGAAGAGTCAGTCTTCTTGTACTTAAGTCGGCATTGTGCCTTTTGTAATTAATTCCGATGCAATTTCTGTGTTTCGTCTTCAATAAGTAGGTCCAAGGGGTACAGTAAACCTGAAGTGAAGCATCGGATTTTATAACTAGTGTCACAGGAATGGTTCAAAATATAGACAGTAAGAAGAGCCAGTCTTCTTGTACTTAAGTCGGCATTGTGCCTTTTGTATTTAATTCCGATGCAATTTCTGTGTTTCGTCGCAATCTGAAGGTCCAAGGTATACAGTAAACCTGAAGTGAAGCATCGGAACCTATAACTAGTGTCACTGGAATAGTTCAAACCATAGAGAGTAAGAAGAGCTAGTCGTCTTGTACTTAAGTCGGCATTGGGCCTTTAGTATTTAATTCCAATGCAATTTCTGTGATTCGCTGTCAATAAGATGGTCCAAAGGATACAGTAAACCTGAGGTAAAGCATCGGAATCTATAACTAGTGTCACAGAAATGGTTCAAAACATAGACAGTAAAAAGAGGCAGTCTTCTTCTAAATAAGTAGGCATCATGCCTTTTCTATTTAATTCCGATGCAATATCTGTGTTTCTTCGTCAATAAGAAGGTCCATGGGATACAGTAAACCTGAAGTGAAGCATCGGAATCTATAACTAGTGTCACAGGAATGGTTCCAACCATAGACGGTAAGATGAGCCAGTCTTCCCGTATTTAAGTCGGCATTGAGCCTTTTGTATTTAATTCCGACGCAATTTCTGTATTTCGTCGTCAATAAGAAGGTCCAAGGGATACAGTAAACCTGATGTGAAGCATCGAAATCTATAACTAATGTCACAGGAATGGTTCAAAACATAGACAATAAGAAGAGCCAGCCTTCTTGTACTTAAGTCGGCATTGTGCCTTTTGGATTTAATTCCGATGCAATTTCTGTGATTCGTCGTCAATAAGTGGGTCCAAGGTATACAGCAAACCTGAAGTGAAGCATCGGAATCAATAACTAGAGTCACAGGAATGGTTCAAAACATAGACAGTAAGAAGAGCCAATCTTCTTGTACTTAAGTCGGCATTGTCCTTTTGTATTTAATTCCGATGCAATCTCTGTGTTTCGTCGTCAATAAGAAGGTCCAAGGGTTACAGTAAACCTGGAGTGAAGCATCGGAATCTATAACTAGTGTCACAGAAATGGTTCAAAACACATGCAGTGAGAAGAGTCAGTCTTCTTGTACTTAAGTCGGCATTGTACCTTTTGTATTTAGTACCGATGCAATTTCTGTGTTTCGTCGTCAATACGAAGGTGCAAGGGATACAGTAAACCTGAAATGAAGCTTCGGAACCTATAACTAGTGTCTCAGGAATGGTTCAAATCATAGACATTAAGAAGAGCCAGTCTTCTTATACTTAAGTCGGCATTGTGCCCTTTGTTTTTAATTCCGATGCAATTTCTGTGTTTCGTCGTCAATAAGAAGCTCCAACGGATACAGTAAACCTGAAATGAAGCATCGGAATCAATAACTAGTGTCACAGGAATGGTTGAAAACATAGACAGTGAGAAGAGCCAGTCTTCTTGTACTTAAGTCGGCATTGTGCCTTTTGTATTTAATTCCGATTCAATTTCTGTGTTTCGTCGTCAATAAGAAGGACCTAGGGATACATTAAACCTGAAGTGAAGCATCGGAATCTATAACTAGTGTCACAGGAATGGTTCAAACAAGGACAGTAAGGAGAGCCAGTCTTCTTGTACTTAAGTCTGCATTTTGCCTTTTGTATTTAATTCCGAGGCAATTCCTGTGTTTCGTCCTCAATAAGAAGGTCCAAGGGATACAGTAAACCTGAAGTGAAGCATCGGAACCTATAACTAGTGTCACTGGAATGGTTCAAAACACAGACAGTAAGAAGAGCCACTCTTCTTGTACTTCAGTCGGCATTGAGCCTTTTGTATTTAATTCCGATGCAACTTCTGTGTTTCATCGTCAATAAGAAGGTCCAAGAGATACCGTAGACATATAGTGAAGCATCGGAATCAAAAACTGGTATCACATGAAATGTTCAAAACATAGTCAGTAAGAAGATACAGTCTTCTTGTACTTAAGTCGGCATTGTGCCCTTTGTATTTAATTGCGACGCAATTTCTGTGTTTCATCGTCTATAAGAAAGTCAGAGGGATACAGTAAACCTGAAGCGAAGCATCGGAATCTATAACTAGTGTCACAGGAATGGTTCAAATCATAGACAGTAGGAAGAGTCAGCCTTCTTGTACTTAAGTCGGCATTGTGCCTTTTGTATTTAATTCCGATGCAATTTCTGTGTTTCGTCTTCAATAAGTAGGGCCAAGGGATACAGTAAACCTGAAGTGAAGCATCGGAATCCATAACTAGTGTCACAGAAATGGTTCCAACCATAGACGGTAAAAAGATCCAGTCTTCCCGTACTTAAGTCGACATTGAGCCTTTTGTATTTAATTCCGATGCAATTTCTGTATTTCGTCGTCAATAAGAAGGTCCAAGGGATACAGTAAACCAGAAGTGAAGCATCGGAATCTATAACTAGAGTCACAGGATTGGTTGATAACATAGACAGTAAGAAGAGCCAATCTTCTTGTACTTAAGTCGGCATTGTCCTTTTGTATTTAATTCCGATGCAATTGCTGTGTTTCGTCGTCAATACGAAGGTGCAAGGGATACAGTAAACCTGAAGTGAAGCTTCGGAATCTATAACTAGTGTCACAGGAATGGTGAAACATGGACAGTAAGAAGAGCCAGTCTTCTTGTACTTAAGTCGGCATTTTGCCTTTTGTATTTAATTCCGAAGCAATTCCTGTGTTTCGTCGTCAATAAGAAGGATCAAGGGATACAGTAAACCTGAAGTGAAGCATCGAAATCTATAACTAGTGTCACTGGAATGGTTCAAAACATAGACAGTGAGAAGAGCCACTCTTCTTATACTTAAGTCGGCATTGTGCCTTTTGTTTTTAATTCCGATGCAACTTCTGTGTTTCATCGCCAATAAGAAGGTCCAAGAGATACAGTAGACATATAGTGAAGCATCGGATTCAAAAACTGGTCTCACATGAAATGTTCAAAACATAGTTAGTAAGAAGAGTCAGTCTTCTTGTACTTAAGTCGGCATTGTGTCTTCTGTATTTAATTCCGATGCAATTTCTGTGTTTCGTCGTTAATAAGAAGGTCCAAGGAATACAGTAAACCTGAAGTGAAGCATAGGAATCTATAACTAGTGTCACAGAAATGGTTCAAAACATAGACAGTAAGAAGAGCCAGTCTTCTTGTTCTTAAGTCGGCAATGTCCTTTTGTATTTAATTCTGATGCAATTGCTGTGTTTCGTCGTCAATAAGAAGGTCCAAGGGATACAGTTAACCAGAAGTGAAGCATCGGAATCTATTACTAGTGTCACAGGAATGGTTCAAAACATAGGCAGTAAGAAGAGTCAGTCTTCTTGTACTTAATTCGGCATTGTACCATTTGTATTTAATTCCGATGCAATTTCTGTGTTTCGTCGTCAATAAGACAGTCCAAGGGATACAGTAAATCTGTAGTGAAGCACCGGAATCTATAACTAGTGTCTCAGGAATGTTTCCAATCTTAGACCGTAAGAAGGGCCACTCTTCTTGTACTTAAGTCGGCATTGTACCTTTTGTATTTAATTCCGATGAAATTTCTGTCTTTCGTCGTCAATAAGAAGGCCCAAGGGATACAGTTAACCTGATGTGAAGCATCGGAATCTATAACTAGTGTCACAGGAATAGTTCAAAACATAGACAGTAAGAAGAGCCAGTCTTCTTGTACTTATGTCTCATTGTGCCTTTTGTATTTAATTCCGATGCAATCTCTGTGTTTCATCGTCAATAAGAAAATCAGAGGGATACAGTAAACCTGAAGTGAAGCATCGGAATCTATAACTAGTGTCACAGGAATGGTTCAAAACATAGAGAGTAAGAAGAGTCAGAATTCTTGTACTTAAGTCGGCATTGTGCCTTTTGTATTTAATTCCGATGCAATTTCTGTGTTTCGTCGCAATAAGAAGGTCCAAGGGATGCAGTAAACCTGAAGTGAAGCATCGGATCCTATAACTAGTGTCACAGGAATAGTTCAAAACATAGAGAGTAAGAAGAGCTAGTCGTCTTGTACTTAAGTCGGCATTGGGCCTTTAGTATTTAAGTCCAATGCAATTTCTGTGTTTCGTCGTCAATAAGAAGGTCCAAGGGATACAGTAAACCTGACGTGAAGCATCGGAATCTATAACTAGTGACACAAAAATGGTTCATAACATAGACAGTAAAAAGAGCCAGTCTTCTTGTACTTAAGTCCGCATCATGCCGTTTCTATTTAATTCCGATGCAATATCTGTGTTTCTTCGTCAATAAGAACGTCTAAGGGATACAGTAAACTTGAGGTGAAGCATCGGAATCTATAACTAGTGTCACAGGATTGGTTCAAAACATAGACAGTTAGAAGAGCCAATCTTCTTATACTTAAGTCGTCGTTTTCCTTTTGTATTTAATTCCGATGCAATTTCTGTGTTTCGTCGTCAATAAGAAGGTTCTATGCGATACAGTAAACCGCAAGTGAGGCATCGGAATCTATAACTAGTGTCACAGAAATGGTTCAAAACATAGGCAGTAAGGAGAATCAGTCATCTTGTACTTAATTCGGCATTGTACCTTTTCAATTTAGTTCCGATGCAATTTCTGTGTTTTGTCGTCAATACGAAGGTGCAAGGGATACAGTAAACCTGAAGTGAAGCTTCGAAATCTATAACTAGTGTCTCAGGAATGGTTCAAATCATAGACATTAATAAGAGCCAGTCATCTTGTACTTAAGTCGGCATTGTGCCCATTGTTTTTAATTCCGATGCAATTTCTGGGTTTCGTCGTCAATACGAAGGTCCAAGGGATACAGTAAACCCGAAGTGCAGCATCGGAATCTATAACTAGTGTCACAGAAATGGTTCAAAACATAGGCAGTAAGGAGAATCAGTCATCTTGTACTTAATTCGGCATTGTACCTTTTCAATTTAGTTCCGATGCAATTTCTGTGTTTTGTCGTCTATACGAAGGTGCAAGGGATACAGTAAACCTGAAGTGAAGCTTCGAAATCTATAACTGGTGTTTCAGGAATGGTTCAAATCATAGACATTAAGAAGAGCCAGTCATCTTGTACTTAAGTCGGCATTGTGCCCTTTGTTTTTAATTCCGATGCAATTTCTGGGTTTCGTCGTCAATAAGAAGGTCCAAGGGATACAGTAAACCCGAAGTGAAGCATCGGAATCTATAACTAGTGTCACAGGAATGGTTGAAAACATAGACAGTAAGAAGAGCCAGTCTTCTAGTACTTAAGTCGGCATTGTGCCTTTTGTATTTATTTCCGATTCAATTTCTGTGTTTCGTCGTCAATAAGAAGGACCAAGGGATACAGTAAACCTGAAGTGAAGCATCGGAATCTATAACTAGTGTCACTGGAACGCTTCAAAGCATAGATAGTAAGAAGAGCCACTAATCTTGTACATATGTCGGCATTGTGCCTTTTGTATTTAATTCCGATGCAACTTCTGTGTTTCATCGTCAATAAGAAGGTCCAAAGGATACAGTAGACATATAGTGAAGCATCGGAATCAAAAAATGGTCTCACATGAAATGTTCAAAACATAGTCAGTAAGAAGAGTCAGTCTTCTTGTACTTAGGTCGGCATTGTGTCTTTTGAATTTAATTCCGATGCAATTTCTGTGTTTCGTCGTCAATAAGAAGGTCCAAGGGATACAGTTAACCTGATGTGAAGCATCGGAATCTATAACTAGTGTCACAGGAATGGTTCAAAACATAGACAGTAAGAAGATCAGTCTTCTTGTACTTAAGTCGGCATTGTGCCTTTTGTATTTAATTCCGATGCAGTTTCAGTGTTTCGTCTTCAATAAGTAGGTCCAAGGGATACAGTAAACCTGAAGCGAAACATCGGAATCCATAACTAGTGTCACAGGAATGGTTCAAAATATAGACAGTAAGAAGAGCCAGTCTTCTTGTACTTAAGTCGGCATTGTGCCTTTTATATTTATTTCCGATGCAATTTCTGTGTTTCGTCGTCAATAAGAAGGTCCAAGGGATACAGTAAACCTGAAGTGAACCATAGGAATCTATAACTAGTGTCACAGAAATGGTTCAAATCTTAGACAGTAAGAAGAGCCAGTCTTCTTGTACTTAAGTCGGCATTTTGCCTTTTGTATTTAATTCCGATGCAACTTCTGTGTTTCATCGTCAATAAGAAGGTCCAAAGGATACAGTAGACATATAGTGAAGCATCGGAATCAAAAAATGGTCTCACATGAAATGTTCAAAACATAGTCAGTAAGAAGAGGCAGTCTTCTTGTACTTAAGTCGGCATTGTATATTTTGTATTTAATTTCCATGCAATTTCTGTGTTTCGTCGTCAATAAGAAGGTCCAAGGGATACAGTAAACCTGAAGTGAAGCATCGGAATCTATAACTAGTGTCACAGGAATGGTTCAATACATAGACAGTAAGAAGAGCCAGTCTTCTTGTACTTAAGTCGGCAATGTCCTTTTGTATTTAATTCCGATGCAATTGCTGTGTTTCGTCGTCAATAAGAAGGTCCAAGGGATACAGTTAACCAGAAGTGAAGCAACGGAATCTATAACTAGTGTCACAGGAATGGTTCAAAACATAGGCAGTTAGAAGAGTCAGTCTTCTTGTACTTAATTCGGCATTGTACCTTTTGTATTTAATTCCGATGCAATTTCTGTGTTTCGTCGTCAATAAGAAGGTCCAAGGGATACAGTAAATCTGAAGTAAAGCACCGGAATTTATAACTAGTGTCTCAGGATTGGTTCAAATCTTAGACAGTAAGAAGAGCCAGTCTTCTTGTACTTAAGTCGGCATTGTACCTTTTGTATTTAATTATGATGAAATTTCTGTGTTTCGTCGTCAATAAGAAGGCCCAAGGGATTCAGTTAACCTGATGTGAAGCATCGGAATCTAAAACTAGTGTCACAGGAATGGTTCAAAACATAGACAGTAAGAAGTGCCAGTCTTCTTGTACTTAAGTCTTATTGTGTCTTTTGTATTTAATTCCAATGCAACTTCTGTGTTTCATCGTCAATAAGAAGGTCCAAAGGATACAGTAGACATATAGTAAAGCATCGGAATCAAAAACTGGTCTCACATGAAATGTTCAAAACATAGTCAGTAAGAAGAGACAGTCTTCTTGTACTTAAGTCGGCATTGTATATTTTGTATTTAATTTCCATGCAATTTCTGTGTTTCGTCGTCAATAAGAAGGTCCAAGGGATACAGTAAACCTGAAGTGAAGCATCGGAATCTATAACTAGTGTCACAGGAATGGTTCAAACATAGACAGTAAGAAGAGCCACTCTTCTTCTACTTAATTCGGCATTGTGCCTCTTGTATTTAATTCCGATGCAATTTCTGTGTTTCATCGTCAATAAGTATGTCCAAGGGATACAGTAAACATATAGTGAAGCATCGGAATTTAATACTGGTCTCACAGGAAATGTTCAAAACATAGTCAGTAAGACGAGTCAGTCTTCTTGTACTTAAGTCGGCATTGTGCTTTTGTTTTTAATTCTGATGCAATTTCTGTGATTCGTCGTCAATAAGAAGGTCCAAGGGATACAGTAAACCTGAAGTGAAGCATCGGAATCTATAACTAGTGTCACAGCAATGGTTCAAAACATAGACAGTAAGAAGAGCCACTCTTCTTGCTTGTACTTAAGTCGGCATTGTGCCTTTTGTATTTAAATCCGATGCAATTTCTGTGTTTTATCGTCAATAAGAAGGTCCAAGGGATACAGTAAACATATAGTGAAGCATCGGAATTTAATACTGGTCTCACAGGAAATGTTCAAAACATAGTCAGTGAGAAGAGTCAGTCCTCTTGTACTTAAGCCGGCATTGTGCCTTTTGTATTTAATTCCGATGCAACTTCTATGTTTCATC
The DNA here is from genome assembly GCF_023864345.2 of Schistocerca serialis cubense. Taxonomy (NCBI): domain Eukaryota; kingdom Metazoa; phylum Arthropoda; class Insecta; order Orthoptera; family Acrididae; genus Schistocerca; species Schistocerca serialis. Next base: position 1,090,330,192 of record NC_064640.1, on the reverse strand, counting down.
GTCAATAAGAAGGTCCAAGGGATACAGTAGATATATAGTGAACCATCGGAATTTAATACTGGTCTCACAGGAAATGTTCAATACATAGTCAGTAAGAAGAGTCAGTCACCTTGTACTTAAGCCGGCATTGTGCGTTTTTTATTTAATTCCAAAGCAACGTCTGTGTTTCATCGTCAATAAGAAGGTCCAAGGGATACAGTAGACATATAGTGAAGCATCGGAATTTAATACTGGTCTCACAGGAAATGTTCAAAGCATAGACAGTAAGAAGAGTCAGTCTTCTTGTACTTAATTCATCATTGTGCCTTTTGTATATAAATCCGATGCAATTTCTTTGTTTCATCGTCAACAAGAAGGTCCAAGGGATACAGTAGACGTATAGTCAAGCATCGGAACCTAAAACTGGTCTCACAGGAAATGTTCAAAATATAGTCAGTAAGAAGAGTCAGTCCTCTTGTACTTAAGTCGGCATTGTGCCTTTTGAATTAAATTCCGATGCAATTTCTGTGATTCGTCGTCAATAAGAAGGTCCAAGGGTTACAGTAAACGTGAAGTGAAGCATCGGAATCTATAACTAGTGCCACAGGAATGGTTCAAAACATAGACAGTAAGAAGAGCCAGTCTTCATGTACGTAAGTCGGCAATGTCATTTTGTATTTAATTCCGATGCAATTTCTGTGTTTCGTCGTCAATAAGAAGGTCCAAGGGATACAGTAAACCTGAAGTGAAGCATCGGAATCTATAACTAGTTTCACAGGAATCATTCAAAACATAAGCAGAAAGTAGAGTCAGTCTTCTTGTACTTAATTTGGCGTTGTACCTTTTGTATTTAATTCCGATGCAATTTCTGTGTTTCGTCGTAAATAAGAAGGTCCAAGGGATACAGAAAACCTGAAGTGAAGCATCGGAATGTATAACTAGTGTCACAGGAATGGTTCAAAATATAGACAGTAAGAAGAGCCAGTCTTCTTGTACTTAAGTCGGCATTGTGCCGTTTGTATTTGATTCCGATGCAATCTCTCTGTTTCGTCGTCAATAAGCAGGTCCAAGGGATACAGTAAAACCTGAAGTGAAGCATCGGAATCTATAACTAGTGTCACAGGAATGGTTCAAATCATAGACAGTACGAGGAGCCAGTCTTCTTGTACTTAAGTCGTCATTGTGCTTTTTGTATTTCATTCCGATTCAATTTCTGTGTTTCGTCGTCAATAAGAAGGTCCAACGGTTACAGTTAACCTGAAGTGAAGCATCGGAATCTATACCTAGTGTCACAGGAGTGGTTCAAAACATAGACAGTAAGAAGAGCCAGTCTTCTTGTACTTAAGTCGGCATTGTGCCTTTTGTATTTATATCCGGAGCAATTATTGTGTTTCGTCGTCAATTAGAAGGATGAAGGGATACAGTAAACCTGAAGTGAAGCATCGGAATCTATAACTAGTGTCACACGAATGGTTCAAAACATAGACAGTAAAAAGAGGCAGTCTTCCTGTATTTAAGTCGGCATTGTGCCTTTTGTATTTAATTCCGATGCAATATCTGTGTTTCGTCGTCAATAAGAAGTTCCAAGAGATACAGTAAACCAGAAGTGAAGCATCGGAATCTATAACTAGTGTCACAGGAATGGTTCAAATCATAGACAGTAAGAAGAGCCAATCTTCTTGTACTTAAGTCATCATTGTGCCTTTTGTATTTCATTCCGATTCAATTTCTGTGTTTCGTCGTCAATAAGAAGTTCCAAGGGATACAGTAAACCAGAAGTGAAGCATCGGAATCTATAACTAGTGTCACAGGAATGGTTCAAATCATAGACAGTAAGACGAGCCAATCGTCTTGTACTTAAGTCGTCATTGTGCCTTTTGTATTTAATTCCGAAACAATTTCTGTGTTTCGTCGTCAATAAGAAGGTCCAAGGGATACAGTAAACTTGAAGTGAAGCATGGGAATCTATAACTAGTGTCACAGGAATGGTTCAAAACACAGACAGTAAGAAGAGCCATTCTTTTTGTACTTAAGTCGGCATTGTGCCTTTTGTATTTAATTCTGATGCAATTTCTGTGTTTCATCGTCAATAAGAAGGTCCAAGGGATACAGTAAACATAAAGTGAAGAATCGGAATTTAATACTGGTCTCATAGGAAATGTTCAAAACATAGTCAGTAAGAAGAGAAAGTCTTATTGTACCTAAGCCGGCATTGTGCCTTTTGTATTTAATTCTGTTGCAATTTCTGTGTTTAGTCGTCAATAAGAAGGACTAAGGGATACAGTAAACCTGAAGTGAAGCATCGGAATCTATAACTAGTGTCACAGGAACGGTTCAAATCATAGAGAGAAAGAAGAGCCACTCTTCTTGTACTTAAGTCGGCACTGTGCCTTTTGTATTTAATTCTGATGCAATTTCTGTGTTTCATCGTCAATAAGAAGGTCCAAGGGATACAGTAAACATAAAGTGAAGCATCGGAATTTAATACTGGTCTCATAGGAAATGTTCAAAACACAGTCAGTAAGAAGTGTCAGTCTTCTTGTACTTAAGTCGGCATTGCGCCTTCTGTATTTAATTCCGATGCAACTTCTGTGTTTCATCGTCAATAAGAATGTAAAAGGGATATAGTAGACATGTAGTCAAGCATCGGAATCTAAAACTGGTCTCACAGGAAATGTTCAAACGTAGTCAATAAGAAGAGTCAGGCTTCTTGTACTTAAGTCGGCATTGTGCCTTTTGTATGTAATTCCGATGCAGTTTCTGTGTTTTGTCGTCAATAGGAAGGTCCAAGAGATACAGTAAACCTGAAGTGAGGCATCGGAATCTATAACTAGTGTCACAGGAATGGTTCAAACATAGACAGGTAGAAGAGCCAGTCTTCTTGTACTTAAGTCGGCATTGTGTCTTTTGTATTTCATTTCGTTGCAATTTCTGTGTTTCATCGTCAATAAGAAGGTCCAAGGGATACAGTTAACCTGATGTGAAGCATCGGAATCTAAAACTAGTGTCACAGGAATGGTTCAAAACATAGACAGTAAGAAGTGCCAGTCTTCTTGTACTTAAGTCTCATTGTGTCTTTTGTATTTAATTCCAATGCAACTTCTGTGTTTCATCGTCAATAAGAAGGTCCAAAGGATACAGTAGACATATAGTAAAGCATCGGAATCAAAAACTGGTCTCACATGAAATGTTCAAAACATAGTCAGTAAGAAGAGACAGTCTTCTTGTACTTAAGTCGGCATTGTATATTTTGTATTTAATTTCCATGCAATTTCTGTGTTTCGTCGTCAATAAGAAGGTCCAAGGGATACAGTAAACCTGAAGTGAAGCATCGGAATCTATAACTAGTGTCACAGCAATGGTTCAAAACATAGACAGTAAGAAGAGCCACTCTTCTTGCTTGTACTTAAGTCGGCATTGTGCCTTTTGTATTTAAATCCGATGCAATTTCTGTGATTTATCGTCAATAAGAAGGTCCAAGGGATACAGTAAACATATAGTGAAGCATCGGAATTTAATACTGGTCTCACAGGAAAAGTTCAAAACATAGTCAGTGAGAAGAGTCAGTCCTCTTGTACTTAAGCCGGCATTGTGCCTTTTGTATTTAATTCCGATGCAACTTCTATGTTTCATCGTCAATAAGAAGGTCCAAGGGATACAGTAGATATATAGTGAACCATCGGAATTTAATACTGGTCTCACAGGAAATGTTCAATACATAGTCAGTAAGAAGAGTCAGTCACCTTGTACTTAAGCCGGCATTGTGCGTTTTTTATTTAATTCCAAAGCAACGTCTGTGTTTCATCGTCAATAAGAAGGTCCAAGGGATACAGTAGACATATAGTGAAGCATCGGAATCTAAAACTGGACTCACAGGAAATGTTCAAAGCATAGACAGTAAGAAGAGTCAGTCTTCTTGTACTTAATTCATCATTGTGCCTTTTGTATATAAATCCGATGCAATTTCTTTGTTTCATCGTCAACAAGAAGGTCCAAGGGATACAGTAGACGTATAGTCAAGCATCGGAACCTAAAACTGGTCTCACAGGAAATGTTCAAAATATAGTCAGTAAGAAGAGTCAGTCCTCTTGTACTTAAGTCGGCATTGTGCCTTTTGAATTAAATTCCGATGCAATTTCTGTGATTCGTCGTCAATAAGAAGGTCCAAGGGTTACAGTAAACGTGAAGTGAAGCATCGGAATCTATAACTAGTGCCACAGGAATGGTTCAAAACATAGACAGTAAGAAGAGCCAGTCTTCATGTACGTAAGTCGGCAATGTCATTTTGTATTTAATTCCGATGCAATTTCTGTGTTTCGTCGTCAATAAGAAGGTCCAAGGGATACAGTAAACCTGAAGTGAAGCATCGGAATCTATAACTAGTTTCACAGGAATCATTCAAAACATAAGCAGAAAGTAGAGTCAGTCTTCTTGTACTTAATTTGGCGTTGTACCTTTTGTATTTAATTCCGATGCAATTTCTGTGTTTCGTCGTAAATAAGAAGGTCCAAGGGATACAGAAAACCTGAAGTGCAGCATCGGAATGTATAACTAGTGTCACAGGAATGGTTCAAAATATAGACAGTAAGAAGAGCCAGTCTTCTTGTACTTAAGTCGGCATTGTGCCGTTTGTATTTGATTCCGATGCAATCTCTCTGTTTCGTCGTCAATAAGCAGGTCCAAGGGATACAGTAAAACCTGAAGTGAAGCATCGGAATCTATAACTAGTGTCACAGGAATGGTTCAAATCATAGACAGTACGAGAAGCCAGTCTTCTTGTACTTAAGTCGTCATTGTGCTTTTTGTATTTCATTCCGATTCAATTTCTGTGTTTCGTCGTCAATAAGAAGGTCCAACGGTTACAGTTAACCTGAAGTGAAGCATCGGAATCTATACCTAGTGTCACAGGAGTGGTTCAAAACATAGACAGTAAGAAGAGCCAGTCTTCTTGTACTTAAGTCGGCATTGTGCCTTTTGTATTTATATCCGGAGCAATTATTGTGTTTCGTCGTCAATTAGAAGGATGAAGGGATACAGTAAACCTGAAGTGAAGCATCGGAATCTATAACTAGTGTCACACGAATGGTTCAAAACATAGACAGTAAAAAGAGGCAGTCTTCCTGTATTTAAGTCGGCATTGTGCCTTTTGTATTTAATTCCGATGCAATATCTGTGTTTCGTCGTCAATAAGAAGTTCCAAGGGATACAGTAAACCAGAAGTGAAGCATCGGAATCTATAACTAGTGTCACAGGAATGGTTCAAATCATAGACAGTAAGAAGAGCCAATCTTCTTGTACTTAAGTCATCATTGTGCCTTTTGTATTTCATTCCGATTCAATTTCTGTGTTTCGTCGTCAATAAGAAGTTCCAAGGGATACAGTAAACCAGAAGTGAAGCATCGGAATCTATAACTAGTGTCACAGGAATGGTTCAAAACACAGACAGTAAGACGAGCCAATCGTCTTGTACTTAAGTCGTCATTGTGCCTTTTGTATTTAATTCCGAAACAATTTCTGTGTTTCGTCGTCAATAAGAAGGTCCAAGGGATACAGTAAACTTGAAGTGAAGCATGGGAATCTATAACTAGTGTCACAGGAATGGTTCAAAACACAGACAGTAAGAAGAGCCATTCTTTTTGTACTTAAGTCGGCATTGTGCCTTTTGTATTTAATTCTGATGCAATTTCTGTGTTTCATCGTCAATAAGAAGGTCCAAGGGATACAGTAAACATAAAGTGAAGAATCGGAATTTAATACTGGTCTCATAGGAAATGTTCAAAACATAGTCAGTAAGAAGAGAAAGTCTTATTGTACCTAAGCCGGCATTGTGCCTTTTGTATTTAATTCTGTTGCAATTTCTGTGTTTAGTCGTCAATAAGAAGGACTAAGGGATACAGTAAACCTGAAGTGAAGCATCGGAATCTATAACTAGTGTCACAGGAACGGTTCAAATCATAGAGAGTAAGAAGAGCCACTCTTCTTGTACTTAAGTCGGCATTGTGCCTTTTGTATTTAATTCTGATGCAATTTCTGTGTTTCATCGTCAATAAGAAGGTCCAAGGGATACAGTAAACATAAAGTGAAGCATCGGAATTTAATACTGGTCTCATAGGAAATGTTCAAAACACAGTCAGTAAGAAGTGTCAGTCTTCTTGTACTTAAGTCGGCATTGCGCCTTCTGTATTTAATTCCGATGCAACTTCTGTGTTTCATCGTCAATAAGAATGTAAAAGGGATATAGTAGACATGTAGTCAAGCATCGGAATCTAAAACTGGTCTCACAGGAAATGTTCAAACGTAGTCAATAAGAAGAGTCAGGCTTCTTGTACTTAAGTCGGCATTGTGCCTTTTGTATGTAATTCCGATGCAGTTTCTGTGTTTTGTCGTCAATAGGAAGGTCCAAGAGATACAGTAAACCTGAAGTGAGGCATCGGAATCTATAACTAGTGTCACAGGAATGGTTCAAACATAGACAGTAAGAAGAGCCAGTCTTCTTGTACTTAAGTCGGCATTGTGTCTTTTGTATTTCATTTCGTTGCAATTTCTGTGTTTCATCGTCAATAAGAAGGTCCAAGGGATACAGTTAACCTGATGTGAAGCATCGGAATCTAAAACTAGTGTCACAGGAATGGTTCAAAACATAGACAGTAAGAAGTGCCAGTCTTCTTGTACTTAAGTCTCATTGTGTCTTTTGTATTTAATTCCAATGCAACTTCTGTGTTTCATCGTCAATAAGAAGGTCCAAAGGATACAGTAGACATATAGTAAAGCATCGGAATCAAAAACTGGTCTCACATGAAATGTTCAAAACATAGTCAGTAAGAAGAGACAGTCTTCTTGTACTTAAGTCGGCATTGTATATTTTGTATTTAATTTCCATGCAATTTCTGTGTTTCGTCGTCAATAAGAAGTTCCAAGGGATACAGTAAACCTGAAGTGAAGCATCGGAATCTATAACTAGTGTCACAGGAATGGTTCAAACATAGACAGTAAGAAGAGCCACTCTTCTTCTACTTAATTCGGCATTGTGCCTCTTGTATTTAATTCCGATGCAATTTCTGTGTTTCATCGTCAATAAGTATGTCCAAGGGATACAGTAAACATATAGTGAAGCATCGGAATTTAATACTGGTCTCACAGGAAATGTTCAAAACATAGTCAGTAAGACGAGTCAGTCTTCTTGTACTTAAGTCGGCATTGTGCTTTTGTTTTTAATTCTGATGCAATTTCTGTGATTCGTCGTCAATAAGAAGGTCCAAGGGATACAGTAAACCTGAAGTGAAGCATCGGAATCTATAACTAGTGTCACAGCAATGGTTCAAAACATAGACAGTAAGAAGAGCCACTCTTCTTGCTTGTACTTAAGTCGGCATTGTGCCTTTTGTATTTAAATCCGATGCAATTTCTGTGTTTTATCGTCAATAAGAAGGTCCAAGGGATACAGTAAACATATAGTGAAGCATCGGAATTTAATACTGGTCTCACAGGAAAAGTTCAAAACATAGTCAGTGAGAAGAGTCAGTCCTCTTGTACTTAAGCCGGCATTGTGCCTTTTGTATTTAATTCCGATGCAACTTCTATGTTTCATCGTCAATAAGAAGGTCCAAGGGATACAGTAGATATATAGTGAACCATCGGAATTTAATACTGGTCTCACAGGAAATGTTCAATACATAGTCAGTAAGAAGAGTCAGTCACCTTGTACTTAAGCCGGCATTGTGCGTTTTTTATTTAATTCCAAAGCAACGTCTGTGTTTCATCGTCAATAAGAAGGTCCAAGGGATACAGTAGACATATAGTGAAGCATCGGAATCTAAAACTGGACTCACAGGAAATGTTCAAAGCATAGACAGTAAGAAGAGTCAGTCTTCTTGTACTTAAGTCATCGTTGTGCCTTTTGTATATAAATCCGATGCAATTTCTTTGTTTCATCGTCAACAAGAAGGTCCAAGGGATACAGTAGACGTATAGTCAAGCATCGGAACCTAAAACTGGTCTCACAGGAAATGTTCAAAATATAGTCAGTAAGAAGAGTCAGTCCTCTTGTACTTAAGTCGGCATTGTGCCTTTTGAATTAAATTCCGATGCAATATCTGTGATTCGTCGTCAATAAGAAGGTCCAAGGGTTACAGTAAACGTGAAGTGAAGCATCGGAATCTATAACTAGTGCCACAGGAATGGTTCAAAACATAGACAGTAAGAAGAGCCAGTCTTCATGTATGTAAGTCGGCAATGTCATTTTGTATTTAATTCCGATGCAATTTCTGTGTTTCGTCGTCAATAAGAAGGTCCAAGGGATACAGTAAACCTGAAGTGAAGCATCGGAATCTATAACTAGTTTCACAGGAATCATTCAAAACATAAGCAGAAAGAAGAGTCAGTCTTCTTCTACTTAATTTGGCGTTGTACCTTTTGTATTTAATTCCGATGCAATTTCTGTGTTTCGTCGTAAATAAGAAGGTCCAAGGGATACAGAAAACCTGAAGTGAAGCATCGGAATGTATAACTAGTGTCACAGGAATGGTTCAAAATATAGACAGTAAGAAGAGCCAGTCTTCTTGTACTTAAGTCGGCATTGTGCCGTTTGTATTTGATTCCGATGCAATCTCTCTGTTTCGTCGTCAATAAGCAGGTCCAAGGGATACAGTAAAACCTGAAGTGAAGCATCGGAATCTATAACTAGTGTCACAGGAATGGTTCAAATCATAGACAGTAAGTGGAGCCAGTCTTCTTGTACTTAAGTCGTCATTGTGCTTTTTGTATTTCATTCCGATTCAATTTCTGTGTTTCGTCGTCAATAAGAAGGTCCAACGGTTACAGTTAACCTGAAGTGAAGCATCGGAATCTATACCTAGTGTCACAGGAGTGGTTCAAAACATAGACAGTAAGAAGAGCCAGTCTTCTTGTACTTAAGTCGGCATTGTGCCTTTTGTATTTAATTCCGGAGCAATTATTGTGTTTCGTCGTCAATTAGAAGGATGAAGGGATACAGTGAACCTGAAGTGAAGCATCGGAATCTATAACTAGTGTCACACGAATGGTTCAAAACATAGACAGTAAAAAGAGGCAGTCTTCCTGTATTTAAGTCGGCATTGTGCCTTTTGTATTTAATTCCGATGCAATATCTGTGTTTCGTCGTCAATAAGAAGTTCCAAGAGATACAGTAAACCAGAAGTGAAGCATCGGAATCTATAACTAGTGTCACAGGAATGGTTCAAATCATAGACAGTAAGAAGAGCCAATCTTCTTGTACTTAAGTCATCATTGTGCCTTTTGTATTTCATTCCGATTCAATTTCTGTGTTTCGTCGTCAATAAGAAGTTCCAAGGGATACAGTAAACCAGAAGTGAAGCATCGGAATCTATAACTAGTGTCACAGGAATGGTTCAAATCATAGACAGTAAGACGAGCCAATCGTCTTGTACTTAAGTCGTCATTGTGCCTTTTGTATTTAATTCCGAAACAATTTCTGTGTTTCGTCGTCAATACGAAGGTCCAAGGGATACAGTAAACTTGAAGTGAAGCATGGGAATCTATAACTAGTGTCGCAGGAATGGTTCAAATCACAGACAGAAAGAAGAGCCATTCTTTTTGTACTTAAGTCGGCATTGTGCCTTTTGTATTTAATTCTGATGCAATTTCTGTGTTTCATCGTCAATAAGAAGGTCCAAGGGATACAGTAAACATAAAGTGAAGCATCGGAATTTAATACTGGTCTCATAGGAAATTTTCAAAACATAGTCAGTAAGAAGAGAAAGTCTTATTGTACCTAAGCCGGCATTGTGCCTTTTGTATTTAATTCTGTTGCAATTTCTGTGTTTAGTCGTCAATAAGAAGGACTAAGGGATACAGTAAACCTGAAGTGAAGCATCGGAATCTATAACTAGTGTCACAGGAACGGTTCAAATCATAGAGAGTAAGAAGAGCCACTCTTCTTGTACTTAAGTCGGCATTGTGCCTTTTGTATTTAATTCTGATGCAATTTCTGTGTTTCATCGTCAATAAGAAGGTCCAAGGGATACAGTAAACATAAAGTGAAGCATCGGAATTTAATACTGGTCTCATAGGAAATGTTCAAAACACAGTCAGTAAGAAGTGTCAGTCTTCTTGTACTTAAGTCGGCATTGCGCCTTCTGTATTTAATTCCGATGCAACTTCTGTGTTTCATCGTCAATAAGAATGTAAAAGGGATATAGTAGACATGTAGTCAAGCATCGGAATCTAAAACTGGTCTCACAGGAAATGTTCAAACGTAGTCAATAAGAAGAGTCAGGCTTCTTGTACTTAAGTCGGCATTGTGCCTTTTGTATGTAATTCCGATGCAGTTTCTGTGTTTTGTCGTCAATAGGAAGGTCCAAGAGATACAGTAAACCTGAAGTAAGGCATCGGAATCTATAACTAGTGTCAAAGGAATGGTTCAAACATAGACAGTAAGAAGAGCCAGTCCTCTTGTACTTAAGTCGGCATTGTGTCTTTTGTATTTCATTTCGTTGCAATTTCTGTGTTTCATCGTCAATAAGAAGGTCCAAGGGATACAGTAAACATATAGTGAAGCATCGGAATTTAATACTGGTCTCACAGGAAATGTTCAAACATAGTCAGTAAGAAGAGTCAGTCTTCTTGCACTTAAGTCGGCATTGTGGCTTTTGTATTTAATCCTGATGCAATTTCTGTGTTTCGTCGTCAATAAGCAGGTCCAAGGGTTACAGTAAACCTGAAGTGAAGCATCGGAATCTATAACTAGATTCGCAGGAATGGTTCAAAACATTGTCAGTAAGAAGAGTCAGTCTTCTTGTACTTAAGTCGGCATTGTGCCGTTTGTATTTAATTCCGATGCAATTTCTCTGTTTCGTCGTCAATAAGGAGGTCCAAGGGATACAGTAAAACCTGAAGTGAAGCATCGGAATCTATAACTAGTGTCACAGGAATGGTTCAAATCATAGACAGTAAGAGGAACCAGTCTTCTTGTACTTAAGTCGTCATTGTGCCTTTTGTGTTTCATTCCGATTCAATTTCTGTGTTTCGTCGTCAATAAGAAGGTCCAACGGATACAGTTAACCTGAAGTGAAGCATCGGAATCTATAACTAGTGTCACAGGAGTGGTTCAAAACATAGACAGTAAGAAGAGCCAGTCTTCTTGTACTTAAGTCGGCATTGTGCCTTTTGTATTTAATACCGAAGCAATTCCTGTATTTCGTCGTCAATAAGAAGGATGAAGGGATACAGTAAATCTGAAGTGAAGCATCGGAATCAATAACTAGTG